>NW_027273854.1:462500-540000 GCF_046630095.1 Trachinotus anak | reverse complement strand
ATGACAATAATTTGTAGTTTTAGGGGTAGTTTGTTGCCTGGAATTTTCTGGGCCATCAATGGTTTCCAAAGTCTTGTCATCACTGTGGTATTGTCAGGCAACTGTTGCCATAGCCGCTGTCAAGTTGCCAGGGCAACAGATGTCTCTAGCGCAGTAATCCTGGGTGAACAAAGGCTGTTGCTTCATTAGACTGTTTCTAAGTTTGGAGTTTGCTGCCGACTGGAGTTTGTGTAAAGAACAACCAAATGGCAGCGGGGGGGGGGGGGGGGGGGGGGGGGGTGTCCTTCTGACCACCTGTGTGATGTCAGGTGTCTACGCCACACACACAAAAAGAAAGAAATCATGTGGTTATCATCATCAGCATCATTATCAGCAGCGTTGTGGCGTTCACTGAATCATTGACTTGCCTCAACATTCAGTGACCACCCACACCTGCCTCCTCCTCCCTCCTCCCCCCGTCCCTCAGTCCCTCAGTCCCCATTATGATCATTATCATCATCATCATCATCATCATCATCGTTGTCATCATCATCATTCTCGACCGCCACTTGCTGTCGGCCATCTTTTCAAGTCCAGTCACATGTTGTATCGGCGTCCCCCTGTGGCGTGTAAACAGTTGAATGCTGCATCTTGGAAGTAAAACAGAGAGAAGGGAGATGGGGGGGTGGGGGGGGTGGTGTTTCTTTATCTTCTTTTGTTTTAAAACAGAAAAGCGTCTTCTGGCGTGCTGCTTTTTCTCGCAGCAGCTCCTGCTTCAGCCAACAAGCAGGACTGAGGAGGAAAAGGGGGAGGAAGGATGAGGCAGAGGAGGAGAAGGTGAGGAGTGAAGGGGGGGAGGGGTGGGGGGAGGTTCGAGGATCATGGGACGCCGAGTTATTTAAGACACCGCTCGAAGTAGGTGGCACCCACGTAGCCGCCCCTGAGAGAGCGGTGGACGTTCTGCTCGAAGAGCCGCCGGTTCGTCTGGAGAACCTCTGCTGCCTCCTTGTTCAACGGGTCCTCGGGGTTCGGCTCCTGTTTGGAGGGGGGGGGTCACAGACCTCTTAAGACCTGGTCACCACAGACTCCACAGTGCACTAACGCTAACCAGGCTGATATCAGCTTAATGGAGACGTGTCAAGATCAGTGTACATGTCGTTGGGTCAGAAAATGTGAGTTGAGAAAGAGAGGAACAGTGTCTCAGTGTAGGTTCTACAGTGTAAGGTTCTATAGTGTAGGTTCTACAGTGTAAGGTTCTATAGTGTAGGTTCTACAGTGTAGAACCTCCTTAACAGCTCTAAGGTCTGTGTTAGTGTCAGAATGAGTGTGTTTAACTCACTAGAAATAGATACTGTAGACCGTAGATGATGGAGTTTATTGTCAACACAGGCTTCCAGTCCTCTCTGTGGACAAGAAAACAGGTGAACACTGTCTATAACTGAGAGTGGAGAGTTGAATGAGCAGAAGAATTCAGTAAGTGGTCCTTGAGTTCACATCCTTTCATCATTAAGGTGAAGAACAAACACTGATGACTGACGTGTACACACCTTAAGATATTTAGGCAGACGTTTCCTTCCAGGTCGATGTTGGGGTGATACACCATTGTCTCACATTTTACCTTGGGGGGGTCGTGGGGGTAACCCTGTCCTACCTGAAACACACACACACACAAACACACACACACACACACACGTTTCTGTCACTAAAGGGGACAGTGCACTGACTGACATGATCAAACTGTAACTAACCAGAGCGGTGAGTCTGATTCATGTCAACATACAGAGTGACAGGACGTTTTTAAATCATCTGTTCCCAGGTTTTCAGGCTCTGACACGGATCCACCTCTGACAGGGATCAATCAATCACTCCTGTTTAAATGATTCCCTCATAGTGATCAAGTTTTATACATGACATATGGATAATAACTAAGTTATTATCTGAGCCACAGTGTGTAACAACCATCCTGGCCTGCTCTCCCAAAGTCCACTCTGTGTGTGTGTGTGTGTGTGTGTGTGTGTGTGTGTGTGTGTGTGTGTGTGTGTGTGTGTGTGTGTGTGTGTTATGAAACCCCTGCATGAATAGAAAACTGGACACGTCTATGTTTTCAGGTAAGAAAAGACAAGTGAAAGGAACAAATAATCAATCAATCAATCAATCAATATCAACTATTACCACATCAGTTCATCGAGAACCCACTGATGCTCTGCTTATTAAGTGATTAAATAATTGATTGTTTGCAAAATTTGCTTCAATAAAGCAATAAAAAATTCTAATTAAAGGTCAGGACACATTTACAATCATAAAGCTGATTCAGCAAATTAATATAAAAAAAATCAAATCTAATATATTAAAAAAAAATAAAATAAATGAACAAATGTTCATAATAAAGTAATAGACATATATAAAATAATGGTTTCATACTGTGTGTTTTCTGCTCTGTGTGTGTGTGTGTGTGTGTGTGAGCAGTTGTGTTGACATCATGGTCACACAGTGAAGGTGACAGGTGTTTCTCACCTTGAAGCTGAAGACAAACTTTCCTCCTTTGTAAAAACCCTGTTGACAAACACAGACACAGATCAGACCACAGACAGCTGGGCCTCCAGGAGCCAGGCCCCTGGGGGCCGCTGGGAGGAGCCAACGTACATTATGTTTCTGTTTGTCAAGTGTAAACCAGGTCATAAAGAGTTTATGTAACTCAAATGATTTGATTGACACTCGGGCGGGGGGGGGGCGTACGTCATCAGTGGCATCAATCAAACGTGAAGTTTGGGGAAGACTGGACAGTGTATATTTAATTTAAAGTAAGTGTCTCCAGTGTTTTGTGTCTGGTTGTAGCTAGTTTTCATTGTGAGTCTCGTGTCTCCTGGTGCCTGTTGTGTTTTCTGTGAAGCTCTTTGGACAGTACAGATAAACTGGCCTTGGCTTAATTCTAATTTATCTAATTATTTTGATTTATGGCCCCAGATCAGACTCATGTTAGAATTAAGGACAAGTCTTTTATTCCGACGGGCTCTTTTGGTAGTTGTATCCATCATAAGACCAGAGTTGAAAGAAAGAATTATTCTTTCAGAACAGCTGAACAAAATGATCAGAATATTGATGAATATTGGGGTCGTAGACTGATAACAGTTTAAATAAAAGTTGGCTAAATCTGTTTTGCTCTGGTTCTTCTGGTTCTCAGCTGGTTCCCAGGACAGGAAGTGAACAAACACACCTCGTCTGGTGAGATGATGAGTCTGAAGTTGAGGAGGTCATCGTCATCAGGGAAGTTGATCTCACACGTCTTTGGCAGATTTAACTCATTGATGTCTGAAACAAACAGAACAACTGTCAGAGGAGCTGCTGAAAGATTTTATTCAGTACAGTTTATCAACAGAAACAACATCCTGTGAAACAACACAGAGCGTGATACGGTCTCATGTGTCAGTCCATCTTACTGAAGTGGAAACAGGAAACTGCAGCCACGCATTAGAATCTAATGAGAGATGTAAGAAAACA
The DNA here is from genome assembly GCF_046630095.1 of Trachinotus anak. Classification (NCBI taxonomy): domain Eukaryota; kingdom Metazoa; phylum Chordata; class Actinopteri; order Carangiformes; family Carangidae; genus Trachinotus; species Trachinotus anak. The sequence continues at coordinate 536,523 of NW_027273854.1, read as the reverse complement.
TTTGGAACTAGAGAAAATCTCATTTCTCTATGAAGAAACAGGAGGAAGTATTTTACTAAATCTGGCAGCTCTTTATGAATCGCTTCAATAACATCAAATTATCTGACCAGAGTTGAGATGTTCCTCAAGGTCCAATAAGTAAACAGAGAGAAGGAACAAGTTCCGAGACGCCCATCAGCCCTCTGTATTTTCATTTTATCTTTTTCCATTATTTTTCCATTCTTATGGAGGGATATGTATATTATAATTGGTACTGATCAAATTCAAATATTGAGGGTCTTATTACTTCACTGTCTGACCAACAGTCCAAACTCCTTTTATTTACTATCCCTTATTAATGATGTGCACAGTTACTCCTAATACTAGTTGATTAAACTAATTATTAATATATTTTATTAATTGACACAGGTTAGCTGTTACACAGATGTTAGGCAGCTGCCCATGACAGGCAGCCCCTCCCTCTCTGTGCTGATGCCCAGATGTTGTCAAATATTCTTTCAGTCAACTTTGTTTTCTCACTTTCAGACTAGATGACTCGTTCCTGTTTAATCATATAACAAAATGTCTGATTCCTCACTTTTATGTCGCTTGACCAAGCAAATCTTTGGCACTCAGATGAATGAAGCTCAGGGGCCAATGAATCCTTTATGGAATCTTCCCTTCACTGTTTAGTCTCTTTGACACTACAGAATCAGTTTTTCAGAATCAGAATCAGAATCAGTTTTATTGCCAAGTATGTTTTCACATACAAGGAAGCATTGGTACTGTGGTGTTAAACCGTATTCAGTGAGCCGTCAGATTCTGTGACCTGCAGCAGCAACCAGTTTATCTCCAGGTGAAGTTTAAAGCCTCCTGTTGTAAAACATCAGAGATCATTTCCTTGATATTCACTGAATGATAAAGTACAATCAATATTATTTTCACTGTCTTGTTGTTACTTGTGCAGCTGCAGCTCAGCCCCCCAGTGAGGAGCAGACTGAGTTAGGTGGGGGTTAATGAAGGTCACAGAGCAGAGATAAAAACGTGGTGAAAGCTGAACCCTTCAGGTCAGCAGAACATCTGCGGTTTAGGTTTGACAATCACAATTCACAAATCGCAATTGATTTTAGCAGGTTGTTAAAATTTGGGCTCTCGTTTTTTTCCTTCTACAAAAGCTTTGGTTCTATTCAGAGGTTTAAACTACAGATGAGGTGAAACAGACAGGTGTAGGTGATCTAAAGACAACAGCACTTTAGTTATTGTGGTTTAGCTGCCAATCAATATGATCAATAGCTGCAGCAGCAGAGACCATTGGGACAGGACACTTTAAAACCCTAGGAGACATTCTGCTGCAACTTGTGTCAAAAATCTGTTATAACTCAGTCAGATGTGAACACACCAACATGAACACACGTAGTTTTAGATTCAGCATGACTTCCACTTCCTGGGGATATCATTATCTCTGCCGTCCATTCAGAACAAATGCAAACAAGCTGCACATAAAACACTCTAGAAATCATAGAATAAAAGACGCTCCTTACAACTGCAGGACTTGGTAGAGAATCAACATGTTTTCAAGTTTTCTTTGGTATCACTGCGATCCAGTAATTGTGGTCTGTACATCCATGATACACTGGAATCACAAGCTGATCAGAGTGAATTTGGTATATTGAGTTCCCTGAATGTGACCAAATACAGGCTAAAAACTGGGGTCTAATTACTATATATCTGTTCATGTAAGTGAAGACTTTTACAGTAACATTATCAAAGAGACTACATTTAAAAGAGAGCGAATTTTATGACGCTCTGATTGGGATACTTCTTGTCTACTACTGTATGACCTGTCACTCCTCAGGTTTAAACTCTACCTATCAGGTCTGTCACGTCTGTTTACCGGTGTGTAGTTTCTTGTCCTCAGGTGTTAATGATGCCTAAGACTGAAACTCTGAGGAAAAGAAATCACCTTTGTTTTCATTAATCAGTAAAACGTTTAACGTCTAAGAAAACAGTTTGCTGACACTAAAACTACCTGGTTGTCTGCCAGTTACACTGTTACACCTGACCAGGTGGAGAGAAACCGTTTGTACAGTTAACCTGAGAGCTGACACAGCAAGTTAGCTTGTTGGCCTTAGAGATGTTATGATTTTCAGAGGCTGTTGATGAGAGGTGGTTATCAGTGAGCAGCTCGTCATGTTTTGTGGATTCAGTGTTGTTTCGCGTTAGCTGTGTGCTAACACACTAACTATCAAATGGGGTTAGCTTCTGACTGTGTGCGTTTTGTTTTCAAATATAGCACAAGCTAGCCACCGTTAGCTCACACCACTCCAGGCTAAAGTTAGCGCGCTAGCTGCTAGCAACAGTGAGTTATAGACCCCCGCTTCTACTCCGGGTGGTTATTTATCATTCCCACTGAGGGGGCGAGGAGGTGTCACCCTGGGGTTTATTGGTAACTAGTCAGCCAGCTACTCGCCCGGTTAACCGGACAGGGGTCGGTAACTAGCCTACCTTTCTGTATTCGGAGCTGGGCCGCGCTGGCTTTTTTACCCCCGGCTCCTGTTCTGTTTCCTCCAGCAGATTCCTCGTCTTTCTTCTGCTGCTTCAGGGAAAAGAGCTTAATCATCTTCAGTTGTTTGGTCAGTGGATGCCGGTACTGTGTGTCCCTGTGGTGCGCGGTCTGGATGTGAGTTTTAAGAGGGTCGGTTCGGTCCAACGGCACCGTAGTGTGGATGGAGCCGGTGCGTCTCAACTAATTACACTGAGGAGAGCTGCTAGCCGCCGAGCTAGCCTAGCCTGTTAGCTAGCAGGGGAGGCCGGGCAGAGGAGGGGGGGCCGGGGGAGGGAGGTCTGACTGTCAGTACAGTGTGTAACTGGTATAAGAATATCTAAGAATCATACAAATAACGTCAGAATAAAACCAAACTCTTTGTTTGTACGGACGCCAAAAAGTACCAGAAAAAAATTGTCTCAGTAAATCAAAATGTCTTATTTTAAATTGTCTTAATATTGTAACATTTTAATCAAACTGTTATAATTATTAGTTACCGCAAGTTTTTTAATGCAACATATTCCCTTTTAAATTAACAACACATTTGCTTTAATGATGTAGTGAAGTGCTTTTCTGCACCTGATGCATCATGATGTAAGCACAAAGAGGAGGGGCATGCACACATCAGAATCAGAATCAGAATCAGAATCAGAATCAGAATCAGAATCAGAATCAGAATCAGAATCAGTTTTATTGCCAAGTATGTTTTCACATACAAGGAATTTTTTCTGGTGATTGGTGCAATTGATCAGCAACAGTGGGGCTCTCTAGCCTTGTTGATGAGGCTAATAGCAGATTAAAATTCACTGCCCCTGTTTCATTTATTACCTTTATCTATATATTTTATTTTCTTTCTCTCATGATTTTTTTAAAATTCATATTTATATTCTATTTGTTTCTTTCTTTTTGCTGTGAAAATGAGATTTCTTAAACACTTCCTATATTTCAACATTTGGACTTGATGTGACAAAATGTTCTCATAATTTTGAATTTAATTGTGAAATGTTGCCTTCAACTTGAAATAAGCACATTTTTAATTACCCTAAGTGTTTTTACGTTTGGCACTCAGTCAGTCCTAACATTTCATGTGTTTTTCTTAGATTTCTGACATAAATGTGTCTCCACATAAATGTAATGCTTGCAAGAAAAACCCCAAACTGTGAAAAATACAAATCCCAAAATGCTTTTCTGCACCTGACACATCGTGACGTAACACCTAGAGGCGGGGCGTGAATATATTCGCTGCCCATATTTTATTTAGCTACTACATTTATTTATTTATTTATTTTCTCTCTCTTCCTCTGAGGTAAAAACGAAGAGCGGTATTTGTGGTCACCTGTGTGATGTAATCAGCACGGGGGGGTTGAAGTGGCACAGGAGACCAACTGACTCACAACACTGATCCCGCACAGCCCCGCAGCGAGCCGCACAATAGACGCGGAGAACAATAGCGGCTCGTTACCCACAACATCTGAATCATGTTCATGCGGTGATCTGCGGGCCTAGTTCCTGCGGAGGGTTATAGCCCAGCGTGGATTTAAAACTGTGCTCCTCCGGTAAAATGAGCGGTTTGAGGTGTTTTGAACCCCCCCGGGAAGAAGAGGAGAGGAACACGTTGTAACGTGCTGAGGAGGGAGAGAGAGGTAGACTCACAAGGGAGAGAGAGGAAGAGAGAGAGAGAGAGAGAGGGGGAGAGGAGTGAATGGGCACGACTCACTGCGCCCTTCACTTATCGATATCGATCAGTTTGGTAATCGAGACATTAAACCCACAACGGGTCCGTTAGGTTAGCCCGGGAGCTAACCGGAGCACCAGAGGCCACCACGATGGGACGCGTGTGAAGCAGCCCGGAGCGAGCAGCAGCCTGGCGGAGAAAGGAACAAGGAAGCGGACAGCTAGCTGCGCTGCGCCGAAGCTAACGTTGGCTAACTGTTGGCTAATATTATTTCTAATGAGCGACCGAGGAGCATGCGACCTGATACGAAGAGGTGAGCACCTGCAGTTTGATAACTCCACTATTAACCAGGTGTTTACTGGCCCCCACCTGCCGGGCGGGGTGCTTTATGGAGCAGAGAGATAATGAAAGAGGAAGCGTAATGCGGGGGGCGAACGGACAGTTAGCTTGCTAACACGTTAGCAACCGCAACGTTACCTTTTCAGATAGCAGGGGGTGGGGTGGGATCGTGTGTCATTTCAGAAACGTGGTTCTTTAATTAACAACAAACATGCCGTTTACAAATGTGCGCAGGTGTCTTGTGTTTGGTTGCATTGACTAAATGTAGGTTACTGTGACGCGCTAGCTGTTAGCCGTTAGCAACTCCAAGTGGTGCCAGATGCGCATCTTCATTATTCTCGCAGGTCATAAAAAGTCTTAAAGCCTTTAATTCAGCTCCTTTTGAAACACCTGAGAAGGTTTTAAAAGCCTTAATAAAAGTTGCGACGATTCGTCCATTAATCAATCAATCAGCACAGAAAATGATTCGGCAACTATTTAGATAATCGATTAATTGTTTTATTTTTTTTAAGACAAAATGTGAGATAGCTGAAGTCTTCTGCTTCTCAAATGTCAAGAGTTGGTGCTCTCCTTGGTCACATACGACAGGAATCTGAATATCTTTGCTTTTTAGACTGTTGGTCAGTTAAAACAAGACACCTGAGGACCTTACAATGGGCTGAGGGAAAATATAAAGCACATTTATTTCTGTTTTCAGACATAGTATTGACAAAATGATTAATCGACTAATTGGAAAAAAATACTTGTCAGATGAACTGATAATGAACATGACTGGTATTTGTATCTCTAGTCATAAATTTTATTTCCTGATCGGTAACATTAGGTAATTTTTTTGTGTGAGGTTTCAGCTGTTGGAAATGTTAAACAACAAATGAGACAGGACTGCTGTGTAAATAGTTTACATTATTACTATTTATTATCATTATATCATTATCATCATTATCATATTTCATCACAGTAGCAAGGAGCTCTCCTTAGCCAGAACTTAAATTAATGTTTGTTTTTTTAAAATTGGATCCAGGTCACATTAATTATAAAAAGCTAATCATTAAAAAAAAAATCACCAATTAATCTCCCAATTATTTTCTTGTTTATTAGATTTTTCATTTTGTCTATAAAATGTCAGAAAATGCCACTGGCGATGTCATTAAATGTCTTGTTTTGTCCGACCAACAGTCCAAGTTAGTTAGTCCAACCCTAACCCACAGAGAGCAAAAAGCATCAGCTTTACATTTTAGATTTTTTGAAATTGTCACAAAAGTTGCTGATCCATTTTCTGTTGATCAACTAATTGATTAATCAACTAGCAGAAAGGTCTGTAAAATTCTTACGTGGAGAGGCTGCAGAAACCCTGATGTAGCTGCTCACTTATGTTAGTTAAGCTTGTTATTTTGATTTAGTTGGATGACGAACAGCAACAGTAAAGAAAGTCGGGGTTGAGACAGAAATAATAATCAGATTGACGTTACAGTGAACAAGAATATTGAAAAAAGTTTTTACAAGTGTTCTTATTTTCTAGTGTAAACATCTTTTAGAGCTCTTGCCTGTAATCTATGTCAAATACTAAGGTCTATAATGCAGGATTTCCACCATTGTATTCCATGCAGGACTATAGATAGGTAGAGAAATAGACAGATACTTTATTCATCCCCTTGGGGAAATTCAGTTGTCCTACAGTGCCCACATATATGGGGCGGCTCATTGGAAAACTCACCAGTGACATCTGTTGGTTAAAATGCTTCGTCGCCCCCCCCAGCTGGGGTCAGCGAAGTGACGAGAATGAGACCGTTAGAACGAGAACAGCCACAGTGAGAGCGGCGGCAGGGCACTCCGGGACAGATCTCAGGGGGTTTACCTGCCCTCTCAGTCTCTTTACCTGCCCTCTGTGTGTGCGTGTCCTGGGATGGGGCTCGGTTCACTGACCTGAGCGACACCCCCCAGGTACAGTCGTCTGACCATTCAGACTGAGCTTGGAGCAGTAGGGGGCTCTGAAGTCAGTATATAGTGAAGGTGTCTGTTTCATTAATTTATATTTATGTAAAAAATAAATAGTCTGTTTCAATCAACTTACAGCACAAAATATAAACAATATTGAATTTACTGTCACATCAGACAGCCGATCAATAGATTATCTAACTGACCAATCAATATCGTTCTAGTTCTTATTAAGTTGATTTAAAGGTGGAGTAAGCGATTCTGGAGAAAGATTGTTGATATTTGAACTCAACAGCATGACAATTACACCCCTCCCTTCAGTTCTCCTTCAGAAGCTCCGCCCCCTGAATTCATGGTGTATGTTGCCAAGGCAACGACATAGCGGTGGAATCCAGAGCGTGTTGAAGGGCGTGCTAGTGGACACCGTTTCTCACAGCTGAAGCAAAACACATCTTATAATGTAAAACATCATCCAACAAATGACCTGCACACAAACACAGAAGAGTAACAACTAAACAGGTCGTTGTTTTGACAACACAACAGTGACAGAAGAGAGGACTGTACGTCTGTAGCTAAGCTAACACGGAAGGTAACGTTACCTAGCATAGCATTTCAAATTATGCAACTAACCAAATAAATGCACTGTGTTAGCAAACTGCTGTTTTCAGGTCTTCGTGGTGATAAAACCCGTCACACGTCGTACAGATAAATAACATGATACAGCGAAGCAGCAAACGCACCTCCACCACCTCGTTGGGTGGGTCATCTAAGGTGATGAGTTCCTCTCCAAGAGTCCAGGAAATTTCTCTCTCCTTTTAAGAGTATCCTCCAGTGTGTGTTTCCTCTCTGCAGCCTTTCAGTTTCCTGAGTGAGCTCATGTATTCCAATGAGTTTTTATTCTTTAGATGCTGTGGTACTGAACTCATGAAATGCTCGTGTGACAGCAAATGGTGCTCTGCCTTTACAACACCTGTGTGACAGCTGACCTAAAACAAAGGCTCAGGCTTAGGTTGGTGCGCACTAAAGCCGATATGATCAGTCAAAAAAGCCTTGATCGGCCCTGATACTGATCTTTGAGATCAGGTCGAGACATCCCTAATAATAAGAATAATAATGAGTCCCAGCCCTCATCAGCTCGATCCCTGATGATTTGTCACCTGAACCTCCGCAAACATAAACATACATTTCTTCTACATTCAACAACTGAGCAGCTCTGCTGTTTGCTGTAGAGCCACAATGAAAAGTCAATTCATTGATTAGTTTATGGACAGAAAATTAATAGGCAACTGTTTCAACAGTTATCAGTAAATGGTCTCAGTAGAAGAAGGCTGTCCACAGAGCCGTCTTCTCCAGCGTGAGGCTCGTGTGCTTTTCCTGCTCATATAATTTTATAGTTTTGGAGTAAAATGATCTATTTTAGGATGTTTAATAATAAATTAGATTATTATCAAAATCACAGTATGACCAAGTGCACACACTTGATGAAGGTACAATGTGTCCGAACATACGTGCAGCTCCAGAGACTCCACAGATCATGTTCTACACACACACAGGAACAGGACCCAACAAAAACCACATCATCATCATTTTTATGTTTTTCACAGAAAATGGCCGTTCACTCTGACCTCCTGACATCATCATACCTGTCTAAATAATCACAGTATGATGTTTTTACACACTGTCAGTCCAACCGTGGTCTGTGGAAATCATAACAAACTTCTTCACTATTTTCACTATTTCTGATTAATTTTTTTTGTTGATTGATGAATTTACCTGCAGCTGTAATATAAAAGACAGTCTGGGCTACAAACAGAGAAGAACCTGGAGCTCAGGTGCTTCTTAGTTTGATCACGTTGCTGGTAAATACACAGTCCTGTATGTAAGTGGACTAACAGACTCCACTCAGTGACCCTGTCCGTGTTTCTGCTGATAACCTGAACCCAAAGAGTTTGTTACTGTGACACAGGACAAATCTGTCAGACGTTTAACACGTTTGCTTAAAAAAAACGTGTTATTCAGATTGTATGTGGTGATAACAGCAGCTTGTCTCTATGGTTCAGATTTAAAGCTGCAACAGTTAGTTGATCAATTGATCAATCATTGAGTCAATCGACTATTTTGATAATAATGTGATCATATTATAATCACAGGATATGAGTTGCTGACTGTTTCCATTCGTCATGTTGTGTCCGTCTCTGTCTGCAGCTGACTTGTTCGGGGATGTCGGGCAGTAAGGCGCTGGGTGGGGGGGCTGGCGGGGGGGCGAGGCGCAGGCGGACGCGGTGCCGGCGCTGCCAGGCCTGCATGAGGACCGAGTGTGGAGAGTGTCACTTCTGTAAGGACATGAAGAAGTTTGGAGGGCCCGGCCGGATGAAGCAGTCCTGCCTCCTGAGACAGTGCACAGCAGTGAGTCTCACACACACACACGCACCGCTCTACACTGCAGCACTTCACTCTGTATCTAGCAGCTCATTGGTCGATCTGAGCTCTGACACACAGTAACGGTCAGCGCTCCCCAGTCTCGTCCCGTCAGAGCCGAGTGCAGAAAACCTTCTGGTGTTTATCCAACGCTGATCGTCACCAACATGATGTCAGATTACATCACCTGTTGCTCACACAGCTGTGAGAGTGACATGATGAGGCGTCACAGGTAAACTCACACTCTCAGGTGATCTCTGCAGGTGAACATTCTCCGACAAAGATCCTCTAGTTCAACTTGAATCCACAGCAGATCAATAATTTAAACCTCAGTCTGGATCTTCATCAAAGATCATGTGTTCAGTGTGTCAGACACAGATCTGATCAGACTGAGTGGTTGATGAGTGGTTTGTGAATGCTAAGCTAATGCAGCCTGGAGCCTCAGGTTCAGGGAACAGCAGGTGAGCCGTGTCCACAAACACACGATGAATGCAGCATGAATGAAGAATAAAGTTTCCAGTAAACCACAAGGTGAAATCCATTTTCTGTCTCATCAAGTGGCTCAGTAGGAAACTGACAGACGTCAGGTTCTCAGTAACTGGAACAGCTGACACTTTCTCTATCATCATAACTTGTACCAAAGTGCGTCGACCTTTCTTGTAGTTTATAGCTTTTTAGGAAATTATGCAGAAAGTCTCCAGGAAATTAGCTGGAGAATAACCTGTGTGGTGTTTTCTCTTTATTTATTGGTTCTGAGATAAAGTCAGTGGAGTAAATAAACACTGTTGGTTTATTTTGTTTGTTGTTGTCTAATACAGCAAAGTAAAAACCTGACAAGTCAAAGTTCTGCAGAAATCACATAAACACCTCACAACAGTCTCACAGGCCTTATCTCCTGCTCCACAGCCACACACAGCACAGATTTACATGTTGACATCATCCTCCATTCCATCACACACACACACACACACACACACACACACACACACACACACACACACACACACACACACACACTCACACACGTCATACATGAGTTATCCTGTTGTCAGCCATTACAAATGAATGCCTAACCCTGATCCTGAACCATGAAGCCAGGTCTGAACCTGACTGTGAGGACCAGACATGTCTTCACAATGATGGTTTCAAGCCACACAACCACACACACAGAGACTTAGAACATCTTCAAATACTGAAGGTGTGATTTTTTTTTTTTCCTTCCTTTTCTTTTTTTTCCATTTATTTGTGTCGATTCTTCAAATAGCATCAGTGGAAAGCTGGAGCCCAGCAGGCGACGATGCTGGGTTTCCATGGCAACCAGAGATGGTTGCTGGAGCTGAGAGTTGGCTTTGATCCATTGCTATGGTTTCACAGAGATGCTTTAACACACACACACACACACACACACACTGAGCCAGGGGATCTGCTGCTGTTCATATTTCTGTTGTTTATTTATTTATTTATTTGTTCTTTGTTTCGAGAGGGGGAGGAGGAGAAGGATGTGTTGGCTTCAGTTGTGATTGCACTGAAGGAGGAGGAGAGGAAGGTGGGAGGGATGGGTAACAGGAGTAGAAGAGAGGAACGGGTGAGGAGGAAAGGGGGGATAGATGCTCCTCTCCCTCCTCCTGCAACAAGAGGAGGGGGAGGAGGAGGAGAGACGCCCTCTGGTGGTTCCTCAGAGGTCACATCACATTCAACTCCAGTAATAAACTCCAGTGTTTCACCACATCTGAAACACAGTCATAAAATTACACAGAGGAAATCCACAGAAATAAAACAAGTGTCATTAGATATAAAAAAAGATGCATTTTTTCCCCACAATATCTTTATTGAAAATACACAACACATCTATGACCGTATCAGAAAATTAGAGGTGAACACTGTGTTGAAATGTACCTGTCTGACTCACCTGTCTCTCTCTGTACAGCCGGTGCTGCCTCACACGGCGGTGTGTTTTGCGTGTGGCGAGGCGGGGAAGGAGGACACTGTGGACTCAGAGGAGGAGAAGTTCAGCCTCTCTCTGATGGAGTGCACCATCTGTAACGAGATCATCCACCCCAGCTGTCTCAAGGTCAGTGGTCTGGGTCTGGACCTGCTTTAATCTGAGTTTTCTCGTTGATAATAAGAATCATACACAAGCAGAACTGAGAGCCTCCTCCTGTAGCTCAGAGATGTGACCTCAGGTTGCTTTTACGTTGAGTGTAATATAATAAAACTTAATGGCGCTGTGGAGGATCGGGGTCACTGCAGCAGCAGAGAGCAGAGAAAAAAAGTGGGACGTCGAGACACCAGAAGTCTAGTAGTCGGGACCAAGACCCATGAAATTCTACAATTCTTGATGCCAAATTTGACCATAGCAAAAACACAGAACAGACTGAACACTGACGACTGTGGCTGCTAAGGTTGTGAGAACCCAGCTCCTGCATTAACCTCAACAAGCTAAGGTTAGCCGAAACAAACTAATGTTAGCCTGAATAAGTTAATTTTAGCCTAAACAAGTTCAAGTTAGCTCAAATAAGCTAACGTTAGCCTAAACTGGTTACCATTAGTCTCTGTGAAGGTCGGGGTCACAGACTGTAACAGTCATGTTGCTGATATAAACTCAGTCTCTGAGCTGTTTCCTGTGGCTCCGTTTACATCCTGACTTCTGCTGCTGCACAACTCGTCCTGATGATCTGAGTCAGACATTAAATGTCTCCAGGCTCCAGTCGGAGGGTGTTTTCTCCACAAGTTGCTGTGGCCCTGCTCCTGCACCTGCTGCCGTTCAACATGCTGTTACTGTTTACTGTGCCCGTCTTCTTCTTCTCTACGGTACCTTCAGTACCCACAGTTCTGTAGAGAAACATGATCTGTCACAGAGGCCACAGCTCTGTGGACAAACTGATGTTGTATAGTAAAAATGAACTTCATCTGAATGAAACAGAGAAATGAATCTTCTCTATGTCACCTCCTTCTTCACTCTCCTCTACAAAGTTTGGTTAGATCCCTGAGGAGAAGCTGAGTCACTGAAGCAGAGCGAATAAAAGCAGGAGCAATGATGAGTGACTGTCTCTGTCCTGCTGGTCCTGTTCTGTCCAGCAGAGACCTGGACACAATGCAGTTTTTATTGAAGGGACTGGGTCAGATCTGTGACTTGGTGCTGATGTGAACGCTGTGTATTCATACGACTGTTCTGAGGGTGTCGTTGTTCTCTCTGCTCAGATGGGCAAAGCTGAAGGAATCATCAACGATGAGATCCCAAACTGCTGGGAGTGTCCAAAGTGCCACAAGGAGGGCAAGACCAGTAAGGTGAGGGTCGGACCAGTACTCAGGACCACTGACACACGTCTCTGAAACCAGTTTATGGACTGATTGTGGTTCCCGTCAGCAAGAATTAACTTCTGTTGATTTTTAACACATTAGTTTTATCAGTTTCTGTCTCATATTTAACTCATTTAACAGTAATTAGTTCATTTATCTTCCACATTATTCAGTTTTCAGATAGTCAAAGTCAAAGTAGCTTTATTGTCAATTTCTTCACATGTTAAGACATACAAAGGAATCGAAAGGACGTTTCCCACTCTCCCACGGTGGAACATATAAAGTGCACACTGCACAGGCACGACAGATAAGACAAGACAAGACATTTCCTAATGCTAAGTATACATTCAATTCTACATAAAATAGGACGTTTCCTAATACTAAAGAGATAAATAAAATAACTAAATGAGATACGTATAACTGGGAGTAGCAGCAGGAGTTTCTGTGCAAGTTAGGTTATTGTAGTGCAAAGGTGATTCAGTAAAGGCAGCAATTTGACATTAATAGTGCAAGTAGAAAGTGGATAGCAGCCAGTTTCAGTTCGTGTGGTAAGTGGTCATATAAACGGAATACAGGTAACGGAAGTGCAGTGAATAGATGTCCAAACTAGGCCACCGTACAGAGGATAGGCCCGTTACCTCGGGCAACACTGAGGACAGACTTCACTCGCTCTTCATTGTCTCAGCAGTGTTTTCAACAGGTTAACGTGCGTGTGTCTGTTTCCAGGACCAGGCGGACGGCTCGGGGAAGCGCAGGCTGGATAATGGGGAGGTGGGTCGCTGGAAGCTCACAGATGACCCTCCCCCGAAAAAGAAAGCCCCTCCCTCCATGGACGAAGGGGGGAGGACAGAGGGGGGACACAAAAGGAAGAAGGAGAAGGAGCTGGCTCAGGACAGTGGGCCCAAGAAGAAGGTGGGCCTGATGATGATGGGAATTTGAGGCACAGGGGCGTCACTGCACAGCTTTTATTTTGAAGGGTTGGTTTGAGTGCGGCAGGAGTGCTGTGTGTGTGTGTGTGTGTGTGTGTGTGTGTGTGTGTGTGTGTGTGTGTGTGTGTGTGTGAGTGTGAGACTGAGGATATGTTAAAGCTCTGACTGACTCTCCTCTGTCTCCTCCAGATGAAAGGAGCCCATGAAAAACGCCTCAAAAAGGTACAAAGACATCAGAGTGTCTGTGTGTGTGTGTGTTTAACGTGCAGCACACATGTGATTCAGTTCAGAGTCATTCATCCAAACTTAAAGTCGTCTGCAGCTCAGTCAGAACTGTGTACATCACCACATGAGCCCGGTCCAGGTCACGACCTCTGGAGGTCAGACGCTGTGAGGCTGCAGCGGTGAGGAGACGACAGCAGGAGCAGACTGAACTCTGGGACTGTCTCACGCCACACGTCTTCCTCCTGAGCCCCAAGGTTCAGGACGTCGGGTTCGGTGTGAGACGTCCTGCGTTCGATGAAAATGGAGACACATGTAGAAACAGGAAGCTGTCTCCCTGCCCCCCCCCTCTGCCTCGCCCTCACTGCATGTGTGTTGTGTTGTTGTTTGTTCAGTTGTGATTAAAATAACAATTTTCTCTCCTTCAGAAACCCAAACAGGAGGCGGAGTCGAACGGTCCTGCCTCCTCAGCTGGAGGAGGAGCTGGAGGACTGCAGGGCTCCTCCACTTCTTCTTCTTCTTCTCAGCCTGGAGGAGGTGGTGGGGGAGGAGGGGGAGGAGCAGGGGGGACATCGAGTGCAGACCAGCGCTCCCATCACAGAGAGAAACTGGAGCGTTTTAAGAGGATGTGTCTGCTGGAGCGTCGGGCCGAGTCCTCCTCCTCTTCCTCGTCCAGCTCCGAGTCCGACTCCGAGTCTGACTCTGATGAGTCCCTGAGGGGGGAGCAGGGGGGAGGCTCCTCACCCTCATCTTCCTCCCCAGCCCCACCTCCTCCTGTTGTCTACGGCAACAGCAGCGGGAGCCGGGCTGAGAGGGAGAGGAGTCGCAGTGAGCGGGAGAGAGAGAGAGAGAGAGAGAGGGAGAGACGTCTGGCTGAGCTGGGCTTCAGTGCCAGCGAGGAGTCGGAGGGGGAGGGAGGGGGGAGGGGGGAGGAGGAGGAACGGGAAGAGGAGCAGGGAGGGGGAGACAAGGCCCGGCGGAGAGGGGGAGGAGAGGTGGGGATACCTCCACGAGGACGGAAAGGAGGGCTATTGGACGGAGAGGAGGAGGACAGGACCAGGAAAAACTCCTCCTCCCTCCCCCCGCCCTCACCCCTCTCCTCCAATCAGATGCCTCCATCCTCGCAGCACGACGGCTTCCCGGGGAAGCAGCGCAGCAACGGGCAAGAGGCGCGCAACGGACGGACACGAGGAGGGTCGGGAGGGGGGAGGGAGGGAGGGGAGAAGGAGAATGCCAGTGGAGTTCTGACCAATCACAGACACAGTGGGGGAGGAGGAGGTGGGACTAAAGGCAGTGGGAGTCGTGGCAACAAGATCCGCAGCAACAGCAAGAACCAGGGATCCAGGAACAATATCTCCTCCTCCTCCTCTTCTATCCCCACCTCTAATGGCGCTGGTGGGGGGGGGGGCGGTGGGGGCGGCCTGATGATGTCAGCAATGGCGGCATCTCCCTGCTCCCAGCCGTCACGCCTTGCCCCCCGCTCTCAGATGATGAAGCGCAGCCCCCCAGCTGTGCCCTCACCCCCCCGGCCCATTCAGATGGAGAGACACCTGGTGCGCCCGCCCCCCACCTGCCCCGAGCCCAGCTGCCTGCCTCTGGACTGTGGAGCGTCCCACATCATGACCCGGGACGTGTGGCTCAGAGTCTTCACCTACCTGAGCCACAGAGAGCTGTGTGTCTGCATGAGGGTCTGTCGCACCTGGAGCCGCTGGTGAGTCCACGACCGAGCAGAGTCCACCGTCACACCTGGTTTGGTGGTTTAATGTCAGACGAGGTCAGGACTGAGAAACCACAAGTGTTTCACAATAAAAGCCTGACATACTAAAAAAAAAAAAAAAAAAAAAAGACACAAGTATCAAAACAGAAAATATAAAACCTGACAACAAAATGAGCAACACAAACTGTCAAGAGCACAGAAATATAGACGTGCTGTTCCACCCCAACAATGAAGAAGACATTCATTTATCGTGAACATACTCTTACGGTGTCGACCAACTATTGTCAGACCTTCTCTCCTTCTTGACAGACATGTTTAAGCTACTGAAACCATTCGGCCAAACTGTGTTCAGAGAGGGTCCAAACAGCCCTGTGGCTTGGTCCTCTGCTGCTGGTCACCTCCAGCAGAGTGCCTCATCATGGAGCCTGTTCTCTGGTGGAAACCCACGTCAGTGGATCACCTCTCTCAGAATCAGATCCCCCTCTGTCACAGCTGTGATTTGTTTCTGCAGTGAACTGGTTTTCACACTTTGTGCCGACAGACTGGAAACACTCACTAACCTCACAGTTTAAGGCTCCACACAGTCTAAAGGTAGATGTCCATGTGTTTGTGATTATAAAGCAGGTCTAGGTTCTATATTAATACTGTGAAAGTATCAAAGCCTCGGTCCACAGAGAAATGCACACAGCCTGTATTCAGACGCTGAGCCTTAAAACCAGCCGTCAGGACTTCTGGAACTTTGTGATGTCACAACAAAGCAGCCATTAGGAGATCTGTCTCCAGCTGTGGCCACATGTGTCCTGTCTGAAGATGGCTCATTCATTCATATAGTGAAGTTGTTCTGAAGCCCTGTGACCTTTCATCGACGTGTCTGACACTCGTTTGTCTCCAGGTGCTGTGACAAGAGGCTGTGGACTCAGATCGACCTGAGCCGGCAGCGCTCCATCACCCCCCCCATGCTGAGTGGGATCATCCGCCGCCAGCCCGTCTCCCTCAACCTGGGTTACACCAACATCTCCAAGAAACAGCTGATGTGGCTCATCAACCGCCTGCAAGGTAACTTTAGTCATGTAGTCACAGGTGGTCTCACACCAACACCTGTGCACGTTTCATTGGCTAAAGAAGGCCATGGGATTCAGCTGAAAGCTCTCTCAAAAGCTAGTAAGTGACTCTTGAGTTTAACCTGAGTCCTGAGTCTTTTTCATCACTCATCACCTTCATGATGTCAGTTTTTAGTTCAGTAGTGACTGATTGTGTCCTGTCTCCTGGGACTCACCTGGACTCTCACCTGTGTTACCTCAGGTCTGTTGGAGCTGAACGTGTCTGGGTGTCCGTGGCCGGCGGTCTCGGCCCTGTGTCAGGCCGTCTGTCCCTGTCTGAGGCTGCTGGACCTCAGCAGAGTGGAGGACCTCAAAGACTCGCACCTGAGAGAGCTGCTCGCCCCCTCACCTGACACTCGGACAGGTGAGACACTATCCTCTTTCACACAGAGGCCCTGCTGAATTTGCTTGAGAAGACCCCATCGTTATGGTGATGCCGGCCCAGTGTGACGTCAGTGTGGAAGCTGTAACTATAAATCAGTAATGAAACCTTTGAGTTTTATTCTTTAAAACTGACCAGATAACATGAAAACTGAGTCTTTATTTTAAATGAACCAACTGTGCAGAAGCTCTTGAATGAAAATAAACCATCACTTTCATATCCTGTCATCTAAATGAATGAACTGCAGATTTCAGTAGCCCTGACCTCTGGTTGAGAAGTGAAGCTGTGAGTGGTGCCTGTCAGTTACTTAGTTGACATTGAGAGTTTTTCTTGTGTTATTTCAGATTAAAGTCATGTTTCCATTAAAATCTGCTCATTTTGACATGAAGGTCGTTTCAAGCGGTTTATTTATTTCTGGTCTTTAAATTTTAATTTTAGTTTCATATATCAAGTCAAAACCAAGTCTCTCTCTGCTCTCTGATTGGTCGATCAGCTCATGGTGAAACCAGAGTGGGGCGTTTCCAGAATGTCACTGAGCTGCGATTGGCTGGCTTGGACCTGACGGACGTGTCGTCCCGTCTGTTGGTGCGTTACGTTCCTCACCTGACCAGGTTGGACCTGAGTCAGTGCGGAAACATCACAGACCAGACGGTTCACACCCTCACCTCCCCCATCTCCCCCCTGAGAGAGAGTCTCATCCACATCAACCTGGCAGGTAAACATACACCTGAAACGACTTCCTGTTTTATTTTGGAGGCCATGTTAATGTGTTCAGGAAATATGACCAACATGTTTGTGTGTTGCAGGTTGTGTTAAAGTGACGGAGCAGTGTGTCACTTTGTTGCGGCGCTGCCCCTCCCTGCAGACGGTTGACCTGCGCTCCTGCTCCCTCCTCTCTTCTGAGTCCGGACAGCTGCTCTCCTTCCCCTCCCACGCCTCCTCCTCCACCTCCACCTCCACATCCTCCTCCTCCACCTCCACATCCTCCTCTTCCTCCGCTGCCACCACCATCGCTGCTTCATCCTCCTCTTCCACGTCTGCCTCCTCCTCCTGTCCTCCTGAAGACAGAACGCTGCTAAAGAACAGCTAAAGTCCTCCTCCATGTCATGTGACCCTCGGTCCAGACAGCCTGAAAGCCCTGCCTCCCACCTCGTTACACTACAGACAGGTGATGAAGAGGAGGAGGAGGAGGACCTGTGCAACATTACTCCTCAGGAGGAGGAGGAAGAAGAAGAAGAGGAGGAGGAGGAGGAAGAAGAGGAGGAGGAAGAAGAGGAGGAGAAGGAGGAGGAGACATATTTTGAGAAAAAAAATGTCGGTAATAGTTAAAAAATAGAAACCCTGAGCATGTACATATTTGTTCTCTGTACAATTTTGGGTGTGTGTATATATCTGTAGTTTACTGTAAATTACCCTTAACCTCTGAACCCTCCCCACAAAAACACTCCTTTCCTTCCCTCCTTTCCTTCTGTCCTTCCTTCCGTCCTTCCACCCTATGACCAATCATCACGCCAGGCATCCACCTGCTCGTCTGTAGCTGCAGAACAGGAAACGTGGAAACTCAGTCCTTCATGTTCCACATTTTAGCTGCTGTTGTCTGAGCAGTGACCTCCCCCCTTTACACACACACACACACACACACACACAGAGGAAGTCAGAGAGTTGCAGGTTTGACTCTGGGGCTGATAGTTTCCAACTTAAACAGTCTGACGTTTGTGTCTCATGCAGAGTCAGAGGGGAAATCAAAGGTAGGCTAACAGTTTCCCTCCACTTCCAGTCTTTGTGCTAAGCTAGGCTAAACACATCTGTCTCTAATGTGGAATCATCTTCTCATCCGGCTCTGGGGAAGCGGATCAAAATTGTCTCTAAAAAGGCTTCTTTTCAGAATGAAGTCTGGTGCAGTGAAAGAAGATGAGAGGAGCGGATGAATCAGCTGATTCAGGTTCAGTCATGTGAACACAGATGTCAGCCTCTGGTTGTTGATGATGCTGTGACTGTCAGGAGCAGTTACAGTCCGAGCCGATGGATCCCTGCGGTTAGATCAGTCTCGTGTTGAGCTGGAGAACGGATGAGAGGCGGGAAGGCCGTTGTTGTTCTACCTGTTCTTTAACAACTGATCTCAAATGCTGTCAGACGATCTAAACGCTACGAGCTGCATCAGTCACAGGTGCACGTACCTTTTCATTTCAAATGAAAACCTCAGACCACACGGGACAGCCGTCTGCCAGTCGCTGCTGTCGTTGGCGTTCATTCATGACGATGATTCTCCTGACGGCTCTGATGGGGTAACGAAGGACCCTGACTGGACACTAACTGGGAGTATCGTGGTTCAGGTGTTGCCACCGAGGCCCAAGTGAACCCACATGTGACGGTTGTGTTACAGCTACAATGGATGGAACAGTCACTGGTGATCAACCGGAGGGGGGGGGGGGGGGGGCGGAGCTCAGAAGTGTTTCCTGGGTTTAATAAAGAATGTAAATAGTAAAGTTTAACCAAGTTTACAGAACAAGTGTTGTGAGGTCACCGGAGGTCACAGAATGAATGTAATGAACACCGTGTGTGTGTGTGTGTGAGAGGGAGGGAGGGAGGGAGGGAACGGAGCTCTGTCTGCAGGATGAGGTCAGACCAGGGTCCAGATCTGCTGTGTCTGAATCCTCAGTTCAGTTCATAAGAAGGGACGAGGTTTATTTTGAAGGTCAACCCTCCATCCTCAGCAGTGAGCTCGAACAGAGTCAAACGGGGTGTGGCTGTAGTATTTACAGTGATGTAGTTCACTCCACCTCCTCACCTGACAGGTGAACACACCTTCAGCAGCGTCTCTCCGTCCTCTGAGCACTACAGTGGACAAACTTGACTTTGATCCATTCTGTCAGGAGGAAGAATGTGAACATCTGTACAGTAAAGAAGAAACGATGTGCTCCTCACAGACACGGCAACAACCAGTGAAGAAGATGAATCTGAACAGAGGTTTGACTGAAGAGGCTCCGTCCCTCCTTCACCTGCTCTGTTGGAGGGTGGATTTTTCCTGTCACTGGAGCTATGCTAACAGTTTCCCCTCGCTTTCAGTCTTTGTGTTAAGCTAGGCTAAATGGCCCGTCTCTGCACCGTAGATGAGGCTGATCTCCATCTTCCAGACGTCAGACTGTTCCTTTAACTCGATGAAGCTCGCAGGGTCAGATCAGAGTCACACTTCTAAAACTCGGCACTGCAGGTGAAGTTTGGTCAGGTGTGGTTTGGGTTCGAGGTGTTTTCCTTCATCTTCCCTCCTCTCTCTCTTTCTCTCTCTCTGTGTGTGTGTGTGTGTGTGTGTGTGTGTGTGTGTGTGTGTGTGTTCAGACTGACAGTGCTGGGTGTGTTTGAAACTGAGCCTCAATGTCTTCAACATTCGCCTCAGTCATCATCTTCCCTGTGTTTTTGACATTGTCTGCCTGTGTCTGTCACCTCGGATCAGAATCTTCTGGAGGAGTGGTCGATGTTTTTTTTCTCAGGAGTATTTTGTTTTCATTTTTTTGTCTTTAAGCCAGGTTTTTATTTATTCAGTGCCACAGCAGCTCTCCCATCCAGTCAAAGTCAGACATTCCTGCTAAACCAGAAACGACCACATCTCAGAGTTTGTTTTGTAATGTTTCACACTTCATCCCTGTGAATGGATCTGTGTTATCTCTTCATGATGAACATCGCTTCCTGTGTTCGCTGCGTTGATCAGTTTGTTCCTATGAAAGTCCATTTCTGCCAGAAACAGGAAAAAACTGAAAAGTTTAGAAAGAAAAGTGAAGATCATGATAAACTGTCATCATTTTGATTTAAAACAGGTCTCGGTTTACTCTCATCATCTGGACCTTCTGTCATAATCTGGATTTATTTCTTTAAGATCTTCTTGATTTATCACAATTTTGACAAAATGTCTCACAATCTTGATTTTTTTTTAAACCATCTTTTGATCTTGATTCAGTGAATCACAGTTCTTGATTCATTATCTAATCTTGATTTAATCTCCATTTATCTGAGAATCTTGACAAATCACCTGATCATGATGCACTATCTGGTGATTTTGATTTCATAATTTAAAGTTAAGATTTAAAAAGTCATAGTCCTGACTCACCGTCTCCTAAGGCAGATTTCTTATCATATTGATTTATTTTCATAATTTTGATTCAAAAATCGAAGTCAGAGTCAGGAACTACTGTCTGATACTGTCTTATTTATTTTGCCATTCTTTAAATCAATTTTTATTTCCTCAGCTGAAATGGGCTTCCATAGTTTCTCAGGGGCGTCACTTATGAAAAATTGGCTAAAGCCTGAATGTGATGTCAGGATCCTGGTGAAGGTTCAAAGTATTGATGATCTATCAGTTGATTTGGTTGTAAACACAAATGCGCACAGATGTTTCAGAAGCGACGCCCTGATGATTCAGCAGTCAGCTGACCACATTCATATCCTCAGTGCGCTCAGCTGTGACTGATGTTTATTGTTCTTCATGTGTGAACTGGCGGACAGTGGCACTGGGGGGTGGGGGGTCAAACATGTTCTGATGTACACGACAAATCAAACAGCCAATCGAGCATGGGTTAGGGTTAGGGTTAGGGTTAAACCCTAACCCTAACCCTAACCCTGTACTGGCTGCCATGCTGGTTAGCTGGTTCCACATTAGCCACGCTGCACCTCTGCTGCTCTGCTGTCGAACACAGACCTAAAACTGAAACTACCATTTAATCCTCTGTAGATAATGTAATACCAATTCATTTTCTCAACCCCACATCTGTGTTGCTAGCATGTTAGCAGTCTTTGGTAACAAGCTAACACGAGCTAGCCAAGAAGTGTTAGCCCGCTACAGGGCAAACAGCATGGCTTGGGATTATTATTAGGCCTGAATCATTAGTCAATTGATTGTTTAGTCAGCCAGGTTTTTGATCATTGATCAATCTTTCATTTAATTCATTTAATAGGAATTCATAATCAAAGTATCATAACAGTCAGTGAACGGGGCCCTAGGGCCCCTGGACTTCACCTGCAAAATGTTCCCCGAAGAGACACTAAACCACCTTAAACAACACAGCCGTTAATTGTAGTCAGTTTGCGTCTCTTTCATTCAGAGGTGGGGGGATTGGTATTGATCCTATGGAGGGGGGGTCTTTTACATGTCTGTGTCCAGGGGCCGTGGTGTGATCATGGGTCCATGTAGCACTGCAGTAGAGGTCGTGTCTGTGGACAATGGGCTGCATTAACCAGCTGAAGCTGCTGTAGTCCATGAAATAAAAAGTATTATAGTTAAGTTTGAAATCGTCGTGACGCCATGTTGTGCCATAAACTCACCAGATCGTTTCACTGTGTTCGAGTCTGAATGGGTCAGTTTTATATTTTATTTTTTATATTCTGTTGAGAGTAAGTTGTTTTTTTGTTTTGGTTTTTTTTTACTGTATCGTGGGGCTCCACACCTGCAGCCTCATGTCCTGTTAATGATGCTTCAAACTTCACCTAGCAACAATTGAGGAGATCAAATCTGATTGGATGATAACCCCTGACTCCTGAAAGCTCTTATCCAATCAGACGCCCAGACATATCTTGTGTCTATCTTAGTAAAAACTGAGTCTATGTTTTAAAGATGCACTGGATCATCATCACCTTCATCCTCACCTTTTGCCAAATGTAGTTTTGTTGTGACAAGGGGCATTTATTCAGTTTATTTCTTCCTGTTTGTTTTTTGTTCTTTTTTATTCTTTGTCCATGACTCTTCCGTTGTATTGATGAAAATGAGGAAGAAGTTGGAACAAAAAGTAAAAAGAGACACAAAAAGACCAACTCAAGGCAGCTACGTATGAGTGACTACTGTAAAATGACTAACTAATAAAGAAGCAATGGGTTTGTTTTTACAGTGTCTGTGTGAGTGTTTGTTCATTTCTCAGTTTGATAAGAAATAAAGCAGCTAATAGAGGACTATGAAAATATGACCATGTACCTGTTTGTGTTCAAATTACTTGCAGGTGATTTAAAATGGTGGAGAAACTGATTTTAATTTTTCATTCAACCATTAATTTCTATCAGAAAACACCATCAACATACACAAGTTTCATTATTTATTCACGATTGAGCTGAAAGTCAAAATAAAATCAAAGTCCTGCTGAAGTAAAAGTATAAATATTTCCAGCATTAAGTATCACTAAAAGTAGTGATACTGTAGTTATGGTACCACCTTAAAAGTACTTAATACAGTTACAGTACCACAGTAAAACTACTTCCTGTAGTGACAGTATCACAGTAAAAGTACTACATGCAGTTACAGTATCACAGTAAAGTCCCACACTAAGTTTACTTTACTGGTTCCCAACCTTGGGGGCGGACCCCTCCAAATGGTCACCGGGTAACATAAAATATTGACCCAGATGTTCATCAAGCCCAATTTGAACCCACGTTTGGTTGCTCAGTTTAGATTAAATTGTAT
The DNA here is from genome assembly GCF_046630095.1 of Trachinotus anak. NCBI lineage: Eukaryota > Metazoa > Chordata > Actinopteri > Carangiformes > Carangidae > Trachinotus > Trachinotus anak. The sequence continues at coordinate 513,543 of NW_027273854.1, read as the reverse complement.
TAGAAAAAATCCAAAAATACCCAATAACTCCAGCTGTCAAAACCTTCAATGCGGTACAGTAAAGACTACAATGCCATATTTCTGTCTGAAATGTAATAGTGTAGGAGTATCAAGTCGCATAAAATGGAAATACCCAAGTAAAGTTCAAGTACCTCGCAGTTGTACGCGAGTAAAAGTACATGGTTAGTTTCAACCGCTGCGGCACAGTTTCGAAATGTCTGATGGTCCGTGAATGCAGCACGTCGCCGTCACAGTGCGTGATATCCCTCCGCGGGAGAGGAGCGCGGCCCTTTCCCTCCCGACAACACAGGATGTGAACGGGCGGCGGAGAAACCACGAGACGTTACCTGCACCGCGGCCGTTAACGTTTCCCACACCATCCGAGTGAAAAACACCGAGCTATCACCGGGGAACCTCCGCCTCTTTCTGTACTGACTGAACCCGCCCAGTGTCTGGCACAGACCGAGCCCCGTGGAAGAAATATAATCCCGTTGTGACGGCTGCGCGGCAACAGACACCGTCCGAGTGAAGAGAGCGCGCCGGGGACGGAATGGAGCTTATCACGATCCTCGAGAAAACGGTCTCTCCAGGTGAGTACCGACACTGTACACACAGCACACCCGGACTCTGGGGCTGGATCACGGGGTGGTCGGGGCTGTGCTGGCGCGGCGTTGGGCGGCTCCGGTGAGCCGGTGAAAGTTTGAAGGAGGGAAATGCCTCCCTAGCAGACTGCTAGCTCGGGATGCTAACCCTGCTACCGCTACGGCCTCAACTACCGCTGCTGACTTAGCACTCTGTCAGGAGTTTAATCGCTCTTTAACAGTGTAATTAACTCGTCGGGACGCTGGGATTAACTGTATATGCGTTGTCACATCATAATAACATACATTTCCCCGGTGGAGGCGGACCTGGCGACTGGATGTAGCAGGTTAGCAGCACCGACCCTGCCCATGCCTAACGTAGCCGCTTTGCTAGCTCGTTAGCCGTTAGCTTGTATCATTCAAACTGTCGGCCGCCTCCCCGCACGCCTGTCCCGGCTCACATTACTCTGGAGCCGCTAAGAGGAGAAAAACGCCCATCCCAGCCGCTGCATTAACCAGTCCACCGGCTTCAGATTGAGTTAATGTTGTTTTAACGGGTTTGCTGTTTGTCCACTAAACTTTATTATAGTCACTTCTGGCATTGGCTAATGTTAGCATGCTAAACGAGAACCTCCTGCTTGACGGTGGCTAACACGCACGTTGGAAGCTCGGCGTGTCTTTGCGGCCAGACCCGGTGTTATCACCGGCGAAGTTACCGTCACTCCTGCTCTCATTCCACTCATGGAAACTAATCCTGATAATGAGTGTGTTGTGTTAAAGAGCTGCAGGACCAGTTTAACCGCCCAGTTTAAGACTCACGCCTTCGCGTGTTAGCCTGCGTGCTAACCATATCTGCCTGCTAATTAGCTAGCATTACACTGAATCACCCCTCTCCCCCTCCACCCCCCTCTCTCTCCCTAGATCGGAATGAACTGGAGGCGGCACAGAAGTTTCTGGAGCAGGCGGCGATAGAGAACCTGGTGAGTGTGGTGGTTTACGGTAGCGGTAGGGTGGAGGGGAAGCTAACTGCCCCGCTGCTATAGACAGGTAGCAGCGTGGATGGAGCTGAAGACAGCTGGAGCCCCCCTCCTCCTCTGGGCCCGGCTTTTCCTCTGCTGCTACCCCCCGCCCCCCATTAAAACACACACACACAGATTTTGCTGGCAGCGGTTCATGGAGATAGCTACACCCGTCTGATGTTGGGAGGGCTCCAGGTTAACAGAAATCTAAGTATAATTATTATTTTGCGGATTACTTTACATTTTCAAGGTCTTTTGTTTGATTGATAGTCCAAAATGTTCAGTTTACGGTGCCCGAAGACCAGTCAAACCAGTAAATGATCACATCCAAGAAGCAGCAACAGGATGATAATCTTTGTTTTTGCTTAAAGTGACAGAAACTGTCATTGACTGCACCTGTATCATTACTATATTGACGCACCCAGTACTTGTTTTTAAAAATGGGCTCTAACTTTGAATGGAAATGGTTCTTATCATTTACTGACTAATGAAGGTAGACTAACTGTTGGGAGAAGGTCATATATCTGTCTTCAGAGCTTTGATTATTCCACATCATTTATTGAAATATGTAACATGTTGTTTTAAACTCCTGTTTAACTGGTGTGACTGTTCACTTCAACCTGAGCCCGAACAGTCTCTCTTAAGTTTGGACAGATGAGACCTTGTGTATTCTGAGGTCAATGGTGATGGAGGATTTTCTCCATGTTGCCCAGGTGTGAAAGGTTGAGTATCTTGAGGTTGAGATCTGTGTTTTCTGATGCAGTAAGCTTTACACAACAGAAATACTTGAATTCAAACAGGAAGTTGGAACAGGAGAACAAACAACTTAAAATCTAGAATAGATGGTATAAAATCATATGACTGCACATTAAGAACCAATACAAAGCCAAAACTCTGATTAAAACATGTTTATTGTCCATTGTGCGACTTCACATTAGTTTCATAATACAAGAAGTGTTCTATAAACATCAACAATATATCACACCAAAAAACCGACCCAATTTCCACTTACTAGCTTTCTCCAGGGCTTTCAGCATCATGTAGTGGTCCTCATCAGTGAATTACTCATTTGAAGTGGACTCCGTCCGCCAGAAGTGTGTGAAAGTGGTGGAAACAGCTGCTGAGTTAAGATGTTGTTTCAGAGTTCATGTAGTTTTTGTGTCACATTTCTGAAACCACTGATTCCTGATGTTTTAAAGACACACTGAGCCTGGTCCATGTCATGATTCTTCAGGCATCTGTTAATGTGTGTTCATCCTGCAGTCAGATGAGTGGGACACGCGGCGGCTGGATGAGTTGTAGTAATTATCCTCTGTAGCTGACACAGGTGAAGACACATCCAGAGATGAACACTAGGAGGTTTTAACCCTTTTGTAGAAACAACAGATTTAACACCATGTCAGTGTAGTCATGTCATTGTATTATCCAGATGTAGTGAGGATCAGTGTTGATGGAATGACACTGTCATACCAACAGACTTTAACCTCCATCTTCTGTTAGAGTTACAGGTACAGCAGGTTCCAACAGGAAGGGGCAGGTAGACTAACACGATAATTCTGCAGGGAATCAGAGCAGGAAGCATCAGTGACCCAGAGAGAAAGGGTTAATCAGGAGTCCATTCCACAAAATGTCAAACTGCCCCTTTCACACAGAGAGGAGGCTGTCAGGTGTTTGAGTGTTGTGGGTGTAAAGAGCTGCGGAGGAGGAGGAGGAGGATGATGATCAGACATGGAGGGAGGTCAGTGAAGACAGACTGACTCTATCTGTGCTCTGTCAGTGTGGTGCAGAGCTGGATGTGACATTAGTCTGATGATGCAGCACTCCTCAGTGCTGAACAGATTCTGAGGCACGGTCGACATCTGCAGACGCTTCCTGCTCCACTGACACGGTGCCCAGTAGTGTAAACTACTGGAGGAAGAGATCAGGACAGTCTGATCCCATTCATTTCCAATCAGCTCGAACAATTAATTAGTCAACAGGCTGAGAGTTAACACCCAACTGCTCTGATCATCTTCTCAAATGTAAAAATCTGAAGCTTTCCCGTCTTGAATGACAGGAAACTGAATATAAAAGAAGTCGTCACAACAGTTCAGCCTCAGGTGTTTTCACTCATTTCTGACACGGTGTAGACCAAATGGTTCACCCAGACAAGTCTGCAGATTAATCAGTGATGGAAGTCATTAGCGGCAGCTCTAAACACAGATGAGCTGCAGCTGCACTGAGCTCAGTGTAAAATAGTGATTATTCACACCACAGTCGACTCAGTGAATGCAGTGATCACAAACAAACTCTGCAGTAAGTTTCCCAGAGTTCACAGTGACGTCAACATTCCTAACCAGGTAAATGAGGTTCAGCTTTAGATTGTGCAGCAGCAGAGATGAAGGAACAGTCAAACTGTTTGTGGTTTACAGCTCAAATGATTGGTTGATTGACAGAAAATTGACTGATATCACTGGATAATTTATTGATGAGTCGTAATTTTTCAAGCAGAAGCCAAACTGTCTGAAATGTTTGGACTGACAGTGAATTTATCATCGGCCTGTGGTAAACTGTGACAGGCATAAATTCATCAGAGAACTGGCCAAATGATCAGTGATAAGAATAATAGGCTTTATAAAGATGACGTGTTCAAGGCCTAGTGAGAAATTCACATATGTACGGTTGTTGTATTTGATATGACAACCTCAGCTGTCATGTGACCTGTCACCTGTGACCCCCCCCCCAGCCCACATTCCTAGTGGAGTTGTCCAAAGTGTTGGCGAACCCAGGGAACACTCAGGTGGCTCGAGTTGCTGCTGGTCTGCAGGTGAAGAACTCTCTGACCTCCAAAGACCCTGATGTCAAGACACAGTACCAGCAGAGATGGCTGGCCATCGATGCCAACGCTCGCCGCGAGATCAAGAACTACGTAAGCACTCAAAACATCCACATAGTTGATCTAATCGTCGTCTCGACGTGTCTGACCACCTCTGTCTGTTTCTGCCTCTCAGGTTTTACAGACTCTGGGCACGGAGACGTACCGGCCCAGCTCGGCGTCGCAGTGCGTCGCTGGGATCGCATGTGCAGAAATTCCCGTTAACCAGTGGCCCGAGCTGATCCCACAGCTGGTGGCCAACGTCACGGACCCCTCCAGCACCGAACACATGAAGGAGTCCACGCTGGAGGCCATCGGATACATCTGCCAGGACATCGTGAGCACGCACACACACACACACACACACACACACACACACAAACACACACACACACAGAAAATACAGCTGATTCAGAGTCTTCACTTTTTCACATTTTATGTTGCAGTTTTGTGCTTAAATAAAACAAAATGAATCTACTCATTAATCTACTCTGATAATTGTCAGTTGATGAAGGTTCTTCATTGAGAGAGAATTTCTTCAAAAGAATCAACATTTAAACCAACATTCATTATTCATCTAATGATAATTAGTTCAAAATCATTGAATAAATGGAAAGTCACCAATCAGTAATTAGAACTAAATGAAACAGTTCTTTCCAAAATATCTGTAAATTACAGACACAAATATTCATCCCACTCCTGCTCACTGGTGAGGTCTGGCTCACTGGTCTGGACTCACTGTTGAGGTCTGTTGTGGTTTAAGATTTGTGATAAAATCTGATCCAGGATCAGTCTCAGTTCATATCCTGGTCATCACAGATGGTGAGTTCATGAGCAGTTCAACTAAAACAGGACTTTGAAGTGTTGTATTGTATTAAAGCTGTAATTTTTAGGTCAGTACTAGTTTAATGATGATGCTTATTAACTTGGCGTGGTGCCTTCAGGACCCAGAGCAGCTGCAGGAAAACGCCAACCAGATCCTGACTGCCATCATTCAGGGCATGAGGAAGGAGGAGCCCAGTAACAACGTCAAGCTGGCTGCTACCAACGCCCTGCTCAACTCTCTGGAGTTCACCAAAGCCAACTTCGACAAGGAGGTACACACACACACACACACACACGCACCCATACACACCCATCAGACCTCAGACACACACTGAGTGTAGTTCAGTGTGAAGATGGTTCAGCTCCTCGGTTTGAAACAGATCTCTGGAGTCTTTCTCTGATTGTTTTCAGACGGAGAGACACTTCATCATGCAGGTGGTGTGTGAGGCGACACAGTGTCCAGACACCAGAGTGAGTAACACCAGGCAGGAGGACAGTTTCACCGTCCGGTCAAGTATTTAACAGATCATCCACTCGTCTTCCTGTCTGCTCTTTAACTCTTTATGTGCCAACATTGACAGTTTTACTGTTTCTGTGTGTGTGTTCCTGTTTTAACAGTGTTGTGTTTTCAGGTGCGTGTGGCGGCCTTACAGAACCTGGTGAAGATCATGTCTCTGTATTATCAGTACATGGAGACGTACATGGGCCCTGCTCTGTTTGCGGTAAGAGGACAGATCATCTGCCTCATGTTAGGTTCACGTTCTTTACTCTGGTGTACAGAGGAGTCACACTGGTGTGTTTATACACACACACCTTTATTTATGTGTAAATATCTGTCACTAGCTGTTCTCAGTTTGGTACCTTCACAGTGATAGATTTAAGTGACTCATTTAAATTGGATATTTGCAAATACAGAAGTTTTTCCTTCAGTTATCTCATCATGAATGAACAGTTTACTACATTTTCTATTGGTTAAAGTTGTTGATGGGTTTTTTATTAGAGATAATTTAGTTGTTTGTTTCCTCCTCTGTCCTCTTTCATCCTTCCTCTTCTCTCAGATCACCATCGAGGCGATGAAGAGTGACATCGATGAGGTGGCCTTGCAGGGCATCGAGTTCTGGTCCAACGTCTGTGACGAGGAGATGGACCTGGCCATTGAGGCCTCAGAGGTCTGTGTGAGCTCATGTTCTTCTCAAGTTCAAGTCCCAGTTAAAACCTCCCCTCTGACTGGTTTAATGTTCTGTTCCTGTTTGTTGTCATCCAATGGCAGGCCTCGGAGCAGGGACGCCCTCCAGAGCACACCAGTAAATTTTATGCCAAAGGGGCCCTGCAGTACCTGGTCCCCATCCTCACCCAGACCCTCACCAAACAGGTAACACACCTGATGAAGACCGAACTCATCATCCTCACACGGTTTGTTCCTGTGGGGGGGTCGTCTCACCGCCCGCTGTTTTGCAGGACGAGAATGACGACGATGACGACTGGAACCCGTGTAAGGCGGCAGGCGTGTGTCTGATGCTGCTGGCGACCTGCTGCGAGGACGATGTGGTTCCTCACGTCCTGCCCTTCATCAAAGAACACATCAAACATGCTGACTGGCGCTACCGCGATGCCTCCGTCATGGCCTTCGGATCCATCCTGGAGGGCCCGGAACTCAACCAGCTCAAACCGCTGGTCATACAGGTCAGTCGCTAACTAACTGTCTCTGACCAGTTGTATTGTGGTTACCTGGTTACTGTGGCAGCTCAGTAACCAGGTTCAAACTGGATCCTGATCACTGTTTTCTTTCTCCCCTTGCCCCCACCCATCCCCACACACAGGCGATGCCAACCCTGATCGAGCTGATGAAGGACCCCAGCGTGGTGGTGAGGGACACCACGGCGTGGACAGTGGGGAGGATCTGTGAGCTGCTGCCTGAAGCCGCCATCAATGAGGTCTACCTGGCCCCCTTACTGCAGTGTCTGATCGAGGGTCTGGGTGCCGAGCCCAGGGTGGCCTCCAACGTCTGCTGGGTGAGACCCGGGGTGGGGGTGGGGGGGTCAACTGAGACTGAGTCTTTAATGGAAAACATTTACCTTCTGTTCACAAAGTGTTAATGTGATTTTACTGAACTAGTTTATTGACACACACACACACACACACACACACACACACACACACACACACACACACACACACCATCCATGACCTGAGGGCTGAACAGTGAAAGTTGTCAGGATTATTTTGACAGATGTTGTGATGAGTCAGGATTTTCAGTGGGAAAGAAAACATCTGAATTTCACGGCGGGGGGTGGGGCCTCTCTGTAACACCGCAGTGCTACATTCTTACTGGTTTTAATGGGACACATTTTACCTTCATCAGAGAACTGGACTCATTTGGATGTTACACATGGCCATATTGAGTTGTTCAGCTCTGGATCCAGCAGTTTGACGTCACGTGGCTTGTTTTCATTCACCAGCTCAAGAGTAACTGTGGTTTCTCTCCCGTCAGGCGTTCTCCTCTTTGGCTGAGGCGGCTTATGAAGCCACAGATGCTGCAGAGGACCAGGAGGAGCCCAACACCTACTGTCTGTCCTCATCCTTTGAGATCATTGTCCAGAAACTCCTGGAGACCACGGACAGGTGGGCTGATGGGAAACTGGTGTAGAGGAAGATCAATGCAAAGTGAAGTCACACAAGTTGTGTCGATAGATACAGACCACTGTCATAGTATCGCACACTGTTTGTGGTGTGACAGTTTCCTGTTGCAGGACTTCCTGCTTTCAGTGTGAAGTGAGAAAGTTTCACTGAGCCTGAGAGGAAAGTTTAAAATAATCTGCTGCAGAAACACAAGCACTGACAAGAAATGTAGAAGACACAAGGTCAGACACACACATGCAGTTTAAGGTGCACAATCAACAGGACAGTTTCATCTGTTTCTACGGTTTCAATGGGTCTTTATCCTGATGGTTCCTGTGATCCTGTTCAGGCCTGACGGTCACCAGAACAACCTGCGCTCTGCTGCCTACGAGGCTCTGATGGAGATCGTCAAGAACAGCGCCAAGGACTGTTACCCTGCTGTCCAGAAAACCACCCTGGTCATTATGGAGAGGCTGCAGCAGGTCCTGCAGATGGAGGTGAGACACAGGACAGACAGGTGAAGGATCAGGGGTGGGGTTTAACGTCAGGACTGTGTGTAATCACTATGAACAGTGGGAGCACAAAATTGTGTGTGTTTCCATCTTCTGTAGTGGATCAGGTTTGAGGATCCAAGGACCTGGATCCTGTTTAACTGACTCCTTGTATTGTCAGTCAGCTTAGTCTGAAGTTTTTTCTTGATGCATTTTCAAACTTCACAAGAGACTAACAGGCAAAAACAATCAAAAACATAAAGCTGATGATGATGATGATGATGAAGCACAGAGCAGTAACAGGTCGTCCTCTCTGTCCTCAGTCTCACATCCAGAGCACCTCAGACAGAATCCAGTTCAACGACCTGCAGTCACTGCTGTGTGCCACTCTCCAGGTGAGGCCACACACCTGAGTCACTTCACTTCAGTCTCCATATTAAAGTTACTAATCAGTGTGTGATGTAATAACTGGTCTATAACAGATAATATTATTCTCAGACCTGAGAACATGTGTCAGTCTTATTGTTCAGTATTTGTTCTATGTGATCATCAGGTGATCATACAGCAGCCTCCACTGAGTCCACAGGAGGAGTCAGCTGTGTCCAAGCCTGTTAGGAGCCAGTCATTATGTCCTCATATTCTGATCACACTGATCAATAAACCATATCACCTGTGCATGGGAGCAGTTTCAGAATAAAAGTCAGACTGACTGTTTCCTGTTTTCTTCTAGAACGTTCTTCGTAAAGTTCAGCATCAGGACGCCCTGCAGATCTCAGACGTGGTGATGGCGTCTCTGCTGAGGATGTTTCAGAGCACCGCCGGCTCTGGAGGCGTTCAGGAGGACGCTCTGATGGCCGTGTCCACACTAGTGGAAGGTACACACACACACAGAGAGACTCCTGATAACTGAAGAAGTGGAAACTCAGGTTAAACTAAGATCAAAGCTTCATCCTCAACGTCAGAAGTCATTTGGCAAATGATTCTGTTTATGGAGCTGTCAGCCACGTCTGTCCTCATGAATCACACTGTGGCTGAAACAGTTCTGAAACCACGTCTTTAGGCTCTTGTCAAACTGATGATGCTAAGCTAAAGGCTAAAGCCCTGGGGTCTCAAGGGAGGAGGCCTAAATTTTGACAATAGAAGTGTGTAAATAATGAAGGATAATTAGAAGAAGCCAAAATTTGTTTGTGAGTTATATGTAATTTATGACTGAATTTTTCATTTTGATAAATTAGTGAGTTTCCTGTTCTGTGGAGGTTTGTATTGTAAAAAAAAAAATCCATATTGATTTTAAAAAGCACCATGTGGTGGAGCTGTGGTTCTTGAATGGTCACTGTGGGTTTGTGTTCCAGTTTTGGGCAGTGACTTCCAGAAATACATGGATGCCTTCAAGCCTTTCCTGGCCATCGGACTGAAGAACTACGCTGAGTACCAGGTAGGTAGACAGGGTCAGTCCAACACGAGGAGTACGAGCTCGTCTTTATATCTTTGAGCTTCTTGTTTCACCTCATTCACACTGATGGAAGCTGATGTTGAATCAGCTGTTAGTGATGTCATCACCTGGTGACAGGAGGAGGGAAAGTCCAGATAAACTGAACCTTATTTTATTTTACAACAACAGCATGTTTGTCTGTGTTTGTTTCTCTGTCTTTGTGTGTCTGTGTTGTGCAGAATGCAGGTTAAACTGCTGCTGTAATGACAGTGAGAGAACCCGAGACCCAAACAGTACATGAACGATCAGAGCTCCTGAATGCATCGTTCAGGGACAGCAGACAGTGTCAGCCACAGGGGGGCGCCACATTACAAATACATCATGAGTTACTGTGTCGTTGTATATAGGTCAGCTCAGTTTAATTTCCAAATTAATAAAATCTGTCCTTAGACCCTCGAACCAGACAAGGAAAAAACTCCTCAGAAACCTTTTAAGAGGAGGGAGCAGGGGAGGGGAGAGGAGGGTCCATCTGACAGGATGCACAGACAGGAAATAGATGAAGAGGCTGTGGACAGGATGATGTGTTAAACAAGATAAATGTTCATGTTGACTGTGGTGGTGATGATGATGATGATGTTGTTGTAGGTGTGTCTGGCGGCGGTGGGTCTGGTGTGTGACCTGTGCAGAGCTCTGATGTCCAACATCCTGCCTTACTGTGACGAGATCATGCAGCTGCTGCTGGAGAACCTTGGGGTGAGGAACCTGCTCTGACTGCCTCTCTCCTTCCTCCTCCCCTCTGTATCAGTTAGTAACTGATGAAGTGTGTGTGTGTGGTCTGTGATGATCATGCACCACGCTGACCGTGATGTAAAACAACCACATTTATCTGAGATCTCCACACTGATATTATTTATAAAGTGCCAAATCACAACAGAAGTTCTCTCAGGGCACCTTCCAAACGGAGGAGGTCCAGACCTTCTCTTTAAAGTACAAGAGAGATTCAGCAGTTCCCACCAAGAGCAGCACTTCCTTTACGAGACAGAAACTTGACGCAGAACCGGGTTTGAGAGAGAGACTACTAGTCATAACAGTAATGAGCAGTCACAGCAGCAGCAACAACTTCCTGTTTGTTCCTCTGTAATCATCCGAAACTGGAAGCTAATTATCTAAGATCTGTTTTCAAGTGAACACGTGAACCAGACAATGGGGAACCTGCATGTAAATGAATGACAGGTGATTAATGGCACTGAGCAGACCCAGCCGGGACACATTGTACTGTCCTCCCTCTCCACCTGTTTTCTGTCTCCCGATCCTCTGTGTGTTGTTGAACCACCTCCAGCTGTTGGATCATCATGGACTGTGTTTGTGTGTCTGCTCAGAACGAGAATGTCCACCGGTCGGTGAAGCCTCAGATCCTCTCAGCATTCGGTGACATCGCTCTGGCCATCGGAGGAGAGTTTAAGAAATACCTGGACATCGTCCTGGACACCCTGCAGCAGGCGTCACAGGCTCAGGTCGACAAGGTAACCACACACCCCATCCAGCAGGTGACACGCACAAACAACAGGAACATCAAATATCAACACCTGATATTAAAACTGTGACTTTGGTGTTTTTATTTTCTGACATTAAATAAAATCTCAAACTGTTAGAACAAATGAACAAACTGAGTCGTTGAAGTTTTGGGGGGGGTCTGTGATGATAAATCATGCACCACGCTGACTGTGATGTAAGACAACCACGTTTACCTGAGACCTCCACACTGCAAAACATCCTGTGGTTCAGGACCGCCCCTGCAGGAGAGGCCACGCCCCCTGTAGGGGGGGGGGCTGACTCCCACCAGGAGAGGGTTCTGTGGTCAGAATGGCTGCTCACATGTTCAGTTTGTTTTTGCACAGTAAAATGTTGACACCCATAGTTCAGTGGATCTCGGTGTCTCGTCACCACACACAAACCTAAACCCAGACCTCAGCGGCACTGAGCTGTGTTTCTGACCTGCTTTCAGACCGACTACGACATGGTGGACTACCTCAACGAGCTGAGGGAGGGCTGTCTGGAGGCTTACACCGGGATCATCCAGGGCCTGAAGGGAGACCAGGAGAACGTCCACCGTAAGAGACAAACACACACACACACCCCCCCGACGTCGGTTCCTCCTCCTGGCTGCAGAGGATCAGGAGGATTTTACGATGTCGCAGAGAAACTCGGGTCTTTTCACCCAGAAAGCTGCAGGTGCAGCCAAAACCTAAACAGCTTCCTGGTTTTGCGGGACCCAACAAACAGACACACAAACACAACACACAAACAGACACACAAACACAACACAGTGACGATCTGAGTCACACCCACCTGTCGACCACGAATGCTGCATGATGAATGTTTTGATTTCCTTATTTATCTCCTACTGTCCTCCCCCTCTCCTCTTAACTCATCTCCTCACAACCTCCCCTCTTCTTGCATCTGTCCTTCCTCCTCCTCTCCTCTCCTCCCTGCAGCTGATGTGATGCTGGTCCAGCCTCGAGTGGAGTTCATCCTGTCCTTCATCCATCACATAGCAGAGGATGAGGACCACTCTGACGGGGTGGTGGCCAACGCAGCCGGACTCATCGGGTGAGTGTGTGTGTGTGTGTGTTGGTCTGTGAGGAGAAATCATGCACCACTCTGACAGTGTGATGTACAACCAACCACAGTATCTGAGACCAGAACACAATGACTCATTTTAAATATCTAACCCCCTTAAAGGTGTGCGTGCGTGCGTGCGTGCGTGCGTGCGCGTGTGTGTGTGTGTGTGTGTGTGTGTGTGTGTGTGTGTCGGTAACGACGTTGACAGGTCACACTGTGACTCTGTCAACTTAACATGAATCTTTAACTAACAGACAGTAAAAGTTGTGTAACTTAAACAATCTGCAGACATGACTCCGCCTCCACCTGCCTGAAGCTTCATTTTATCGCAGCAGGTGAGTTTGTAACAGGTGAAGTCAGAATCTCGTTTACACCTGTTAGTCAGTCAGAGGGCGGAGCTACAGGCAGCGCTGGAGAAGTAACTTGGTTTTCAGAGCATTTTATTTGTCGTCACAACCATGGGTACTGCATCATGATTGACAGATGGTCCGTCCAATCGGCTGCCAAGTGTTCTTTTAAAAAAACACCAACGAAGCCCTCTCAGATGTTCTGAGTAACAAAGATCTGGGTTTTTGCCTCAATTGTGCTTTTTATTAAGAATGAATTTTACCAAAAATAAAAACTGAAAAAAAAAGTGAGAAGAGGATTTTTCTTTTTGTCTCTTTTCTTTTTTTCTTCTTTCAGCTGTTGTTGACCCGTGTTTACATTGTGTTTGTGTGTGTTTTCTCAGCGACCTGTGCACAGCGTTCGGTAAAGACGTGATGAAGCTGGTGGAGGTTCGTCCGCTCATCAATGACCTGCTGACGGAGGGTCGACGCTCCAAAACCACCAAGACCAAGACGCTGGCCACCTGGGCCACCAAGGAGCTCCGCAAGCTCAAGAGCCAGGCCTGGTCAGACACACACACACACACACACACACACACACACACACACACACACACACACACACACACACACACACAGGGAGGTCTGTGAGGAGAAATCATGCACCACTCTGACAGGATGATGTCCAACCAACCACAGTATCTGAGACCAGCACTCAGGTCTGGATCAGGGTCTGGGTCTGTCCTGACGAGCTCGTCCTCATCGCCGTCTCTTCTTCCTCTTCTCTTTCAGATTGTTGCTGGTCGGGGAAAAGAGAGAGAGCTGAGAGATCGACATCAGTGAACAATGAGGACAAATTGCCCCACTGGAATTAATCTTCTGTCTTTGTCTCGAGCGTCCGGTCGAAGCAGAAGTCGAGTGAGATGAGTGTGTGAGAGAGAGAGAGAGACGTGTGAGCGAGCGAGTGAGCGAGCGAGAGATGATGACATCACACCACCCTCAGATCCAGCAGGTGATGACTACCCCCTCCTCCCCCCTCCTCCTTCTGGATGGCCTGTGGACTGGACTCTGACTCCCCCCTGTTCCCCCCTCAAATGAAAAACAAACTCACCTTCAAGCCCACCCCCCCTCCTCCCACAATCCACCTCTCTCGCTGTAGCTGGGCTCTCCTACGACATCACGATGACGTCACCGACCTGCCGCCGCCCCCCCTCAACGGCGGGGGAGGGGAGGAGGAGGGGAATGGATAAAAACACGACGATAAAATCAAAGACTTGAGTGGATCAGAGAATCGAGACTTTGTGGACTTCTGTGGAAACTTCACATTTTTGTTGCTCTTATTTCTTCTTCTTCTTCTTCGAGCACTAAAACAGCGAAGGAGCTCTGACGGACACAAACACCTTCACCTGCTCAGTCTGCTGCGCTCCACGCTCCCAACAACAGCACTAAATCCCTTCAAAATAAAAGTCTAAACCCACTGGGGAATCCTCAGAGGAGCGAGTGCCAAATGGAAAATAAAGCGACCTCTGACCCGAGCAGTGTGAGCTGCTGGTGACGCGTTTGAGTTTTTGGTTTGGGGACGGGTCACTCACCGTTTTTGCTTGTTTAAAAAAGATTCAGAGAATTGAAGACGTTTGTATAAGGTTATATTTTTCCATTGCTATGATGAAAATAAAGTTGAAAAAAACAATAAAATAATATGAAACATTCCCCAAGCAGTTCTGTGATTTCGGTCTTTGTCGTCTGTTGGACTCCTGGACTGATGAAACTTTCTGGACTTTGCTGATTGGAAGCTGAACTTTGGCTCTTGAGTTTGGTGGCCGCCTCCCACTGTTGGTTTGTTTACTCAACGCCACAAAGAACCATCTTTTTTTTTTTTTTTTTTTTTTTTTTTTTTTTTTTTTTTTTATAACTCTCTTCATGGCTTGTTTGGTAGCAGCAGCTCAGCCGTCGCTCCTCGCAGACGGAGTTTTTTTTTTTGGGACGTTGAGTTTGTAGTTGGTATGAAAATCTCGTCTGACATGAAGTTTAGACGCTGCAGAAACCTGCGAGCACGCTCAGTGCCACCTGCCCGCCTCGACGACTCCACGTCTGGATCAATTCACTTCACTCAGTAATGATAATCAAACATGAAACCAGAGGAGAAACTGAAATAAAGTTCAAACACAACTTTGAGTTGACAGTGAAGTGTTTCCAGCCTTGGAGGGCTCTTATTTTGTAGAGGTGCGGCAGCTGTAGGGGAACATACTTCCTGTGTTGACATGAACCTGGCAACTCGATTATTACTGAATTGTGAATCATTTAAAGCCGATCTGCTTTTTATTTCATATTCAACTTTAGTGAACTAATAAAGTCTATATTGTACTGAACGATCTGCTGCTGCTTCTTCTGACAACAAATAAAACATTGGGGGGGGGGGGGGGGGCTGAAACTCTGGAGCCCAGAATCCTTTAATTTATTGCTGGATTTAACAGACTCAGCTCTGAAATGAAAAGATAAAACAAATGAAGCACATCTCACTTACACAGTCTACACTGGGATTCCCAGGTGTGTAGCCACACCTCCTCAGGTGTTAGAACACACACACGTACACACACACACACACAGAGCCCTACATCATTTGAGGTCTTGCTCATTGAGGTCATGCCCTTGTATCATTTTCCCATAATCCTTTGTGCTGTTTCAGGGACCTGGAACATGTGGGTCAGTTTTGAATTGAATCCCTTCAGAATAAATGTGGAACAGGCTGCTCTGCTCACTTCTCATGGACACAAAACAGGCAGCAGTTTGACCTTTTTTTAGTTTGGACTTCAACCATTAAAATCTCATTAAATTAAAAAATCTTTTCAAGCAGCAAGGCTGGATGAGTAAGTAAAGTGGGCCCCAGACCCTAATGGCCCCTAAAGGCCCCAAGTTCATCCATCCCCGCTGGTTTTTGAAATTTTATGAAACCTTTCTGCAAGTACAATAAGAGTCAGATATGAACTCGCACACGAAACATGTTGTTCTGATTCAGTGTGACATCACTTCCTAATGATGTCATCGTCAATGATGTCGCTCCACAGAGAAACAGACGGCAGAACTTCATAAAGAATCCTCCTGTTTTTAAGTTTCCTTCAGTGTCACAGGGATGTTGTCTGAGCATCATGATTCACAGCAGACAGGAGCCGATCACAGCTGATCACGGCTGAGTCAGAGGCTTTAATGGGTCAGCCTGACTGAACGTGAACAGATCAACAGATACAGGATAAAAAACGGCTCACAGAGACCAGCAGCAGGTCCCTGTAGTTCCAGTCTGAACAGAATCAGAATCAGAATCAGAATCAGAATCAGTTTTATTGCCAAGTATGTTTTCACATACAAGGAATTTTTTCTGGTGATTGGTGCAATTGATCAGTGACAGTGGGGCTCTCTAGCCTTGTTGATGAGGCTAATAGCAGATGGGAAGAAGCTATTTTTGTGGCGAGAGGTTTTGGTCCTGAAGGACCGCAGCCTCCTGCCAGAGGGGAGTGTCTCAAAGAGTTTGTGTCCAGGGTGGGAGGAGTCAGCTACAATCTTCCCTGCACGCCTCAGAGTCCTTGAGGCGTACAGGTCCTGGAGGGACGGAAGATTGCAGCCAATCACCTTCTCAGCAGAGTGGATGATACGCTGCAGTCTGTTATTGTCCCTCTCCGTGGCAGCAGCGTACCAGATGGTGATGGAGGAGGTGAGGATGGACTCGATGATGGAGGTGTAGAAGTTCACCATCATAGTCCTTGGCAGGTTGAACTTCTTCAATTGCCTCAGGAAATACATCCTCTGCTGAGCTTTTTTGATGAGGGAGCTGATGTTTAGCTCCCATTTGAGATCCTGTGTGATGGTGGTTCCCAAGAAGCGGAAATGCTCCACGGTAGCCACGGGGGAGTCACACAGGGAGATGGGGGTGGGTGGGGCTGGGCTCTTCCTGAAGTCCACTATCATTTCCACTGTCTTCAGAGCGTTTAGCTCTAGGTTGTTCTGCCTGCACCAGGTCACCAGACGCTCAGTCTCCCACCTGTAGGCAGACTCATCGCCATCAGAGATGAGTCCAATGAGAGTGGTGTCGTCTGCAAACTTCAGGAGCTTGACAGACTGATGGCTGGAGGTGCAGGTGTTGGTGTACAGGGAGAAGAGCAGAGGAGAAAGAACGCAGCCTTGCGGGGATCCAGTGCTGATGGTCTGGGAGTCAGACACGTGCTTTCCTAGCTTCACGTGCTGCCTCCTGTCAGACAGGAAGTCGGTGATCCACCTGCAGGTGGAGTCAGGCACGCTCAGCTGGGAGAGCTTGTCCTGCAGCAGAGCCGGGATGATGGTGTTGAAGGCAGAGCTGAAGTCCACAAACAGGATCCTGGCATAGGTCCCTGAGGAGTCCAGGTGCTGGAGGATGAAGTGGAGAGCCATGTTGACGGCGTCGTCTACAGACCTGTTGGCTCTGTAGGCGAACTGCAGGGGGTCCAGGAGTGGGTCAGTGATGGATTTGAGATGGGACAGGACAAGACGCTCAAATGATTTCATGACCACAGAGGTCAGGGCAATGGGTCTGTAGTCATTTAGACCTGTGGGCCTTGGTTTTTTGGGTACAGGGATGATGGTGGAGGATTTGAAGCAGGCTGGCACGTGGCAGGTCTCCAGTGAGGTGTTGAAGATGTCTGTGAACACTGGAGACAGCTGATCAGCACAGTGCTTCAGGGATGATGGAGAGACAGAGTCAGGACCGGCTGCTTTGCGGGGGTTCTGCTTCTTAAAAAGCCTGTTGACATCTCTCTCCAGGATAGAGAGAGACGTTCCTTTGGTAGGGGAGGAGGGGGGTTCTGATGTGGCTCTGATGTGGAGGTTAGTGTCAGGCTTGTCCCACTGTCTTTCAAAGCGGCAGTAGAACTCATTCAGATCGTTGGCCAGACGGAAGTCATTAGTGGAGTGGGGGGGTTTAGGTTCGTAGTTTGTGATCTTTCTGAGCCCTTTCCAGACAGAAGCAGAGTCATTGGCTGAGAACTGGAGCTGAAGTTTCTCAGAGTACAGTCGTTTAGCTTCTCTCACCACCTTGCTAAACCTGTACTTGGACTCTTTAAACTTGTCCCTGTCCCCACTCCTGAAAGCTTCCTCCTTTTGCCTCCTGAGCTGACTGAGCTTAGCTGTGAACCAGGGTTTGTCATTGTTATAACTCACCCTGGTGCGTGATGGGATACAGCAGTCCTCACAGAAGCTGATGTATGACGTCACAGCCTCTGTGAACTCATCCAGACTGTTGGAAGCAGTCCTGAACACCTCCCAGTCAGTGCAGTCCAAACATGCCGCAGATCCTCTATGGCTTCACTGCTCCACTGCTTTGATGTCCTCGCAACAGGTTTACATAGTTTTAGTTTCTGCCTGTATGTGGGAATCAGGTGGACCATGACATGGTCAGAGTGGCCCAGTGCAGCCCGGGGGACGGCGTGATAAGCACCACTGATTGTGGGGTAACAGTGGTCCAGAGTGTTCCCCTCTCTGGTCGGGCAATTAACAAACTGTCTGTATTTGGGCAGTTCGTGGCTGAGGTTACCTTTGTTAAAGTCACCAAGGACAATAACTACGGAGTCCGGGTTGGTCCGCTCCACACACAGTATCTGCTGTGGCCTGTGGTGGGATGGAAACACCGACCAGGATGATTGAGGTGAACTCACGGGGGGAGTAGAAGGGCCTGCAGTTTATGATGAAAGTCTCCAGGTCAGGAGAACAGTGCTGCAGGATCACTGTCACGTCTCTGCACCAGCCACTGTTTGCATAAAAGCAGATTCCTCCACCTTTGGTTTTGCCGGACAGCTCTGTGTCGCGATCCGCTCTGAAGAGCTGGAAGCCGGCCAGCTCCAGCGCAGAGTCCGGATCGATCCACACAGCCACGTCTCCGTGAAGCACAGGACGGAAGATGAAGAAAAGTCTCTGTTCTTCTGCACCAGTAGCTGAAGTTCATCCAGCTTGTTGGGCAGTGAACGCACCTTGGAGAGAAAGATACCTGGGAGCGGTGTGCGGAGTCCGCGCCGGCGGAGACGCGCAGGCGCACCAGCACGTTTTCCTCTCCTCCGGCGTTTCACTGCGAGAGCAACGGTCAGTGACCTCTGACCAAAATGTCCAATAATCCCACAGGTGAGTCGAGAAAAGTAGGAAAAAAATCCACTGGAGTTGTTTCTCTGATATTAATGAGCTCTTCTCTGGTGAAAGAGCTCCGGAAACCAAAGCAGAAAACTGGATTTATAAAGAAAATAAGGTGAAAAAATGCGCACCAACACACCGAGGCAGCATCCGCGGCGCCATGGCGACAGAATATAAGAACAGGGCTTTAGAGTGGGAAACCATCATTAATGCATCAGATGAAATGTTTCATCCAAGAAATGTCACAATTTTAGATCAACTTTTAAACAACTGTTAAACCCTGAAAAATGAATAAACCTGAGCTAAATCAATAACTGAGACTCTAGCAGATATTACATTACATTATATTACATTACATTACATTTTATTACATTATATTATATTATATTATATTATATTATATTATATTATATTATATTATATAGACTTTTACTGTTCTTTATCTGACTGCTGCAGCTACAAGCCTTTACACATAAACATATGATTATCTTCAAAACAAAATAGTTAAAGTGAACTTTTTATTTTAGTAAAAGTGTAAAAGTACTTAGTTATATAAACATCAAAATGTGCCAAAAGTAAAAGTACTCACTAAGCTGAATAATATATATATAGTTGGATTCTAATTATCGATGCTTTAATATGTTGAACATTTGAATGTTGAAGCTGGTGAAGGTGAAGAACAGCTGCTGTTCAGTTTAACCTCCGCTGATGATTCAGTGGCTTGACGGTGACGGGATGGTCTGTTTTAAACAGTTAAACATCAGCATTTATCAGTTATTCTAAAAAAGAAAATAATTGAACACTTGACAGGATTGAGCAAAGATGGAGGATCTGAGTCTTTCCTCTGATTGGCTGGCTGTTTTCTGAGTGATCCAATAAAAATATAGCAGATTTCAGGTAAACACTAAATCCTGCAAGGTTGGTTGGTGGGTCCAGGTGGGCGGGGTTTGGGGCGTGGCTGAGGGCAGTGACTGCTTTGTTGTGACATCACAAAGTTGCAGAAGTCCTGACGGCTGGTTTTAAGGCTCAGTTTCTGAATACAGGCTGTGTGCATTTCTCTGTGGACTGAGGCTTTGATACTTTCACAGTATTAATATAGAACCTAGACCTGCTTTATAATCACAAACACATGGACATCTGCCTTTAGACTGTGTGGAGCTTTAACTGACTGTTGTGTTGAACTGTCCCCAGTCAGACAAGGGTCATGTGACACAGGTGGTTTGTGTCAGGTGAACTCATAACTTTCATGTTGTTTTACTAAAGTTGACATCAATCGTAGTAATTCAGTAAGAGCAACTTTTACTTTGAGATACTTGATAAAACGTCTGTACTTGTGCTGGATGCAGGACTTTTACTTGTGTTGGAGTATTTTCATTGTGAGGTACGAGTGGTTTCTATTATATGTCGTCTCAATGTTAAACTGTCGAAAAGTGTCTAAATACTAATACTGCAGATCGTCCAGTACAGCTAATACTTATACTGCAGATCGTCCAGTGTAGCTAATACTTATACTGCAGATCGTCCAGTGCAGCTAATACTTATACTGCAGATCGTCCAGTGCAGCTAATACTAATACTGCAGATCGTCCAGTGCAGCTAATACTAATACTGCAGATCGTCCAGTGTAGCTAATACTTATACTGCAGATCGTCCAGTGCAGCTAATACTAATACTGCAGATCGTCCAGTGTAGCTAATACTTATACTGCAGATCGTCCAGTGCAGCTAATACTAATACTGCAGATCGTCCAGTGCAGCTAATACTAATACTGCAGATCGTCCAGTGCAGCTAATACTAATACTGCAGATCGTCCAGTGCAGCTAATACTTATACTGCAGATCGTCCAGTGCAGCTAATACTTATACTGCAGATCGTCCAGTGCAGCTAATACTAATACTGCAGATCGTCCAGTGTAGCTAATACTTATACTGCAGATCGTCCAGTGCAGCTAATGCTTGACCCGCTGCTGCTCCGGGGTCAGCCCTCAGCCCTCAGCCCTCAGCCCTCAGGCCTCTGTGCCGCCGCAGCTCGTCACCAGCTGGTCCGGGGGCGGTCAGCTGCGATGGCCGAGTGGTTAAGGCGTTGGACTTGAAATCCAATGGGGTCTCCCCGCGCAGGTTCGAACCCTGCTCGCAGCGACAGATCCGGTTTTGGAGACGCGGGAAGCTCGTGGTGTCTGAGGACTGAAGCACGAACACCTGTCATCATGTGACCTGTGTCCCGCAGGGCGACACCTGAGGAACAACCTGGGGACGGTGGAGGTCCGGGACGGTCACCGGGCCCAGGTGAGCTCACCTGGTCAGTGACAGAACTTCCATTCACTTAAAATATGAAAAAAACAAACGTCATGTGAGCTGATTATTCTTTATTATCTAGTTCCACTGAACAATCGATTAATCGCTGATGACAGAACGGAACCGAGCTCTCGGTGTTTGTGGCAGAGACCTCCGGTACCGGGAAGTGTTCAGGCGGGTTCAGGTTTCCCGCTCCACCGTCCACGCTGTGCACGAGCTTGCCTTTATCGATCAACACTGATCGATTATCGATGCCGCCGCTGCGCAGCCGCCCCGCCCCCGCCCCCCCATCACCACATCCGTGTTGTCTGACCAGAGGATGAGTCGGTAGGAGGCTAACAGCTAACGATACCGAGCCGCGGTACCGGGCGGGTTTCTCATGTCTGTTCATGTCGTGTCGTCGTTCAGCGGAGCCGTTACCGTGACGAACCGGTCCGGACGTTACATGGCCGACGGTCGGTGTTCCGTCGAGCTGCCCGGTTAGCTCGGCGGGAGGATGCAGCCGCTAGCCGCCGTTAGCCGCCGTTAGCTCCGCAGCCGTTGATTTATCCCGGTTATGTAAGGAGCGCGAGTAGCTAACGCTAACGCTAACGTTAGCCGTCATCATGAGCGACGCGCAGCAGGAAATGTCCCCGGACTTCGTCCTGATGCGACTCGTGTCCGCGGCCGAGTACGACCGGCTGGACGAGCCCGACGACCTGATGTCCGGAGGCGGCGGGTTCGGGGCCGTTAAAGCTGTGCTGGGACACCGCGGCGGCGGGTTTGATCTGGACACCAGCGGCCCCTCGACGGGCCTCGGCTCGGCCTCTCCGCACTACAGCTCGCCGCTCCCCGGGAAAGGCGAGCTGGACGGCGGGCTGGTGTTGACGCAGGCCCCGCCGGGCTCCGAGGCGCCACTGTCTCCTCCGCCGCCCGAGGACTTTGCCGTAGCGGCCCAGCGGTTCGTGGACTTCCCGGTGCCGCACGGGCACGGCTCGGGGGGGCACGGCTCGAAGGCGCAGCTGATGGTCCTTCAGAACCTCCTGCGGTCCGGAGACCGGATCCTGGAGTGCGGGCTGGAGCAGCCGCCCCCGGGTTTCCTCCAGGAGGAAGAGAGACAGAGACAGCAGCTGGATACCGGATCAGGTACCGGTTCCGGCAGCACAACAGCTGGCCCTGGGCCTGGAGGTGGGAAGGACCAGAACCCACATTGCATCCCCTCTGCAGAGGAAAACCTGCAGTCCCAGCAGCTCCTCCAGTGGCACCCGGTGCTCAGACTGTCTAAAGGGTCTGATGGGTCCCAGACTCCTCAGCTGGGCGTCCCAGCTCTGGACCCGGAGTCCGGGTCAGTCCTGTGTCACCGGCACCGCCTGCTGACAGACCGACTAGCTAAATGGCCCCCGGGGCTGCTGGACCAAGCCTTGCGTCTTGCCTTGCTGGAGCCCAGGAAGAACTGCTCTACTGGGGGAGAGGACCCGGTCTTGGCCCTGGCCCGGAGGCTGGGTCAGCTGGGTGATGGGAGGGAGGGCAGTGGAGGAGGAGGTGGGGGAGAGGGGATGGGGCTCCCACTCCCCCGGTGCTCCTGTCACAGCGTCCTGGCCTCAGGGTCAGGGGGCATAGGGCCTGGTGAGGACCCGAGTGAGACCAGTGATGCCCTGCTGGTCCTGGAAGGTCTGGGGTCCGAAGAGGTGGGAGGTGACAGGGATGGAGGGGACATGGGGGACGCTGAGAAAGGAGAGAGGTTGGGGGGGGTCGGTGGTGGGGGAATGACTGGGGGGGCGGGGCAAGTGTTCTCCAGCGGGACTCTGAGCGGTCTGATGCGGCAGGTCCACAGACTGGCAGAGGAGGCGGGGGTCTGCACCGATCAGAGCTGCCGGTCGTCGTTGGCTGTCCTGGGTGCTGCGGTGTCCCTACCCCCATGTGTGGACTCCCACCCCCCCATCAGCAGTGCCAGTACCCCCTGTCTGTACCCTCCTGTCCGCCCGCAGGCCCCCCAGGCTGCAACAGTCTCCCCTGACCCCCTCCTGTCCTCCAGCCCCGACCTGAGCCATCGCCCACAGCATCAGCACCAGTCCCGCTCCCAGCCCCAGAGCCGCGCCACCACCCCCAAACTTGGTGTGGCCTTGGGGGGAGCAGGACGGTCCGCCTCCCCCCTAGTAGTCCTGCAGGGGGAGGTGGGAGGAGGAAGGGAGGGGGAGAAGATGCCGCGGGGGAAATCAAGGAAAGGGGGGTCCCTGAAGGTCCGGCTCAGCAAGCTGTTTAGAACCAAGAGCTCCAGTGGGGCGTCGGGGGGGTTGCTGGACAAGAGGCCCTCCCTGGCCTCGTCCACCTCGTCTGGGGGGAGTCTGCTGGACGTGTGGGGGTCCACCTGCAGCAACACGGAGCAGGACAACAGCAGGTGAGAGGATGGGGGGGTCAGTACACTTCACGAGGGGAACTCTGATGATTCAGAAACTTTGAAGTAACTTCAACAACTCACTTATTAGATTATTGATTTGAATTCATTAGATTTTTGATTTTCACTCATAAGAGTGTGGAGTCATTAGAGTCATTCAGGCTCTTCCATGCAAGATTTATTGATAATTTTATTAATTAATTGATCAATTACTGGTTTAGTTTGGAGTTTCCTGAACGGCAGGGATGCCTGTCAGCTGCACCAACAGTTGATTAATCAATTAATCAGTCGACAGAAAATGAATCTGCAGCTATTTTGATAATTGAATAATCAATGAAATTATTTTCAAGCAGAAGCAGAATCTCTGACCTCGGCTTCTCTGCTCTGCATCATTGGAGCAGAAGATTTTTGGTTTTGGACATTTGTAGATGTCAGTTTGGACATTTTTAATTGTTCATAGAACAAACGATTAATTGATTGATCAGAAAAACTATGGGCAGGTGAATCCATCATGAAAGGAACTTTACGTTTCCTCTGAACATTTTTGTGCTGTTCAGTTTTAGATCGTTGGCAAACACACAGCTTCAGATAAATGTGAAGATCTATTCATCCTCTGGTGTCCGACTCTTCTGTTTCTCTGTTTTCAAACTGCAGAGATCAGTCAATTCAATTCAATTCAATTCACTTTTATTTGTATAGCGCCAAATCATAATCTACATTATCTCGAGGCTCTTTACAGGGTCAGGTCGAGACCTTACTTTGTTACAGAGAAAAACCCAACAGTTCCCACAAAGAGCAGCACTTGGTGACAGGGGGGAGGAAAAACTCCCTTTAACAGGAAGAAACTTCCAACAGAACCGGGCTCAGGGTGGGGGGGTCTGCCTCGACAGGTTGGGTTTAGGAGGGGATAAAAGGGGGGGTGGGGGAGGAGAGAGGAGAGAAGAGAGAGAGAGAGACCAGGAACAGCTGTGTAGGTAATGGTGTTATCAATAATAATGACAGATAACAGTGGTTAATAGTAAAGATGAGTAGTGGTGGATCTGGATCCTGCTGCTCCCGAGGCAGAGAGACCTGCAGAATGAGGACAGAGAGAGAGAGGGAGAGAAAGAGCCCAGTGCATCATGGGAATCCCCCAGCAGTCTAGCTCTATAGCAGCATAACTAAGGGATGGGTCAGGACATACCCGAGCCAGCCCTAACTATAAGCTTTACTAAACAGAACAGTTTGAAGCCTGATCTTAAAGGTAGAGAGGGGGTCTGCCTCCTGAACCCACACTGGGAGCTGGTTCCACAGGAGAGGAGCCTGATAGCTGATTAACTGACTGATTAGTTGATTGGCTTATTAGTGTGATAGTTAATCCTGATAATCTCTGAATTTTGAACAAAAGTTGTTTGAAGACGTCAACGAGGAAAATCTGAGTGTTTTTACATTTGAAGTTATTTATAAGACACAGTGAGAAAGAGACAGTGAGAGAGGGACAGGGAGAGAGAGAGAGAGAGAGACAGTGACAGAGAGAGACAGTGAGAGAGGGACAGGGAGAGAGAGAGAGAGAGAGAGACAGTGACAGAGAGAGACAGTGAGAGAGGGACAGGGAGAGAGACTTTTTAGAAAACACTTTATTACTAACACATCATCAATCACATCAAAAACCGGTCAGACATAAATACTCTAATTAAGATGGCTGGTGAATGTGAGCTCTCCCTGCTCAGAAACTCTGCACAGAGCTTGGTCACATCCCCACTGCTCCTTGAAGACGTCCATATTCTCTGTGGCCTTGTGGAAGCAGAACTCCAGCCTCAGTCTGGCTTTAACGCTCTGCCTCCACAAGGCCACAACATCACACGTGGGTCCATCCTGCAGTTTGTCCCTGCGCGTCAGGTAGACCGCCAGTTTGGCTTCTCCTATTAAAAAATTTAAAAGTTGGCACTTTGCTTTTCTGGTTTTACTGTATGTGACTCCACCAATAAAAACAGGGGCAGAGAACACAACATTAAAAAGGTTAAAAATCCCAGTTAAAACACTGAACAGCTCAGTGAGTCTCCTGCACTCGGTAAAAACATGAAAGATGGTTTCGGACAGACTGAAGAACGGACACTCATTCACAACACTGCTGTTAAAAACAGATAAAAAAGCGTTAGTGGCAATAGCACCGTGTAAAATCCTCCACTGAAGGTCTCCAGTCCGTTTCTTTAGTGGAGGCTTGTAGAGAGTCCTCCACTGTGGACTCTGTCCCCCCAGTCTGTCCGTCCACACGGTGGCTGCCCTGTTGAACAGGCCCTTTGTGTTGGTTGCCTTCACGGTGTTCCTGTATATTGTCTGTTTGTCTACACTGTGAAGGCTCAGCTTCTTCTGGTTCCAGACTTTTAAGAGAGGGCCACCGGGCTCCTCGGACCCAGGGCTCAGATGGAGATCAGGGAAGGTGTCCGTGGGGTCGGGCTCAGCTCCTCCTCTGCAGTGGCGTAGGAGGAGGCTCCTCTCCTTCACTGAGAGCTTCTGTCTCCAGAGCTCCAGGCTTCTCCTCACCAGCCGGACAGAGTGCACCCCCAGCACAGAGCTCACAGCCTGGGCATCAGTGAGCGCCGGCCCCGCCGCATCCACCAGCTGTTTTAAAGTGAGGATCTTAGAGCGACACAGCGCCCCCATCAGCCCAGGCATGGTGTTGCTGCAGAGGTCTAGTCTGCCGCTGCAGATCAGAGGTTCCTTCAACAACCAGTGCAGAGAGTCAGACCCTTGAAAGTTTTTCCAATTAAAAAGAGCACAGGATTTAAAAACACCCTGATAAAACGGAGGCAACCCACTTAACTTAAAACATTTAAAATCAGTTAAAAACAGAGCAGCATCCAGCCCCAGACTGTTCACACGCCTGAATATGCAGCTGGCCACATCCCTCCACACTAAGTCAGACGGCCCTGTCAGATACCTCTGAACAAACTGTATCCTAAAGGTGGCCGTTCTACTGGCCAGGTGGACCAGGTCCTGGCCCCCCTCCTCTCTGGATAAAAACAGAACTGACTGTGGCACCCAATGAAAACGGTCCCAGAAAAAATTAACCATTTTAGCCTGGATCTGGGCCAACAGACCTGACGGCGGATCCAGACAGGCCAGCCGGTGCCACAGCAGAGAAGCTACAAGATTGTTTAAAACCAGCACTCTTCCTCTGTAAGACATTTGAGGGTGAAGCCATCTCCATCTTGACAGCTTACCTTCCACTTTTTCAGCCATGCCCTCCCAATTTTGTTGAGGAGGGGTTCCAGGGAGAGCGCATAGAGCATCCCAGACAGAGCGCAGCCCTGCCGGACGCCTCTACGCGCTCTAAAAGGAGCACACAAGCTGCCGTTGATCTTAAGCACACTCTCAATGTCACTGTACAGCACCTGGATCTTGGCTATGAGACCAGCGCTGAACCCAAACCTCTCCATGGTCTTCCAGAGGAATTGGTGTTCAACGCGGTCAAAAACCTTTTCTTGATCTAATGAGATCAGTCCAATATTTATCCCCAATGAACTGGAGACCTCCAAAACATCCCGAATAAGGCAGACATTGTCTACCATGGACCTGCTGGGTACACAGTACGTCTGGTCCCGATGAATGACCTCCTCCATGGCTCCTCTCAGTCGGACGGCCAAGGCCTTGGAGAGAATCTTATAGTCTGTGCATAGGAGAGACACAGGGCGCCAGTTTTTTTATGTCCTGCAGGTTGCCTTTTTTTGGCAGGAGGGTGATGACGGCTCTGCAGCAGGACAGAGGCAGTGACCCGGTGGCGAGGCTCTCGTTGAACACTTCGAGGATGTCCTGTGACAGGATTTCCCAGAAGGCCTTATAAAACTCCTCGCTGAGGCCATCGATGCCTGGGGCCTTCCGGCCCTGCATGGTCTGGAGGGCAGCATGTAGCTCCTGTACCGTCAGGGGGCGCTCCAGCTGGTCGTTGGTCCTTTCAGAGACCTGTGGCAGCTCAGCACAGAAGTCATTAAACAGTTCTTCATTTTCCTTGTAGTCACTTTCATATAGTGAGGTGAAGAACTCCACGGCTCTCCCCCTGATCTGGCCTGGTTCAGACAGCTCTTGTCCTGTGTCTGACAGCAGAGAGTGGATCAGCTTCCTCTGGCCCTGCTTCTTCTCCAAGCCAAAGAAGAAGCCAGAAGGAGCATCCATCTCGGTGATGTCCTGGATTCGGGACCGGACCAGCGCACCCTGTACTTTAGTGTCCAGCAGGTCGGCTAAAGCCATCTTTTTGGTCTTGAGGATTTCAATACATCCTCGATTTCCCGTGGACTCATTCAGATGTTCCAGTTCCACAATCTCAGTCTCCAGATCTCTGATAGATCTGGTGATGTGACGAGTGACATTGAGTGTGTGCTGCTGACATAACATTTTTACCTGAGTCTTACCAAAGTCCCACCACTGCCTTAAGCAGGTAAACCCACTCTTCCTCTGTCTAAAACCAGTCCATAAATAACTAAGAGCTTCTCTAAAACTTTGGTCAACTGCTAAAACTGAATTAAAATGCCAGTAGGCACTTTTAGGTAAAATATTTCTAGTAAAAACACGACATAAAACCAAAGCGTGATCTGTAAAACCCACTGGCAGAATCTTACATGTTTTAAAAACTTTAAGATGGTGTTTAAAACAATAAAAACGGTCAAGACGAGCTAAAGACATCCTGTCCTCTCTAACATGGGACCATGTGTACTGTCTGCAGCTTGTGTGCAACCTGCTCCATACGTCCACCAGGCCATGGGAGGAGACCAGCTGCTTCAGAGCCTGCTGAGAGGCTGGATGAGGCTCTGCATGGTTTCGATCTAAAATCCCATCTTCAGTACAGTTAAAATCCCCACCTAAAAACAAATAGTCCGTTGAGCCACAATCTTTTAATTTGTCGTTAATATTCCTAAAAAAGAGCTTCCTCTCTGCACCGTTATTGGGAGCGTACACATTGATAAAAACAACAGTAAAACGGTCAAACCCGGCTCTGACTAAGAGACACCTCCCCTGGTTGACGTGCTCTACAGTCAGTGACGTCGAAGTAAAACCTTTGGAGAACAGGATGCCCACCCCTGCACTGAGTGCAGTGCCGTGGCTAAAAACCACCTCCCCTTCCCATTCTCTACGCCACTCGCCTTCATTAGCACCGTCACTGTGAGTCTCTTGTAAAAAAACAACATCCATCTTTTTGAGTCTCACTGCTTCGAACACAACAGCTCTTTTTTTAACCTCTCTGGCCCCATTGATGTTTAAACTCCCAACTTGAAAGGTGTCCATAAAAGGTGAGAGATTTAAAACAGTACAAAAAACAGTCAATAAGTTAAATAAAATATAAAGCAGTGTCTTCATCATTAACAGATTTCTTTTTTGACTTTAAGAATCAGTTTCTTCAGTCTGAACACTTCTTGATCAGTAAAGTCCGATTCGGCTTTATTCCTGACGTGACGTCTGGCTGAGGTGTAAAACATTTGTTTATCAGGAAAATAATGTTCCAGATTCACACCTTTCATGTTCTTGGTCTCCTGGAGGAACGTTTTGAGCACTTTGGCTGAATAAGCCTTTTCTTCCTGACTGGCTGATTTCTGAGTGTGATACAGATCACTGTCATCAGAGACACAGCCTTCACTGTCACTGCTGTCTAACTGCTCCACTGTCCTACCTGTCTGTCTGCCTGTCTGTCTGCCTGTCTGTCTACCTGTCTGTCTGCCTGTCTGTCTGCTGCTCTTCGCCCTGACATCTACATTTCTGTCTCTGCTGCGGCGTTTTAGTGGGACTGATGTGCACGCAGCCTCTTCTTCTATCATCTCCACAGCTTTACCTGTCTGTTCACCACCTGCTTCACCTGTCTGTTCACCACCTGCTTCATCTACCTGCTCACCACCTGCTTCACCTCTGTTCTCCTCTTCATCCTCCTTCTCACCCACCTCACCTTCCTGAACTTCAGTTTCCTCAGTTAAGTTACCTGTCTCACTCCCCTGTTGTCCACTCACTCCACCTGTCTCACACTCACTCCTCCTGTCTCACTCCCCTGTTGTCTACTCACTCCTCCTGTCTCACTCTCCTGTTGTCCACTCACTCCACCTGTCTCACTCCCCTGTTGTCCACTCACTCCACCTGTCTCACTCCCCTGTTGTCCACTCACTCCTCCTGTCTCACCTCCCTGTTGTCCACTCACTCCATTGTCTACCTCCCTTCTCTTGGAGCCTGCAGCGCCATCTGCAGCTCTGCTCTGCTCAGACCCGCTCGGACCCTCGGTACCGGTACCGGGCCTCACGGTGCAGGGTCCCGCAGCGGCGGAGCTCCCCGGGGCCCGGCAGAGCCGAGCCGGCTCCTTTTGGACAAGCCTTTACGATGTGCCCTTCTTCTCCACAACCAAAACATTTCGTCAGTGCTGAGGTAGCAAAAAGTACATAATCAAAGTCATCGACTCTGACACGGAAACAAACATTTAAATCCTCATCACGGTTCTTCAGTATCAGGTGCAGGTGTCTCCGGTGGGAGACGACGTGCTTCAGCAGCGGAGATTTACAGCCAATCAGGGTCTTTTTAATTGGAGACACAGTTTTCCCGTGTCTGGACACCTCCCTGCTCAGAAACTCATCGCTGATGACGGAGGGACGTTGGACAGAGTGACCCTGGCAGGTTGACTCAGCGGCGGCACCAACTCAAACCTGCCGCCGACATTAACCCCGGTCTCCACCAGCCGGTTCACCTGCTCCACCTTCTCCAGAAACATCACCACCGCCCCGTTCATCCGGGCGGCTGGTTTCACACAGCCATGCCCGATCACCTCTCCCACAGCCAGGGCGATCTGCTCCATGGTGTGCAGAGACCCGGCGCCCACCTTGATGCCGTGTCTCCGGGTCAACCGGGAGAAGTCGCCGCCGCTCACCGCCATGGCGTCAGACGCCACCTGGCCAGACAAAGGCCCGGCCAGAGAAACACACACAGCCCCTCAAAAAAAACTAAAGAACCCTACAGAACACTACAGAACACAGAACAATACTTAACACAACTACACCAACAAGAACATTAAATAAAAAAAGACAGAAAAAGATGAAAAACCTCAAAATTTTCGCTCACAACCGCTCTGACACGCTCAACACGCTCCACTCACTCAGAGAGGGACAGGGAGAGAGAGAGAGAGAGGGACAGTGATAGAGAGACAGGGACAGAGAGAAAGAGGGACAGGGACAGAGAGAGAGAGGGACAGTGAGAGAGAGACAGTGACAGAGAGAGACAGTGAGAGAGGGACAGGGAGAGAGAGAGACAGTGAGAGAGGGACAGAGAGAGAGAGACAGGGAGAGAGAGACAGTGAGAGAGGGACAGGGAGAGAGACAGGGGGGCAGTGAGAGAGGGACTGAGAGAGAGAGACAGTGAGAGAGGGACAGGGAGAGACAGTGAGAGAGAGACAGTGAGAGAGGGACAGGGAGAGAGAGACAGTGAGAGAGGGACAGGGAGAGAGAGACAGTGAGAGAGACAGTGAGAGAAGGACAGGGAGAGAGGGACAGTGAGAGAGAGACAGTGATAAAGGGACAGTGAGAGAGAGACAGTGAGAAAGAGACAGGGAGAGAGGGACAGTGAGAGAGAGACGGAGAGAGAGAGAGGGACAGTGAGTGAGAGAGATGGAGAGAGAGAGAGGGACAGGGAGAGAGAGACGGAGAGAGAGAGGGACAGGGAGAGAGAGACGGAGAGAGAGAGAGGGACAGGGAGAGAGAGACAGTGAGAGACAGTGAGAGAGGGACAGGGAGAGAGAGAGAGGGACTGCTGGTGAAGGTGGACAGTCAGTGAGGTGAGCCTCATGTGTGAGGGTCTGACTCCTTTTAGAGGCGGAGCCTGCAGATTGCCCTCTGCCCAGGTTGAAGCTGGGCGGAGCAGTGCCTGGATTTACCTGAGCCCACCAGAGTACAGGTGTGGCTGTGCAGGTGTGCTGCTTGTTGTGCAGCAGTGAGGATGTGGGGACCTGGTGGAGATGCTGTCGTACAAGTTAAAGATTTTTTTAATGACATGAGCCTGTGTTAGCGATGACCTCACAGATACATCAGCTGAACCTGAGCTCCTCACCTGTATAGAGCTGCACAGTGACTCCGAGTCACAGCAGCTGTCCTCAGAAACATCTGTATCAGCCTCTGTCCTCCAGCAGACACTCAGCAGCTGGATCCAGACAGAGTGACAGAGACTGATCAGGTGACACGCACCACACCACAACACCTGGATCATCGTGTTGATGTGTAACAGCTGGATGTGCTGATCTGTCAGTGCTGAGGACAGATCCTGAGTCGGAGCAGGTCTGAACCTGGACCGAAGTCACTGACGTCTTCAGGTGTGATGATGATGATGATGATGAAGCTCTGCCTCTCAGTCTCAGTGAAACTCTCTGATGTTCCTGTGTCCACCAGGCTGCAGGTGTCCAGACCTCACAGTGCCTTCTCTCCAGTGCCCTTCACTCCTGCTTTCACTGGTGAGTCCAAATACATGGTGTGTGTGTGTGTGTGTGTGTGTGTGTGTGTGTGTGTGTGTGTGTGTGTGTGTGTGTGTGTGTGTGTGTGTGTGTGTGTGTGTGTGAGAGAATAGATAAAAATGCTGTCACTGTCACATCAGATTAAAACTAGTTCTACAGGTATTTAACCAAGAAACCTGTGTGTTCAGCTCCTGGACTCAGGTTCTGGATCCAGTCCTGCCACACTCCTCCTCCTCCTCCTCCTCCTCCTCCTCCTCCTCCTTCTTCTTTTCTTCTTCTGTTTCTTTCTAACATTTTCATTTCTCTACACTAACACCTCTTCTTCTGTCTGTGTGTGTCTGTGTGTCTGTGTGTGTGTCCAGGTGAGACGGTGTCTCTGGTTGATGTGGATATTTCTCGGAGAGGGGGTAACTCTCTTCATCCCCCGACTCCTCCTCCCCCGCCCAGACGGAGCCTCAGTCTGCTTGGTACTTTTCTTCTTCTTCTTCTGTGTTTGTGTCCATCCTTCTTCCTGTCAGCTGACTCTCAGGTCAGGTGACTGTGAAACATTTTTCTGTCTCTGGTTGGTCTCCAGATGATTTTGGTGCCCCCCCCCAGCAGCAGGGGCCCTTCACAGACCGCAGTGTGGGGGCATCAATGCAATCTCTGCCCCCCCGACCGCTGGCCCTGCCCCCCTCCCTCAGCACCATCCAACACAGCCTGAGCCTCAACGGTAACACACACACACACTAGTCACTTCAGGTTGAATCTCTGGCTCTGTCCAATCAGAATCCAGCTCTGTGTTAGTTTCACTCAGACTGACATGTAGCAGTGACTCATGACGACTCATCACCTCAGCGAGACACTTCACATTAGATGAACTCAGCTCCTGGTCCTGGTCCAGCTAACAGCTGTTTGTTCTGTGTTGATCAGACACCTTCCTGCGAGGTTTACCGAGGCCGGTCCCTCTGCGCCCAGACGGCCAGCACCCCCCACCCCGGCTCGTCCCCCGCTGCCCCCTCAGTCGACCCGACGCCAGCAGCTTCGCCACCAGCCTCAGAGAACTGGAGAAGGTGGGGTCCGGGGCCTCGTCTGGGGTCTCTTCATCGTTATTCATGTATTGTACAAAGTGTGAAGCTCCAGTCTGCATCCCAGCAGAGTCTGTGGACCAGCAAAGCGTAGAGGCTCCCAGACGTCACTGCTCCCGGTGCTGCTGGTCTCAGGTTTGCAGCCTGGAGTCCAGCTGCTGTGTGAGTCGATGGTGTGTAACGTTAGGAAGAGTCTGGGCTGGTCTACCTGGAGCAGTCTCGATTCTCATCCACCGTCTTTGATCGTGACGTCTGGAGTCACATCACTGAATCAGACCCTCCTATTGGCTTCAGTGGGTGCTGTCACAGCCAATCAGAGGGTCTGATTCAGAGGCTTGGCTGTCAGTTTCTGGTGCAACCAAACTAACTGTGAGTAGAGTTGCACGGTACCCATGGTACCCAGGCTACCAGGCGGTGCCAAATCGTAACGGTTCCTACTACACTAGAAATTCTACACGACGGTACTACCGTGGGTTACTATGCTACCGGTGCCAGTTTCCGCTACATAGCGGCCGCCTCTACTCTCCTCCCGGCTTCTCACTGCATGCTACTCCCCTGTAAACAAACCTACATGGCAACTACTGCAACCAAACTGCACAGCTGCTGAATGATTGGCTGTTTGCCTCTTACTGGTGACGTCCAGGGATATGATGGGCTGTTTCCGCATGCTGGGTCCGCCCGTCTGTTCGCTGATTGGCTGTACGTGTGTTTCTGTCGGCAAGAACAAACTCGATGAAGACAGCTCCGCTTCGGTAAAAAAAATCGCTTCAAAACAAACAACAACAACAAGCTTAAGTTTTGTCTCACCCGAGACACACGAGACAACACTCTCACCATGGCAGAAGCACGGGGTCCGAGCAGTATTATGTTTATCATGCACCAAACAACATTATAAGTAATTAATAAGTATTTATAACTTGTACAAATACATCGCAGTTCATAAAAATGATAATACTAAAAAAAAGGCTGCGGTACCACGATAATACCCGGAACCGTGATACTTTGACTGGTATAGTATCGTGGTTACTCATTTTGGTATCGTGACAACTCTAACTGTGAGCAGTGCAGTTTTATTCTGAGGAGCCGCTGATCTGAGTTTATTTAGACAGAAAGCAGACGGAGACATGTGAGCCGTCAGATAATTAGGCTGTGTCCACCCAACACACCTGAAAACACATCACATGACCATCACCTACACTGAGCATGTGCCAGCCGGTGTAAACAGGAAGCAGATTGTCTCCTCTCAGTTAGTTAGTTAGTTAGTTAGTTAGGTTAGTTCCAGTAAATCCTCTGAAGGAGGAACAGCAGAGACAGTTGTAGAGTTCAAATCCAGAACTGAGCTCAACAACAGCTGCTGCAAAGACAACAAGGTCATTAAACTCTCATTCATTCTCCATGTTGTTTCACCACTGGTAGTCCAGGCTGATAAGAGCCAATCAGGAGCCACCGTGGGCGTCTACGCGTCTACTCTCTTCCAAAGGTCTCTGTTTCTGTCCGTCCAGACTACAACACAACCTGGAGTTTTACTATCAAACGGGTCCAGCAGCGTTTCTGAAAGTCTGTTTTAGAGTCTGAAGGTTCTGCAGGAGAGTGGACGGAGGAAACAGAGAAGAAGAGATGAGTTTCAAACTAAAACGTGTCAGAGTGGGTGGAGCCTCAGCGCAGCAGAGGGTTATCATGGTTTACAGCGGTTTTACCTGTGAAATGAGGGAAAATTCAAGGTCCTTTTTTTTTTTTTTTTTTTTTTTTTATTCATAGCCTTGTATCCTCGTTACACTGCACAGATGTCTTTGTTAAGTCACATGTATAACTCACTGTGTAGAACTTAAAAACAACAACTTTAGGCCAAGCGTGTTAATGTGGGTCACAGAGCAGGAAGAAAGACGGAGCAGCTCTGACTCCAGAGTGTGAAGAAATGTCAGGATGTGAAGAGACTGGTTCACAGGCTGACTCCTGTGTGTGTGTGTGTGTGTGTGTGTGTGTGTGTGTGTGTGTGTGTGTGTGTGTGTGTGTGTGTGTGTGTGTGTGTTCAGTGTGGTTGGTACTGGGGGCCGATGAACTGGGAGGACGCAGAGATGAAGCTGAAGGGGAAACCAGATGGATCATTCCTGGTCCGGGACAGTTCAGACCCTCGATACATCCTGAGTCTGAGCTTCAGGTCACAGGGGGTCACACACCACACACGCATGGAGCACTACAGAGGTAACACACACACACAGACACGCACGCACACACACACACACACAGCTAGTAGCAGTGATGAAGCTGTGCAGGCAGAGATGTGACCTGTGTCCTCAAAGATCAGGTTAAACTTTACTGAAACAACATGAACATAAACCATAAAGTTCCTCTTCACGGCTGTTTCCTCCACCAATTAGTGAGGTCACAGGAAATCACAGCCTCACCTCCTCAATAATGACCAGAGGTGTTTTTAAACAACATTATAGTGTCTTAATGACCTTGACCTTTGACCTTGACCGTGAAGGATCCAGCAGGTGGATCCTTCACGGTCCAGGTAAAGAAGGACGGTCAGTCTCTCTGTTGTGACGCAGTCGTCCTCAGATGAGCCTCTGAACTGAGACACAGCTGCAGTGAATGTTTGTGCCAGATGTGAAGCCTCCACATCAGCAGCTCCTCCAGGTGTGTTGACCTGGTCTCGTCCCCTCCCCCTCAGGAACCTTCAGTCTGTGGTGTCACCCAAAGTTTGAGGACCGCTGTCACTCGGTGGTGGAGTTCATAGAGAGAGCCATCATGCACTCCAAGAACGGAAAGTTCCTCTACTTCCTGCGCTCCAGAGTCCCCGGTAACCAGCCAGCCAATCACCTGTCACAGTCGTCCTCACCTGTCTGTGTCTGTGCAGCACAGGTCTCCATTCAGACCATCATCTGCTTCATTTAAGGGCAACGTCACACAAAACAGGAAGAATGCAGGTGGAGTCAGGTGTGGGTGTGGTCAGAAAGGTGTGGGTGTGGTCAGACAGGTGGAGTCAGACAGGTGTGGGTGTGGTAAGATAGGTGCGGGTGTGGTCAGACAGGTGTGGGTGTGGTTAGATGGGTGTGGGTGCAGTCTGCTAGGTGTGGGTGTGGTCAGATAGGTCTGGTCAGACAGATGTGGGTGTGGCCAGACCTTAGCTCAGATTAGTCCAGACTGAGCCACCTCTCACTCACTGCACCTGTGAGGGCGTGGCTACTGTCACCTTTGCTGTAGATGAGTCTGGTAACATCATGTCACCTCAGCAGAACTCATCTCAGCCCTCCTCCTCCTCCTCCTCCTCCTCCTCCTCCTCAGTGCTGCTTCATCACCATCATGTGTACCTGTGTGTGTGGTCCTCAGGTCTGCCCCCGACCCCGGTCCAGCTCCTGTACCCGGTGTCCAGGTTCAGCAGCGTTAAATCTCTGCAGCATCTCTGCCGCTTCTGCATCAGACAGCTGGTCCGCATAGACCACATCCAGGAGCTGCCGCTGCCCACGTGAGTCCACGACCCAGCCCCTGAACCTGAACCTGAAGCTGGAGCTCACATTAATCCAGATCATAAAATGGTTTGACTGAAGAAATGACGACCAGAGAAAATCAGAATCAGAATACTGATTGTTCCCCAGGAGGAAACTGGGTCATGTTCCAGTTGCTCCCTCAAGTATAGAAATCTAACAGCAAAGATGGGGCAATAGAAAAGTGTCCTTATATTATGATATAAAAAAATAGTAATAATAATCTACTGGGTAATTGCACAGTTGAAAATGTGAAAATAACAAAGTAAGAATGTAACAAACTAAACTTTATTGACCCTGAAGTGAGTTTGTGTGTGTGTTAGTGTTTACACAGGAACACAAACACAACACAACATGAAAAGGAGGAAGTGAGACTGAGGACGGCTGTGACTGTTCATCTTCAGTTTGGTGCAGATGTTCAGCAGTTGTTATAACTGATCAATAAACAACCAGTAAACATCTGTTAAAGGTTATAGAGACGATGTTCACTGCCACTAGATGTCGCACTGGAGCAGCAGTATCTCAGTGCTTCGCCTCATTCTCCTTGCTCTCTCCTCAGGCCTCTGATCTCCTACCTGAGGAAGTTTTATTACTACGACCCTGAGGAGGAGATTAGCCCCACCCTGAAGGAGAGAGCACCAGAGCAGAGCAGCCAGCCGGGGGTCGAGGCCCAGACGTAGCAGAGGAGCCTGAGAGGACGAGGTAAGTGAGTGAAGACAGTTGGGACTCACAGCAGCATCACTTACACTTTAAAGCTCCACAGTCTAAAGGCAGATGTCCATGTGTTTGTGATTATAAAGCAGGTCTAGGTTCTATATTAATACTGTGAAAGTATCAAAGCCTCAGTCCACAGAGAAATGCACACAGCCTGTATTCAGAAACTGAGCCTTAAAACCAGCCGTCAGGACTTCTGGAACTTTGTGATGTCACAACAAAGCAGTCACCGCCCTCAGCCATGCCCTAAGCCCCGCCCACCTGGACCCACCATCCAACCTTGCAGGATTTGGCTTCTCTGAGTGTTTACCTGAAATCTGCTATACTTTTATTGGATTACTCAGGAACAGTCAGCCAATCAGAAGACAGGATCAGAGTCTCTCCTCTGATTGGCTGACTGACCTGTTGTTACTAGAGCTCCAGAGAGAAGCCTGAGAGAGGAGATGTAAAACTACACTGAGATGGTTTTTGGTTCTTAGAAGCACAGATAAATGTTCTGATGGAGATCAACACTTCAGATAAACCACTGAGTGAAATCTGGAGCTTTAAACGTGTTGAAGTCTGTGACCATGTGGAGGATGATGTCATACACATGAAACAGCTCCGGCCCCTGAGTCACAGAGCGACCACACACAGACTCACAACAACCACAGAGACGACACAGCCGAGCTGAGTCGTTGTTACAGTGTTCCTGACTGTGTGGAAAATGTGGGAGGGGTCAGTTTGAATGATGTGAATCCTGATCCTTGTGTCCTCTCTTCTTCTCCCTCCAGCTGTTTTCTTTTCTTCGTTTTTTCCTCCTGTTTTTCGGACACTGGATCAACTGACTGAAGAACGTTCATTCGGACTGGACTCACAGACTGCAGCCAATCAGCTCCCTCCGCTCAGTCCTGTTTCTGGGGCGAGTTTCAGATGATCCGCCCTCCTCCTCCGGGCTCTCTGATTGGCTCACGGGGAGTTGACAGGGGAGGGACAGGGGATGTGGAGACTCCGCCTCTTGTCTGATGTCATCACTGAGCAAACGTCACCGTTAGTGACGACGTTAAAATGTGTAAAAGAAAAAAAACGAAGAAGCTCAGTGTGAGGAGAGAAAGCTGCAGCCGCCTCCAGGACCCTTTAACCTGAGGACAAAGCATTGTGGGAGTTTTGAACACTGGAGGCCTTTGTCAGCTGTAGACCTGCTGAGAGTGACGGACTCATCGGAGTCCATCGAGTCACTGCGGACGTGGTGACGCTGTGAAGAAGAGCTGAGCTGAAGCTGCTCCGATGGAGGATCAGAGTGACACTGTGGAAACGTTCAGCTCTGGTGTCTGGAAACTTAAGTTTTACTTTTGTCCTTGCTGAAGTGAAGAATGGTGAAAGGTAGTCAGGTGACGCAGATGTAAATATTTCAAAATAAAAGCCAGAATGGTCATTTGATAAAGTGTAATATTATAGAGCACAGTCAGACAGTTTGTTTATTATCTGTTTATTTCGCTGATGTGGTTCAGATTCTGGACTCAGATCTGGATCAGATATGAATCTGCTTTATGTTGAAACGCCGTCTATGGACTCGACCTCAGAGGAGACTGATGTGTCAACAGCCATGTGGTTCTGGTTTTTACAGCTGAACAGCTGCCTGCTGTAGATATGATGATCATCAATACCTTTGGCAGATTGATTAGTCCACTGATGGATTTCAGAATAAAGGTTGTCGAGACAGTGAACGTAAGCTTCATCATGTCAGTAGTGATGAAAGGATGAACAGTCAGGTGGTAACTGTGGAGACCTCTGCTGGTCACCGTAATCAACACTAACAGAGAAGGACCACAGTGTTTACACAGATGAATAATGAATTAATGGATCTCTGACCCTACAGAGGCCAAATAAGGTCGTCTCACAGCACTTTTTATTTTATTGAAAACAATCTAATGTTAGGACTGAACTGAAAACAGTTTTTCCTTTTTGTCTGTTTCATTTTAAAACATTTAAAAACATAATTTATGTTTTATTTTTTATAATAACATCTTTTTAACAAACTTGTTCTGTTTTGCAGATGATTTGTCGGCCCACCACTGGGCCCCGGCCCACAGGTTGGAAACCACTGCTTTATAGAATGGCCATTGTATCCTCTTGGCTTTTATTTTGAATTATTAACCTTTACTTCCGTGTCACCTGACCACTTTCCTTCATTCTTCAGTCCAACAAGGAGAAATAAAAAGATGAGTTGAACGTTTGTTTGTGTTTGATCTGGTTTTTCTTTATTTAATCAGCTGATTTTTGTCTGAAGGTTCTCATGATGTTTTTATTAAAGCTGTGGAACAGCTGATTCTGACTCCACTTCCTGTCACTTGTTCTGTGACTATTTTTTGTGGATCTGATGCTCTATCGTATCAGTTTCCCTGAGGATGACCATGGACGCTGGCTGAAAGCTCTAACCCGACATTAATCTGGAAAATCCACCTGGTTTCGTTTCTCACCTGAAATCTAAACACGGTGCAGCAGCACGTGGACTGAGACCAGACTGAGGAGGACCTGGTCAGGGCAGACTGCTCTCTGTTCAGATGAGCTCTGAACTGAACCAGGATCAGGTCTTTAACAGAACAAAACCTTGTCACCACGAGGTCTGGAGCTCTCAGCAGAAGAGCCTAACCAGGCTGATGAGGTCCTCAACGTGCAGGCCCAGTGACCCTCATCATGATGAAGGCAGTGTGACACAGTCAAAAGCAGAACCTGGTGGTGAGATGGTTTTGATGAGTGGTTCTGACGTTCAGCTGTGAGGAGCCTGATGACGCTGTGGTCTGCCTGATCCTGATCCTCCGACCTGTCGTCAACAGCAGCATCACTAACCGTCGGGTACCACTGTGCTGCTTGACCCAGTCCAGACACAGTTTTGGGGGTTTGGTGGTTTTGATGCTGTTGGTGTACTGGGTTGCTGTGGGAGGGTCTGGATCCAGACCTCTGACCTGGGTCAGTGGAGCCGAGAGACGAGCGTCAATGAACATCAGTGACCTGGAGACACAGATGCTGCTATGTCCAGGCTTTGGCTGTTGCCATGGTAACAACGTCTAAATTTGTGTTGAATGTTTTTTTTAATGATGATAAATACATGACCTGAGAAAACCAGGAAACGTGAGGAACAGAGAGTCTAGATTTTCTCAGACCTGTGACCATGTGACCACGTTACAGCCACACTAGACAGATGTGGAACAACATCCACATGTGTGAAGATGATGTCAGTCAGGTCTCAGGTCCGAGGTCTCAGATCTCAGATCTCAGATCTCAGGTCTCAGGTCCCAGGTCTCAGATCTCATGTCCCAGGTCTCAGGTCTCAGGTCCCAGGTCCCAGGTCCCAGGTCTCAGATCTCATGTCCCAGGTCTCAGGTCTCAGGTCCCAGGTCCCAGGTCTCAGATCTCAGGTCTCAGGTCTCAGGTCCCAGGTCTCAGATCTCAGGTCTCAGGTCTCAGGTCAGGTTTGGGTCTTAGATGCAGCCTAGAATCTAGACCATCCAGTCTGACCCCAGCCTCAGTGTCTCTGGTCTCAGTGATGATGGTTGAAAGCTGATCAGCTGATGTGGTTTTTCTGGACTGGTCATGTGACTGTTCTGGGACTGACTGGACTGTAACGAGAGGCGGGAACAGAAACTCCATCTGGATCCTGGAGGCGGACTCGCTGACTGCTGCAGCACTTTCACCAAAAAAAAAAAAACAAGAAGAGCGAGGATCACCGTGACGACTACTGAACCACATCGTTACCTTGACGATGTTTCACTGAAACGAGCTGGTGTTTGGATGGACTGGAGCTTTACTGATCCAGATGCTGGTTCTGAGGGAGTCCTGTCCCAGCAGACACTGGGAACACTGGAGCTGGGACCCAAGAACCCTGTGGGGACACCCCATGATGTCAAAACAGTGAGAGGGGGTGGCGTGGGGTTGGGTGGGGGGTACTGCACACTGAGTCTGAGAGGAGGACTATGGAGGAGCAGTGAAGCTGTAACCTGTCGTCTCTGTGCAGTCACCTGTTAATAAAACAGTGTGGGCGGGGCTTATGTTTGTCTGCAGGTGGGCTCTTTCTGTGTCTGAATCAGAACCTGTTCAAGTGTCTCCTCAGGTGGTCTCTGGTCTCTGGTTCCTGACTGGGATCCTCTTTATTCCAGGTTCTGGTTCTGGATTCCCTGAAGGAAGACAGTGGTCATAGTCAGGAAGGTGAAGGTTCACTCACCTGTGTGAGCTCGCCTGAGCCTCGTGGATCAATCAGGAGATCAGGTCAAACACTCCAATCAGGTGGCTGCGTGGGCAGGTCCACCACTTTGGTCCAGTTTGGACAAATTTATTTTAATTCAGTCATCTCACATAATACGGAAAATATAGATAATATAGAAAGAAAAAACCCAAAGTCACAGTTAATGAAGCAGAGAGTGAACAGACTCATACACCTGTCCACAGTCTGATCAGTTTACAGGTAAGAGTGTTTGCACTCATCCTTTAGTAACAAGCCTGTAAACCACTGTTTTAAAAAAACAAAATCAAATCACACATTTTTAGATTAAAATGATTATTTTT
The DNA here is from genome assembly GCF_046630095.1 of Trachinotus anak. Classification (NCBI taxonomy): domain Eukaryota; kingdom Metazoa; phylum Chordata; class Actinopteri; order Carangiformes; family Carangidae; genus Trachinotus; species Trachinotus anak. Next base: position 471,709 of record NW_027273854.1, on the reverse strand, counting down.
CCACAATTTAACACAACAACGGAAACATCTTTTATCCCGTTTTATCTTTTTCTACAGTAAACTTAACAAACTCCTCCCTTCAGTAAACTGAGCTTGTATTGGAGCTGCAGCTGATGATGATGATGGTCACACCCACTGTTAGTCCATACGTGGAGGACAGAGAGTGAGGTGATGTCAACAGTAATAAAACCATCAACACTTTTTATGTCTCGAGACAAAGACCTGGTCTGGTACTGATGGAGAGTCTGAAGAGGACCAGTCCTAAAACCTGTACACAGCACTGCAGGTCTGGAACCGGCCTCTGAGCTCCTGTAACAGAACAGCTGACGGTGCCAGTCTCTGTCTGTCCCTGTGTTCACTGTAGTTCAGGTGTTTCCCTCACTCACCAACAGGTGGAGACGTTCACCTCATCCCCAACAACGACCACTCGCCACCCTGACGGTGGTGAACCGTGGGTCAGACCAGAGCGTCTTACTCAGGCTCCGACTGACGGGACCAGCCCGGGATGAGACGGGTCCATGTGACCCGCCTGAGTCCTGGTCTTCAGAGACCAGTTTGAAAACGGAACAAAGATATGAAGACTTCCGCAGTGACACGCTCCACATCCTTAGCTTAGACTCACCCTGTCACTCACCCTGTCTCTCCCTCACCCTGTCTCTCTCTCACCCCGTCTCTCCCTCACCCTGTCACTCACTCACTCACCCTGTCACTCTCTCACCCTGTCACTCACTCACCCTGTCACTCACTCTCTCACCCTGTCACTCTCTCACCCTGTCACTCACTCATTCACCCTGTCACTCCCTCACCCTGTCTCTCTCTCACCCTGTCACTCACTCACCCTGTCACTCACTCTCTCACCCTGTCACTCTCTCACCCTGTCACTCACTCATTCACCCTGTCTCTCTCTCACCCTGTCACTCACTCACCCTGTCACTCACTCTCTCACCCTGTCACTCACTCATTCACCCTGTCACTCCCTCACCCTGTCACTCATTCACCCTGTCTCTCCCTCACCCTGTCACTCACTCTCTCACCCTGTCACTCTCTCACCCTGTCACTCACTCATTCACCCTGTCACTCCCTCACCCTGTCTCTCTCTCACCCTGTCACTCATTCACCCTGTCTCTCTCTCACCCTGTCACTCACTCACCCTGTCACTCACTCTCTCACCCTGTCTCTCTCTCACCCTGTTACTCACTCACCCTGTCACTCACTCTCTCACCCTGTCACTCACTCACCCTGTCACTCGCTCACCCTGTCACTCACTCTCTCACCCTGTCACTCTCTCACCTTGTCACTCACTCATTCACCCTGTCACTCTCTCACCCTGTCTCTCCCTCACCCTGTCACTCTCTCACCCTGTCACTCCCTCACCCTGTCACTCACTCATTCACCCTGTCACTCTCTCACCCTGTCACTCTCTCACCCTGTCACTCACTCTCTCACCCTGTCACTCACTCACCCTGTCACTCTCTCACCCTGTCACTCACTCTCTCACCCTGTCTCTCTCTCACCCTGTCTCTCCCTCACCCTGTCACTCACTCACTCACCTTGTCTCTCCCTCACCCTGTCACTCTCTCACCCTGTCACTCTGTCACCCTGTCACTCACTCTCTCACCCTGTCTCTCCCTCACCCTACCACTCACTCACTCACCTTGTCTCTCCCTCACCCTGTCTCTCCCTCACCCTGTCACTCACTCTCTCACCCTGTCACTCTCTCACCCTGTCACTCACTCATTCACCCTGTCACTCCCTCACCCTGTCTCTCTCTCACCCTGTCACTCACTCACCCTGTCACTCACTCTCTCACCCTGTCACTCTCTCACCCTGTCACTCACTCTCTCACCCTGTCTCTCCCTCACCCTACCACTCACTCACTCACCTTGTCTCTCCCTCACCCTGTCTCTCCCTCACCCTGTCACTCACTCTCTCACCCTGTCACTCTCTCACCCTGTCACTCACTCTCTCACCCTGTCACTCACTCACCCTGTCACTCTCTCACCCTGTCACTCACTCTCTCACCCTGTTACTCTCTCACCCTCTCACCCTGTCTCTCCCTCACCCTGTCACTCACTCACTCACCTTGTCTCTCCCTCACCCTGTCTCTCCCTCACCCTGTCACTCACTCCCTCACCCTGTCACTCACTCATTCACCCTGTCTCTCTCTCACCCTGTCACTCACTCTCTCACCCTGTTACTCTCTCACCCTCTCACCCTGTCTCTCTCTCACCCTGTCACTCACTCACCCTGTCACTCACTCTCTCACCCTGTCTCTCCCTCACCCTGTCTCTCCCTCACCCTGTCACTCACTCTCTCACCCTGTCACTCACTCATTCACCCTGTCTCTCTCTCACCCTGTCACTCACTCTCTCACCCTGTCACTCACTCTCTCACCCTGTCACTCACTCATTCACCCTGTCACTCCCTCACCCTGTCACTCACTCACCCTGTCTCTCCCTCACCCTGTCACTCACTCATTCACCCTGTCTCTCTCTCACCCTGTCACTCACTCTCTCACCCTGTCTCTCACTCTCTCACCCTGTCTCTCTCTCACCCTGTCTCTCCCTCACCCTGTCACTCACTCATTCACCCTGTCTCTCCCTCACCCTGTCACTCACTCCCTCACCCTGTCACTCACTCATTCACCCTGTCTCTCTCTCACCCTGTCACTCACTCTCTCACCCTGTTACTCTCTCACCCTGTCTCTCACTCTCTCACCCTGTCTCTCTCTCACCCTGTCTCTCTCTCACCCTGTCACTCACTCTCTCACCCTGTCACTCTCTCACCCTGTCACTCACTCATTCACCCTGTCACTCCCTCACCCTGTCACTCACTCACCCTGTCTCTCCCTCACCCTGTCACTCACTCATTCACCCTGTCTCTCTCTCACCCTGTCACTCACTCTCTCACCCTGTCTCTCACTCTCTCACCCTGTCTCTCTCTCACCCTGTCTCTCTCTCACCCTGTCACTCACTCTCTCACCCTGTCACTCTCTCACCCTGTCACTCACTCATTCACCCTGTCACTCCCTCACCCTGTCACTCACTCACCCTGTCTCTCCCTCACCCTGTCACTCACTCATTCACCCTGTCTCTCTCTCACCCTGTCACTCACTCTCTCACCCTGTCTCTCACTCTCTCACCCTGTCTCTCTCTCACCCTGTCACTCTCTCACCCTGTCACTCTGTCACCCTGTCACTCACTCTCTCACCCTGTCTCTCCCTCACCCTGTCACTCACTCTCTCACCCTGTCTCTCTCTCACCCTGTCACTCACTCACCCTGTCACTCACTCATTCACCCTGTCTCTCTCTCACCCTGTCACTCACTCACCCTGTCACTCACTCTCTCACCCTGTCTCTCTCTCACCCTGTCTCCCCCTCACTCTGCAGCCACAATCTGCCCCCCCCCCCCCCCCCCCCCCCCCAAAACAATTGATGAACAGCATCTGTAGATACACAAACAGGAACAGTAACTTCACAATAAAAGCCCTGTGGGAGGGGCACTGACTCCCTGGGCGAGTGATGAATCTACACAGACGCTGGTGACAAACATGTTTATTGATCAGAACAGAGCAGTCGACAGCAGATCGGGGCTGATCTGTGAAATCGGGGCGTCAGTGAGTGGTGATGGTTCAGATGTGCGTGAGCTGAATTCAGTTCCTCCAAAGAGACATTTTCCCTCTGAAATGTTTTCATGAAAATAAGAAATTTAAGAGTTTACGGCTTCATCAATCAAAGATCAGAGAAAAGTCCAGAACCTGAATCCAGATCAGTTCTTCTGTCCTCTGCCATGAATCAGAACCCTCAGACTTATCTGATGAACCTCTGAGGGGCCCGACCCCTAGATTGGGAACCAGTGGACCGTGGGTGTAGGTTTGATATGGACGATAAGAACGTGTCTGTTTGGATAATCTGAATTATCTGATGTTCCCTCCCAGAGGCTTCGTCTCCATGACGACCAGATTGACCGGCTGAGTAGGCGGGGACTATGTGGAGGCTCACGCATGGATCTCACATTAAGCGCAGAGGAGAGAGAGGGCCGGTGTGCGGGTCCAGACCTCAGACCTGGTGTAGATGTGGTGGATCAGAGTCTCCCCGTCCTCTCTGGATATGATGTCACCAAAGAAGAAGAGACATGAAGAAGGACGGGGCACAGTGGAGACACCGGACATCACCAGCCTCACTTCATTAGATTTAACTGGAGCTGCTTTTAAATGTGAACTCGAGGAAAAGGTGAACGTGAACATGGTGATGTTTGTTTCTCTCTTCTGTTAAAATAATTTCCTGAAGTTGACTGTGGTCTTTGATCAGTGTGTAGTTTGTATTTACATGTAGGCACAGATCATATGTTAATGAGCCTTTGAGCTGAGTCCTCTTTGTTTTGGTTGTGTTCCTCCTCCTCCTCCACGTCACTGCTGATCTGTTGTCTACATGAGGCTGATCAGACTTCTGGACTTTTCTCTGAGCAGGTTTTTAAATGCAGGACTTTGACTTGTATTTGAGCAATAATCATCAATGTGTCGATGTCATCGTCATCATCATCATCACCACCTCACTGAAGGGGAATTGATTACAGGACTGTTGGATGACAGTGTGACTGAGTATGTCAGCGGTGTGGACTCATGGCTGAACGGGGCAGGGGGGGGCATTGAGACAGGGCTGGGTCTGAGACTCTTCCTCGCCATCGGGCAGGGGGCCGCACGCGACACGTGGAGTCCCAGAGAACGTGGCCTTCTCCCTCTGACGACCGATGGTGGGACTGCAACACACAACATGCAGTCAGTCAGTGAAGTGGATCAGTCCCGTGTTGGCAGCCTATCAGAGTCTGATTACACATCTGTCGCTTCTACATGAACAAACAATACAGCGCTGCAGTGCGTGGGTCATTTTCAGTCATCTGGTGGACACGCTCTGTTCCCTAATGACCACAAACACATCGTTAATGTTTCTCTGCTGATGTCTGTTCCTGAGAAAAGACCAGGAACAGACCTGATCATGGTCTCAGGTCCTCAGCAGCGGCTCACAGTGATGGTTGTGTGAGGTTCTTATCTCCAGTCAGTGTCAGAGATTCAGCAGCAACTGAGTGATGAGCTGCTGTGGACGAGGTCAGCAGAAACAAACGCACCTACAGTGCACACCGTGTAAGTGCCTGCGTGTGGTAATATGGTGGTTCAGAGGCTCATACACATTTTTAGGAATTTTTCTTAAAGCATCTAAAACATGTTTTATTTCTGACCCTGTCCACAGCAGCTCATCACTCAGCTGTGTGTATGTTTATATACACACACATATACATATATGTATGTTATTGCAGGAATTTATGGTCACATTGAAAACATACATAAGAGCAGGTGGGTGGAGACACACTAACAGTAAACTGACCTGTATCCGCTGTAATCAGGTTTACAGTATCTCTTCCTGGAGCGTCTGGAGTTTTCTCCACAGGGCGGCTCACAATAACTCCACCGCTCCCAGCCTTCCCACTTGCCCTTCACTACAACACACACACACACACACACACACCAAGAACAAAAAAGCGCGTGATTGGCTGCTGTTCCATGTCACCTGTGCAGGTAACCCAGCTGTAGGAGACATTGAAACAAGCAGCTCTAAACTTATATATGTGAAGGTTTGGTGACACTGATGCCTAAAAATAGTGTTAGCAACCTGCAGTCTGGCTCTGCTGCAGCTCATAAGAGCTACGCTGGAGTAGAAAACAAACACACCTTTGGCAAACTATGGAAGGTTTCTGTTGCATACGTCCTGTAAAAATATAACATATGGACGTCCTAACCCTTTCTTCACTCTCTCTATCTCTGAAGTATTTTTAAATGTACAATTATTTTCTAAATTGTGCTTTATACATTTTTACTCTCTACTGTTGCTACTTTATATTCCTGTTTGTTATCTGTTTTTTCTATGATAACTTGCTATGTGAAGACATTTCTGCCTTGTGGGGACATTGTGTGGTCCTCACTACTTCAGATGTCTGTTTGAAGGAAAGACCTGGCTCCGAGGTTCAGGTTAGGATCAGGTTTAGGGTTATGGTACTGAAACTAAGTACAGAAGGAGAAATGTGTGTCACCCACAGGGACAGTTATGGACATCATAGCAGACTTGTCTCTTTGTCAGCCTGTCTTCTTCGCAGATTGCTCCACCATGAGCTTGATGGAGACACTGACGCTCTTGAAACTGGCTGCCGCCATGCCGTTTACAGGTGATGCTCTTGCTACCAGTTGGGAATTTACACTGGCTCCATGGCGACCACTCCGACCACACCCCGTTCACTGCAAACAGACAGACACCAATTTGTTCACTGATTTATGTGTCATGAACTCAAACGTCTCCTCCATCACTGTGGCATCAGAATCAAAGTGAACACATTTACAATGGCAGTGGAAGCAGAGATGTTTGTGTGGATCACAGAGGACGTGAAGGTAGTTTGTATGAATGTGGACGTCACTCAGTCTGTAAACATTAAAAATGAACTATGATAGAGACTTTGTGAAAAAATCACCTCTATGTAGACACATAGGAGTCAGTATCATCTCTTTAAAAACACCTGGGAGTCTATGAACCAGGATCAGTGGGGCGGTGGCCCACCATTGGCCCTGGATAACTAGATTGTTGATCTGTATCAGTGTAATGTTGTCAAAACATTTATTGATAATGTAAATTTACACTGATCAGCCACAACATTGAGACCACCTGTCTGGTGTTGTGTTCATCCCCCTGGTGCAGCCACAACAGCTCTGACCTGTGGAGGCTTGGACACCACCTCTCTGGTGTTGATGAGTCGCAACTGATTGATTTAAAACCGGTGTGACACACAATAACACACTGGTGTACCTGGACAGTGGACTTTGGTTGTACAGATGCTGGTTTGACGTCCCTCTCCAGGGCATGGCCGGCCACCATGTACAGGGGCGGGGCTGTCACATCTCCTGACTGACACTTGGAGCCCCACCCCACAGGTAACAGGACAGGAAGTGAAGGGAGACCAAGAACCCCATTCTCCATCCACTGGTGGAGAGACAGACCAAACAGACAGAGGAAGAGAGAGAGAGTCACTACCTGTATCTATGTTCAGGCAGAAAGGATTGGGTGTGAGGTGAAGGAGTGTCCTCATAAGGACCAAAGGTGACCTGAACCATTTCCCCTTCAGTACATGTGAGTTGTTAAAAGACTGGGAGTCTGTTATTATACCTACTTGAATACCTGGGGACAGATTAGAGTCTGTTATTGTCTCTATGTGGACACGTGGGAATTAAAACACCTGGGAGTCGTTAATATACCTGTCAGACATTAAAACACTCGGGAGTTCATCATTGCCTCACAGCTGTAGAGTCACATTCATTTCATTTGAGAGACAGGAGACTGTACATTCAGAAAAACAGGTAGACACAAAAACAGGCGTACCTGGGCAGTGAGGCAGGAAGTTGCAGTTTTCTGTCTGTTGATTTTCACCTTGGCATTGTTTGCCGCGCGGAATGGATGAGGGAGCGGGGTTAGAACAGAAGCGATGGCGACTCCTGATGGAAGCTTGGTTTTGTGGGATACAGGAAGAGGAACACTCGCTCCAGCTGGACCAACCGGTCCAGAACCCGTCAACTGTTAGAGACACAGACAGAGAGAGAAACGTTTTTTTTAATGTCAGTGTTCATATATGTGCTTGTGTACTTTGTGTGTATCTGGAGGGTTAAAAGCCAATAGGGGGCAGATTAGAGCCTGATCACAAACAGAATATCTTCATCGTCAGCTCCTGCTTTTGCTTAATGTAAACAGAAACCATGGCAACATGAGAGGATGTTGTGTTGTTGATGTTGAGAGAAACATTTACAGGTGTATGAGCTTGATGAGCTGTGGTGATGGAAAACCCCCGCTGCTGCCCCCACAGGTCATCTGCTGAACTGCATCTTTCAATGTGTACACAAACTTTTCATCAGTGGCTGGAGGGGGGGAATCAGGAAGTACTGTACACAACTACACCACTACCTCCATCTCTAAAAGAATATTTAAACATCATCTGAGCTTTCACTGGAGCTTTCAATGACCTCATCTTCTGTGTGTGTGTGTGTGTGTGTGTGTGTTACCAGGACAGGGGCTCTGACAGATGTTGCTCCGAGTGCTTGGTCCATCACAGAATCGACCACCATACTTTGAGGCGGGGCGATTACAGTTCCTGATTGACAGCTGAAGCCCCTCTCCACAGGAGACAGAGCACGGCCCAAACGGAGACCACTCCCCCCAGTTGCCATCCACTGCAGAGACAGCCAATCAGAGCACACATCAGGTTATCGTTACCTTATGTGACAACTTTAATAATCAGTTCCCCGCTCACCTGGACAGTTGGGGAGGTCACTGCAGTTGGTCATCTGGAAGTCATCCCCAGGACAGGAGTGGGTGGGGTTAGAGCAGGAATGATATCGCACTTTGGAGGGCACATCACTGCTCTGCTCATCGATACATGAAGCAGAACACTTAGACCAACTGGACCAACTGGACCAAACACCTTGGACTGAGGGACAGACAGGCAGAGAAAGACACAGGTAGCAAGAGAGAGACAGGTGGTGAGAGACAGACAGAGAGAGAGAGACAGGTGGTGAGAAACAGACAGAGAGAGAGAGAGAGACAGGTGGTGAGAGACAGACAGGCAGAGAGAGAGACAGGTGGTGAGAGACAGACAGAGAGAGAGAGACGGGTGGTGAGAAACAGACAGAGAGAGAGAGAGAGAGAGAGAGACAGGTAGAGAGAGACAGGTGGTGAGAGACAGAGGGGTAGAGAGAGAGACAGGTGGTGAGAGAAACAGACAGGTAGAGAGAGAGACAGGTGGTGAGAGACAGACAGAGAGAGAGAGACAGGTGGTGAGAGAGACAGACAGGTAGAAAGAAAAACAGGTGGTGAGAGACAGACAGAGAGACAGACAGGTGGTGAGAAACAGACAGGTAGAGAGAGAGAGACAGGTCACCTGGACAGGTGTGTGGTGGACAGTTCTCCGTCTCCTCTGAAGAACCGCTGCAGGCCAAGCGACACTCAGGAGTGGAGCAGACTCTCTTCCTCTTCCTGACTCCTCCCTCTCCACAGGTGACTGAACATGGTGACCAGGGGAGCCACAAGTCCCACCCCTTTGCTACACACACACACACACACACATTTTTATGTGATTAGGGTGTGTGGTGTGTGTGTATATGTGTGCGTGTGCGTGTGTGT
>NW_027273854.1:357500-457500 GCF_046630095.1 Trachinotus anak | reverse complement strand
GGAAGGTCAGAGGAGGTTAATGACCTTTACAGGAAACCCTACATTTACTCTACTTGTTTTTGTTATTTATGAGGACTCTTGTCTGGTTCACCCTGAAGCCTAAAACCAGGTCACACACACACACACACATACACACACACAGACATGCAGACACACACATACACACACACACACACACACACACACACACACACACACACACACACACACACAAACACACACACACAAACACGCAGACACACACACACACACACACAAACACGCACACACACACACACACACTCATACTTGTACTTCCATCTTTGTGAGGACTCTCATTGACATAATGCATTCCCTAGCCCCTTACCCTAACCTTAAACATCACAACTGACTGCCTAACCCTAACCCTGACCCTAACCTGTGTACCTCTACAGCACTTGTATATATTTTTAGCTCTTAACTTACTACTAATATCCCCCCCCCCCCCCCCTTTTTTTTAAAAATAACTAATTGCTTGTGTTGATTATTTGAATATTATTGCTTGATTTGTGATTTTATGCACTTATATTTTTATTGACTAACAGCACTTTATGGACACAGGGAATTAATTTTTTTTTTTTGGGAAATGGTTTCTCCGGCTTGAGGTGTGCTCCGCAGACAGACATTGAACCCACTTTCAAACAGATGCATACATAAAGCAGATAAATTAGGAGAGTTTGTTTGTTTATTTATTTACTTATTTATTTATTATATACATATATTTGATCACTTATGATTTCCACAAACCAACAAGTAAGTATATACATAGTAGAGGACATGGATACATAACTCAATGACTATTTTATTGCATGCACTTGTTTTATACTTACATTGGCAATTTTGGTATTTATTAATCAATTTTACTTTATTATTGTATATATTGTGTGTGTTTGAATTTTATGTATCAACTTTAGCACTTTTTAAATTTAAAATTGTCTTGGGTTGGTATCCTTTCATTTAGATATACTTCTTGTATTCTTAATTTAACCTATTAACATTTATTTATTATTTTAGTATTTATTCTTATCATATTTAAGTGGAAAATTTATGATCTCATATCTCTTCCAATGAAATTTTAACTCTCCTTTACATTTGCTCTACCTGTTGAGAGGATGGTGTCGGGCCTCAGAAGGGAGTTTTTAACAAGCCTTCCCTTTCGGTCGCTCGTTGCTGAGACATACTGTGGTGGCATATAGGTGTGGAAACACAGGACCTTTGTTCAGAAACCCATGGTTCAAACCCAGCTAGCGGCACGAGTTGCTTCTGGGACTTGGCTACCACATATCCCCCCCCCCCTTTTTTTTTTTTTTTCCTCCTGATTACTCTGCTTCAGAGGAGGTCTCCTGGTGCTTTTAAGCTTTACAATACTCAAAGGACAATTCTGGTCACAATTTTTTTTCTTTTTACCCCTGTCCCCTACCCTACACTAACCATAACCCCACCTTCACCCTACCAACTTTTTATTTATCCCTAATGTTGACCTGACCTCTACCCTAACCATAACCCCACCCCACCTGAACCCTAACCTTAACCTTCGACCCCACAACTTATCCCAACCCACCCTAACCATAACCCTATCATTGACCTTGCCGGTCACTGAGACTGTAGCCCTTGATGGTGTACTGGATAAGACTGTGGACACTGACACGGGAGACCTCATCACCCTTAGGGTCGTCTCTGTTTTATCCCTTTTCAACTCCTTTTATCTTATTTTTTAGAATTTTATTATTATTTTAAACCATGACCCTCTTAAAGTGGTTCATCGTTTCCTAGGTCCCCCCGGTGGTGGAGGGGATAGGTCTGTGGACCCTCAAATGGATGACTGGGGGTCAAAACCCAGCCCTGACAAAAGATGAATATCCCCTAACAAAAGACTAAAGAGTCTGCAGCCCAACCCCCCCACCACCACCCCTAAGTGAATTTTGAGCACCTGATACTATTTTAAGAGAGACCTGTTTAAATGTTTTTAATGGGTCCCTGCGCGCCCGTGCCCAACGTAGCACTCTTCTGAGTGCTGCGCTTTTTACCTAACCTAAACCTAAACCTAATTCTAACCGTGACTCTAAAACCAAGTCTTAACCCTCAACATGTGATTTGAAGAAGTGAGGACCGGCCAAAATATCCTCACTTTCCCAAAATGTCCTCACTCTGTTAGTAAAATACCTTTTTTGGTCCTTACTATGTAGCAAGTACAAGTACACACACAGACAGACAGACAGACAGACAGACACATGAGTCATGTTCACTGACCTACAGTCAGTTCGTGTCCCGTAGTTTGACACTATTATAAGATAAGATAAGATAAGATTGTCGTTGGTGAACGTTGGCGACGTGCTGCGGTAAGCGTATTGTGTCACTTCCGGTTGTTGGTGGTGTTGTGTTTGTTGCTGCTCTCCCTGAATTCAGCTGATCCTAGTTGTATCTTTGTATATAACCGCTAATTATCTGTTGTACTGTCAAACTTCTGTTCGATCACTCTTAGCTCTCTCCTTCTCTTCGTGAGATTCTCATTAAAACACAGCTGTTTACATGCTAGCTCTGTTAGCTACTTTAGCTTAGCAGTTAGTGATGGCTTCTGTCTCTCCCTCTCCTGCTCTCTCTTGCTCAGCTTGCTTCATGTTTAGTTACTCCTCTGCCTCCTTTAGCGATAATGGTTCATGTAATAAATGTAGTTTGTTTGCAGTTATGGAGGCGAGGCTCAATGATTTGGAATCTCGGCTCCGCACCATGGAAACCACATCTTTAGCTTCTCCAGTTAGCCAGCCCCCAGTAGCTGGTGTGGACTGACCCAGTGTAGCTCCTTCTGTAGCTCCTTCTCTCCCCCCAGCAGCTCCCGAGCAGCCGGGAGGTCAGGGCGGCTGGGTGACTGTTCGTAACAAGAAGAGGCTTAGTCCTAAGCAAAAGCTCACGGCTCACCACCAACCTGTTCACGTTTCTAACAGGTTCTCCCCACTCAGCGACACACCCGCTGGGAAACAAACTCTGGTCATTGGTGACTCTATTCTGAGAAACGTGAAGTTAGCGACACCAGCGGCCATAGTCAAATGCGTTCCAGGGGCCAGAGCGGGCGACATTGAATCAAACCTGAAGCTGCTGGCGAAGGATAAACGTAAATACAGTGCGATTGTAATACACGTCGGCACTAATGACACCCGATTACGCCAATCGGAGATCACTAAGATTAATGTGGAGTCGGTGTGTACTTATGCTAAAACAATGTCGGACTCCGTAGTTTTCTCTGGGCCCCTACCCAATCTGACCAGCGATGACATGTACAGCTGCTTGTCATCGTTCAACCGCTGGTTATGGAGGTGGTGTTCCGCTAACGATGTGGGCTTTGTTGATAACTGGCAGACTTTCTGGGGAAGACCTGGTCTGATTAGACGAGACGGCATACATCCCATGCTGGATGGAGCTGCGCTCTTATCTAGAAACTTCACTGAGTTTATTAGAAAGCCAAAGCCATGACAAACCAGAGCTGAGACCAGGAGGCAGAGTCGCAGTCTTACACTCTTCTCTGCGCCTCTTAGAGCAGTCGCTGCCATTCACCCCCTACAAACTGTGTCTGTCCCCCGACCACCTACATTTAAATATAATAAATCAAAAGTGAACAGAGGAGGAGTTAGACATGAAAACCTAATAAAAATTAACACAACTGTTATTCCAGAACCAAATAACAAGAAAATTAAATGTGGCTTATTGAATATCAGATCACTCTCATCTAAATTTCTACTAGTCAATGATCTGATAACTGATCATCACATTGATCTGCTCTGTCTGACTGAAACCTGGCTGCAGCAGAATGAATATGTTAGTCTGAATGAATCAACACCCCCCACTCATGTTAACGCTCATATCCCTCGAAGCACAGGCCGAGGAGGAGGGGTGGCAGCCATTCATCACTCCAATTTACTAATAAATCCTAAGTCTAAAGTTAATCATAATTCATTTGAAAGCCTTATTCTTAGTCTGTCTCACCCAAACTGGAAGACACAAAAACCAGTCCTACTAGTTACTGTATATCGTCCACCTGCCCCTTACTCTGAGTTCTTATCTGAGTTCTCAGAGTTTTTATCTGAGTTAGCTCTCAGCACAGATAAAGTTATCATGGTGGGTGATTTTAACATTCATGTAGATGTTGAAAGTGACAGCCTGAGTATTGCATTTAATTCATTATTAGACTCAATTGGCTTCTCTCAGCATGTTAATGAACCCACTCACTCTTTTAACCACACCCTTGATCTGGTTCTGACTTATGGGATTGACATTGAATATCTAACAGTTTCTCCCAGAAACCCTCTTTTATCTGACCATTTTCTGTTAACATTTGAGTTTTCAGTCATGGACTAAACAGCATCTGGGAAAAAATCCATTACAGTAGGTGTCTCTATGAGAATACCATTAGCAAATTTAAAGAAAGAATCCCATCAGTACTTAGCCCACTGCCATGTATCAATGCAGTAGGCAGCTCTCTTAACTTCACATCCACACAGGTTGATGATCTTGTTGACAATACTGTAGCCTCACTGCGTGCAACTCTAGACACTGTGGCCCCTCTGAGGAAGAAGGTAGTGAGTCAGAGAAGGCTAGCTCCATGGTACAACTCAGAAATACGAGCTTTAAAGCAAAATTCAAGGAAACTAGAAAGAAGGTGGCGTTCTACTAACCTGGATGAATCTCTAAAGGCTTGGAAAGACAGCCTATTGACGTATAAAAAAAGCCTCCGTAAAGCCAGAACATCCTATTATTCATCATTGATAGAAGAAAACAAGAACAATCCCAGGTTTCTGTTCAGCACTGTAGCCAGGCTGACAGACAGCCACAGCTCTGTTGATCCATCTATACCTTTAGCCCTCAGCTGTAATGACTTTATGAGCTTCTTTACAGATAAAATTGTCTCTGTTAGAGAAAAAATTCACCATCTCCTCCCCACAGCTGGCTCAGATGTACTGTCCAGTTCAGCAGCCTCAGAGTCGACTGTAACTGGCTTATATTTTGACTGTTTCTCTCCTGTACATCTCCCTGAGCTCACTTCAACAGTTTCGTCATCTAAAGGGCTGGCTCGGGTATGTCCTGACCCATCCCTTAGCTATGCTGCTATAGAGCTAGACTGCTGGGGGATTCCCATGATTCACTGGGCGCTCTCTCTCTATTTCTGTCTCTCTCTCTCTCTCTCGATGACTTCATGCCATTAACTTTGTATTTTTTCTCTCCCGTAGTTTGTGCTTCTCCTCTCTCTCCCTCTCTCTGTCCCCATTCTGCAGGTATCTCTGCCTCTGGAGCAGCAGGATCCAGATCCACCACTACTCATCTTTACTATTAACCACTGTTACCTGTCATTATTATTGATAACACCATTACCTACACAGCTGTTCCTGGTCTCTCTCTCTCTCTCTCTCTCTTCTCTCCCCTCTCCTCCCCCTCCCCCTCTTTCTATCTTCTCCTAAACCCAACCTGTCGAGGCAGACGGCCGCCCACCCTGAGCCCGGTTCTATTGGAGGTTTCTTCCTGTTAAAAGGGAGTTTTTCCTCCCCCCGTCGCCAAGCGCTTGCTTGTTGTGGGAACTGTTGGGTTTTTTTCTGTAACAAAGTAAGGTCTTGACCTTACCCTGTAAAGTGCCTTGAGATAATGTATATTATGATTTGGCGCTATACAAATAAAATTGAATTGAATTGAATTGAATTGAATTATAACCAGGTCAGTTAAAGTAGCTAAAGGAAACTAGTTTTTGGTTATTGGAGGTTCCAGTGTTCAGTTAGTGATTTTATGGACTTCAGTTCCTGGTCCCAGTGTGACAGCAGATGTGAGAAGTGAAGTTCATACTTCATATTCATATTCAAGTTCATATTCAGGAACATTAGAGGAACATTAGTTTTCATTCTTCATGTGAACAGCTGAGTGACTGACACAGAAAGACAGAGAGCAGAGGAAGATCTCTCCTCATCCTTTATTACAGAGTTAACACCAAACACTGGTTCATCAGCTCAGGCCGAGGCTCTGTCTTTACATGTGACAGCAGATGGGAACTGATGATGATGATGATGATCACATTCTCCGGGCGCACACATAGTACTTCTTTCCTGAGCAGACCGCGTTGTTCCAGTATCCCCAGGCTGGAAAACAGGAAGCATCATGGGTAACATCTGTTTTAATGATTCCTGGTACCGACAGACATGAAATACATTTATTATCAACACAAACATGAATCTGTAATGAAACGACCATCAGACCTCAGCTCCTTCAGATCAAGATGAAAAGGTGGATTTATTTTCAGTTGATTAGCTAAATCGATTCAACAGTTTCGTCATCTAAACCATCGACTTGTCTTCTTGACCCCGTTCCAAGAAGGCTGTTCAAAGAAGTTTTTCCTTTAATCGACACCTCTATATTAAGTCTGATTAACTTATCTTTATCAACTGGTTATGTACCGCGGGCTTTTAAAGTTGCAGTAATTAAACCTCTACTTAAAAAACCTACTCTTGATCCTGATGTTTTAGCCAATTATAGACCTATATCCAACCTCCCCTTTATTTCCAAAATCCTTGAGAAGGTCGTTGCAAACCAGTTATGTGATTATTTGCACAGGAATGGTTTGTTTGAAGATTTTCAGTCAGGTTTTAGAGTCCATCATAGCACAGAAACAGCTCTGGTTAAGGTTACCAATGATCTCCTCATAGCTTCAGACAATGGACTTGTCTCTGTACTTGTCCTGCTAGATCTTAGTGCTGCATTTGACACCATCGATCATAAGATTTTATTACAGAGACTAGAGCATATGGTCGGCATCAAAGGAACCACACTAAGCTGGTTTAAGTCATATCTGTCAGATAGACTCCAGTTTGTTCATGTTAATAATGACTCTTCTATCAACACTACAGTCAGTCATGGAGTTCCACAAGGTTCGGTGCTAGGACCAATGCTCTTCAGTCTATATATGCTCCCTCTGGGAAACATTATTAGGAGGCACCAGATAAATTTCCATTGTTACGCAGATGACACCCAGCTGTACTTATCCATGAAGCCAGGTGAGACTAACCAGGTAGCCAAGCTTCAGGTGTGTCTTAAGGACATAAAAATCTGGATGACCAGTAATTTCTTAAGCAAATCTCTAGGACAGCCTTCTTCCACCTGCGCAATATTGCTAAAATCAGACCCATTCTGTGTCTAAAGGATGCTGAAAAACTAGTTCATGCATTTGTTACCTCAAGACTGGACTACTGTAACTCTTTATTGTCAGGATGTCCCAAAAATTCAGTAAAAAGCCTCCAATTGATCCAGAATGCGGCAGCACGAGTACTGACAGGAACTAGGAAACGAGATTCCTAGTTCGTGGGTTTGGGAGGCAAACACCCTCTCTACCTTTAAGATCAGGCTTAAAACTGTCTTGTTTAGTAAAGCTTATAGTTAGGGCTGGCTCGGGTATGTCCTGACCCATCCCTTAGTTATGCTGCTATAGAGCTAGACTGCTGGGGGATTCCCATGATTCACTGGGCTCTCTCTCCCTATTTCTGTCTCTCTCCCCCTCTCTCTCTCTCGATGACTTCATGCCATTAACTTTGTTTCCTTTTCTCTCCCGTAGTTTGTGCTTCTCCTCTCTCTCCCTCTCTCTGTCCTCATTCTGCAGGTATCTCTGCCTCGGGAGCAGCAGGATCCAGATCCACCACTACTCATCTTTACTATTAACCACTGTTACCTGTCATCATTATTATTGATAACACCATTACCTACACAGCTGTTCCTGGTCTCTCTCTCTCTCTCTCTCTCTTCTCTCTTCTCTCCCCTCTCCTCCCCCTCCCCCTCTTTCTATCTTCTCCTAAACCCAACCGGTCGAGGCAGACGGCCGCCCACCCTGAGCCCGGTTCTGTTGGAGGTTTCTTCCTGTTAAAAGGGAGTTTTTCCTCCCCCCTGTTGCCAAGCGCTTGCTCGTTGTGGGAACTGTTGGGTTTTTCTCTGTAACAAAGTAAGGTCTTGACCTTACCCTGTAAAGTGCCTTGAGATAATGTATATTATGATTTGGCGCTATACAAATAAAATTGAATTGAATTGAATTGAGATCACATCTCTCCTGTGTTAGCCTCGCTGCATTGGCTCCCTGTAAAATCCAGGATAGAATTTAAAATCCTCCTCCTCACCTACAAAGCCATTAATGGTCAGGCACCATCGTACCTTGGAGAGCTTATAGTTCCCTATTTTCCCAATAGGACACTTCGCTCTCTAAATACAGGTCTACTTGTGGTTCCCAGAGTTTGTAAGAGTAGAATGGGGGGCAGAGCCTTCAGCTATCAGGCTCCTCTCCTGTGGAACCAGCTCCCAGTGTGGGTTCGGGAGGCAGACCCCCTCTCTACCTTTAAGATCAGGCTTAAAACTGTCCTGTTTAGTAAAGCTTATAGTTAGGGCTGGCTCAGGTATGTCCTGACCCATCCCTTAGTTATGCTGCTATAGAGCTAGACTGCTGGGGAATTCCCATGATGCACTGGGCGCTCTCTCTCTATTTCTGTCTCTCTCTCTCTCTCTCTGTCCTCATTCTGCAGGTCTCTCTGCCTTGGGAGCAGCAGGATCCAGATCCACCACTACTCATCTTTACTATTAACTACTGTTATCTGTCATTATTATTGATAACACCATTACCTACACAGCTGTTCCTGGTCTCTCTCTCTCTTCTCTCCCCTCTCCTCCCCCCACCCCCTCTTTTTATCTTCTCCTAAACCCAACCGGTCGAGGCAGACCCCCCCACCCTGAGCCTGGTTCTGGAGGTTTCTTCCTGTTAAAGGGAGTTTTTCCTCCCCCCTGTCGCCAAGCGCTGCTCTTTGTGGGAACTGTTGGGTTTTTCTCTGTAACAAAGTAAGGTCTCGACCTGACCCTGTAAAGAGCCTTGAGATAATGTATATTATGATTTGGCGCTATACAAATAAAATTGAATTGAATTGAATTGAATTGATTACTGATCATATTTTTCTGCTGTTGCATGAACAGAGGTAGTACGTTAAATATTCTCGTCACACACAGTGAAAAATAACTTTGATTCTTTTAGCAGGCAGGTAAACCTGCTGTTAAAAGGTCACTGCCTCCTTTAGGAGTTTGCTTTTCTGTTGTTTGTTGGTTTGTTTGTTTGTTTGTTTGTTTGTCGTGTTCAACGTCACAAACACGCTGGAAAACAGAGTCACTGAGCAGTGCAGAGGCCAGTGACGGGTACCACACAGGTCATAAAGACCTGGTTCACTGTTTGGCTTCTGTTATAACTGATAGTGTCCAGATGAAGCCACTGTAACTGTGGTAACTGAGGGGATGTAGGTACGGATGCAGGGAAAAGCACAACTCAGAGAGAACCGACCAAATCCAGGATGAGTGAAGGGAGGCAAAGGGCCTGACACAGGTGGCAGAGACATGTGACCAGGTTTAAGTGACCATCAGAGTCTTCACACATACAGGTGAGAAGTATAGGCTGGCCTTATATGGGTATGGAACAGGAAATGTTTTGTAACCATGTGACACCTGGAGTGTGGAGGCTCTGCTGGACCAGACCTCTTCAGTAGTCGGTCTGGTTTCTCTGGGTCACTGACACTGTGCTGCTCATCGATCCCTCTGTGATGCTCATCACACTTTCAATAAGTACAGACGTCTGGACTCCAGGTGAACTCCAGGTGAACTCAGCTTCAGCTCACAGTATCTTTTATTGTATCTCTTCAAACTCAGCTCCAACTGAACAAAGTTCAAGCACTGTGTGAATGGAGACGGAGGGAACTTGAGGTTGAGATGCAAAGAGACGCAGACGTTACTGACGGAGGCGACGTACGACACTGAAAACCACAGACTAAATACTGATGGGCGGAGCCTCTATGATGTCATCCTCAGTTTCTGAAGCTCAGAGTGAACTGCTCTCTAAGAGGTGGGGCGTGTGTCGAGCTGGTTTGTGTCAAACATACTCTCACCCACCTGTCACTCAAAGAGGCCATGCCCTCAATTTTCCATAACTTTAGTCCATAAAATGTAAACAGGTGAGTTGTATAAATTCAGCCGTACAGGTGTCATGAGGGAGGAAATGATCTCCAGAGACCAGAACAGTTTCTGTACCAGGCTGTAAACATGTTTATTTCTGCTGTAAAGTTGGACATTTGAACATGGGAGTCTGTGGGGACTGACTCACTGCTGGAGCCAGACTCTAGTGGTCATGAGAGGAACTGCAGCTTTTACTGTTGATGTTTCATGTTTCAGACCTGGAGGCTGATGATTGGTGAAAATTAGTGTGTTCACCTGTCACCTAAAAATACCTGTGACTACTGCAGAGTCATGTGACCTGGGTGTGAACACAGATGTTAGCAGCTGTCAGTGGGTTTTTTGTTGTGTGTGAAAGGAGCTTTAACTGATTTTAATGTAGAACACCTGTGATATTTGTACTCACTCTCATAGTTCATCTCCACACACTCCTCTCCAGGTTCCCTGTCTGGCTGCAGAAAAGCCCAGCGCTCAAACTCAAAGGGGGTTTTGTCGGTCCACTGGAAGCTGTGCCACTGAAGGAGGGAAAAAAAACAGGGACACCGTCACACACAGCGCTTGTTTTACCTGTCTCACAGTCATCCAGGTGTGCCCTCAGAATGTTCTCTGACATTCTAACGTGATGGTTAAGACCTCAGAGTTCAGTCAGGTGAACACGTGTACTGTGAGGGAGTGGTTAGTACTGCTGCTCACCTGGGTGGTGGGTCAGATCCACATTTGAAACCTCTGCTCTCTACATGTTTCTGATGTTAGGATGTTATCTCTTTGGAACAGTGACACAGTCGTTTCCACTTCACACAGAACAGGTAACTCCTCTGTGTGTAGACGTGTCCAGACACACCTTCATACAGACCAGGTGTGTGAAGCTCAGGTGGACACTCTACATCTACTCTAATGATCAGAAACATGTGGCTCAAATACATTTATTTATTTTGTCATTTTGAACGCTCCAGGTCCATGGGTCATACAGGGTTCAACTGAGTCTCTTAATGAATCATGGGAGTTTAACAAACAACTACAAACAACTAACCAATCAGAAAGTCATCTCCCATTCCCTTTAAAAGCCAGGTGAGCTCAGACATTCAGTGTCTGTGCTTCAGAGGGAGGATGCTCATCCTTCACTCAGCTGATGAGGGAGATATAAACTTCAATAATCAATAATAAAATCAAGTGTTTTTACAGTGATTCATGATGAGGTGTCTTTGGTCGTGGTGAACCTGACGATCCGTCCTTACTTACCAAGTATTTGCTCTGCCCCCCAATCCAGAAGTGGTCTTTGCGTTGGTTGGCTCTGAAGGCCAAACACAACACCTGACTGTACTCGACCGAGTTGTGCATTGACACCAGGTGACCTCTCAAGCGGCGGCAGTTATTCTGAAATCAACACAAATGTCAGCAGGAGTTAAACACTGTCACATCACCAGTTTACATTCTGTGTGTGTGTGTGTGTGTGTGTGTGTGTGAGTGTTTGTCATCACATCTGCATCTCGAAATGTCCTCGGAGTCTTGAAGTATTTTGCGCAGCGATACACATCGATACGGTACCATCCATCTCCACATGCTTTCGCTGGATAAAGTGTTTTGCAGTTGTGACGAATCCTCTGTGTGACATCATCTGTGTACGACAGGTAAAGTTAAAGTTTATCTGAAGTGTTGATCTCCATCAGAAGATATACTTGTGGTTTTAAGAACCGAAAATCATCTTAGTGTTTTACATCTCCTCTCTCAGGCTTCTCTCTGGAGCTCTAGTAACAACAGGTCCGTCTGCCAATCAGAGGAGAGGATCTGAGCCTCTCTTCTGATTGGGTGACTGTTTTCTGAGTGATCCAATAAAAATATAGCAGATTTCAGGTAAACGCTCAGAGAAACCAAATCCTGCAAGGTTGGATGGTGGGTCCAGGTGGGTGGGGCTTGGGGCGTGGCGGAGGGCAGCTTTGTTGTGACATCACAAAGTTCCAGAAGTCCTGACGGCTGGTTTTAAGGCTCAGTTTCTGAATACAGGCTGTGTGCATTTCTCTGTGGACTGAGGCTTTGATAATTTCACAGTATTAATATAGAACTAATATAGCTCTACCTTTAGACTGGATGGAGCTTTAACACTGAACTGTGTCTCACATCCTGTTTACACCTGGTGTGATCTGGATCCAGATACTAAACGGTCTGATCCTGTCTGTGTTCTCACTGAGACCTGGTCTCTGTGCTGCAGAGTAAAACCTGCACAGGAGTAATTAAAGGTGACGGCAAACCAGCTGTAGGTGTCAGACTGACGGCAGACCTGAACACATCCTGATCACAACACAGTCACACCTTAACATTAACATGTGTTTACCTGGATCAGGTGTGAAGATACAGATCAGGTGTCAGCCTGTTGTGGCTACCTGTCAAGTACTGAATCCAGTTCAAGCTTCTTTCACTTGTCTCAAAGGTTTTACACAGTCTGGCTCCCTAGTACAACTCTGAGCACCTCTGCCCCCTCAGACCCTCAGACCAATCTAGGCTCAGGGGTAAAGGGGAACCAGCCGCCCCAACAGTTTCCCTGTTTGAATGAAGAGTTCCTGCTCTGTGGACATTTTAAAATCCACGTTTCCTCCTTGAGGTTTTATCTTTCACTTGTAGCCTTTTACATCACACTGTGTCCTGTGTGTCTCTGACACCTCAGACGTTACCTGTGTGTTACCTGTGTGTTACCTGTGCGTTACCTGTTTGTTACCTGTTTGTTACCTGTGTGTTACCTGTTTGTTACCTGCTTGTTACCTGTGTGTTACCTGTGTGTTACCTGTTTGTTACCTGTTTGTTGCCTGTGTGTTACCTGTGTGTTACCTGTGTGTTACCTGTTTGCTCCTGGGTGTCACCATCTCATGTTTTCTCTCATCTGTGGTAAACTCTGTTTCAACTCATAAATAACCTTGATTGGATTTGAGAAACAGGAAGTCAGATGTGTGTTGCTGTCTCACCTGCCTGGACGTGAACCAGAACCAGGATCAGGATCAGAGCTGTGAGCACAGCAGACCTCATGGCTCAGAGCTGGCTGAGGATCAGGTGACGTTAGATGTGAAGTTCAGCTATGACACAGGAGAAAAGCATGAAGCCCTGAACCTGGTCAACAACACAGTGACACAAGATCAATAAAAATATGAATCACAGAATATTTCCGACAGATTTTGAGTCTTTGAGGATGTTGTTCATCATCAATAATCATCAGAGAAAATATCAGAAACTCATTTGATTCAGAGACAGCGAGTAAAGCTCCATATGCTCCAGTTCCAGCTGCTCAAAGGAGAAATCTCAGTGTCTCTAAGCGATGAGACGATGTGATGTCTCAGTTCATCAGAAAAAATACTGTTAGTTCATCAGCAGATTAACTGATGATGAGGAGACATCATTTGATCATCCTCCTCCTCACACACAGATTTCTGTACGACTCATTCAGGAAGTCTTCACATCGTTCTGCTCTCATCGCCTCATGGTGTTTTTATGCCTCAACACAGATGACCATCAGTGTCAGAGGTTCTGTCCCTTGAGATTGGACACAAACATTCACCTGGACTCGAGGATGAACCGATCAGAATTTGGTGGTCAAAGGTCAAAGGTCACTCACATGTCTCTGAAGAAAAAAAAGGAAGTGATGACATTTTATATCCAAAAGGTCAACGGTTACATGACATCATAATGTCACACAGGAAGTAGACTGTGACCATGTTTCCTGTTGGTGGAGCAGGTGACTGTGACTGAAACTCCACATTGACAGAAGTTTTCAGACACTTTCCTCAGTATTCTGTTGAAGCTCCGCCTCCAGTCTTCCTGGTTGTGATGTCACCACCTGGACGCACCTGGACTCTTCACAGATCCTCTCAGACTCTGTCAGGTTGACGTGGACCTCGGTGGACAGACATGTTCAGGCCTCTCCAGATGTTGGACTGGGTTCGGGTAAGGACTCACAGAGTCTCTCCTTTGTGAACCTTCAGCCCAGTCTGAGGTCCTGAGCTCTGGACCAGGTCTTCATTAAGGATCCCTCAGTCTCCCTGTCCCCCCACAGCCTAATGCTGCCTCCACCAGGCTTCACCATTGGGATGGCGTTGTTCAGGTGATGAGCGGTGCCTGGTTTCCTCCAGACCTGACTCTGGGAACTGAGACCAAACAGTTCAGTCCTGGTCTCATCAGACCAGAGAATCTGGTTCCTCACAGTCTCAGAGTCCTTTACCTTCATCTGGACCCTCTGACACAGAGACCACATCAGCGGAGCTGTGATGGTTGTTCTTCTGGAGGTTTCTCTGGAGCTCAGACACCATCAGGGTCCTGGTCTCCTTCTCCCCGATGTCTCAGTTAATCCAGGTCCAGCTCTAGAAGAGTCCTGGTTGTTCCAGACTTCTCTGAGCTCTGCAGCAGCCCTCATATAGACAGGTGTGTGTCCAATCAGCTGATTCACCACAGATGGACTCTGGTCTGAAAACTTCTGTCAGTGTGAGGTTTCAGTTTTTACCTTTAACACAGTTCTGAAGGTTTTTACAGGTGAAGGAGAAACTCACCTGCGATGTGTCGTCCTGGCTCCTGCTTCCTTGTCTGTGACAAAGATGACTTACTCTCACTTTTATCCTCAGCTCACCTCTGTTTACCTGTCAGCTCACAAACTAAACCAAACAGTGTTTAGTTTAAGGTGAGGATTAGCCAGCTCAGTCGAGCCGTGTGTGGTCATGTGATGTTTGCTGTCAACAGTTTGACCAAATGGAGGAACAGCAGTTTGCAGCTGGAGGCTCGAACTGACCCTGGGGCTGTTGGTTCAGATCAAACCTGTCAGGTGCTCTGGTCTCAGTCGCTCTGGTTTCTCATGCCGTCTCTCACCTCGCACAGGTCTCATTAGTATCTTCATCACCTGAAGTTAAGATTTTCCTTCAAGTTTGAGTTAAGGTTTTCACTTAGTATTTAAGCTTTTCTCCTTATCTTAGACTGAGACTTAAGGAATCACTTAAACTCAGTTAAACCTTAGTGACCAAACTAAGGTAAAACTGAAGGGACCTCTGACTCTGAACTCCACATGAACAGAGGAGTGATTCACACCTGGAGACACCTGAACCACGAAGACCTGGTTCTACAGCAGATCTGACCTGAGGTCAGTTTATGATGTATGCGACTGACTTTCCTCAGCTGTGCTCTTCCAGACAGGACCAGCAGAGACACTGGTGGACATCATGTTTATAGTCTGATCATTGGAAATCACCAAAGACTGAAAACTGTATCTGCATAAAATGGACATGGAAATATACTGCAGAAGAAGAGTCATGCAACCAACCTACTTACCTACCTACCTACCTACTTACTTACCTACCTACTTACTTACTTACTTACCTACCTACTTACTTACTTACCTACCTACCTACCTACCTACCTACCTACTTACTTACTTACTTACTTACCTACTTACTTACTTACCTACCTACCTACCTACCTACCTACCTACCTACCTACCAACCAACCTACCTACCAACCTAGTTTTTAGACAGGAGGTGATGCTCTTATTTTGAAGGTGTGACAGTGTCATGTGACATGTGGCGTGACAGCAGCTGATCAAACTGTTTGCTCAGACTCAACAAACATCAGTTTACATTGTTTAGCATGTTCTGATCCCGAGGCAGCTGAACTGTGAGTGTGTCAGATACAGTAACACTGTTCACTGTCTCTCAGGCCTGTCCAGGGTCAAAGACATTTTCATTGGTTTCAATTTTATCTGAACTGTCCCTCCTTCTGAAAACAATATTTAATTCCACTCAGAATTAACTTGGATCTATCACCTCTGATCATCCTCACACAACCTGCTCTGTGCATCTACCACTATGTGCTTATGCTTTACATATGTTTACATGTGTGCATATGTAAGTATATTTATCTCTGTATGTGCATGTGTATGTATGTTTCTGCATATATACAATATGAATGCAATTATAATGAAGTCTGGATATATTTCTTCTCTGTGTTGCTGGTGCATGTAGATTCTAGGCCTGTGAGAGCTTCTGTGCGTAACTATTGTGCCTGACGTGTTGTATTTTGTGTTGAGGACCCCCTGGAAAACAAGATGGTTCATCTGAAGGAGTTTATTCTAAACATATGTTCTTCATTCATCTGCAGATGAATCATTACTGACCTGTTTGAGTTCAGCTTTAAGTTGTGTTGAATTTTTATCAGAATTATTTTAAAATGTTTTAAATGTTTTAAAGCCTGAGCAGAGCAGATCAACCCTGGTGAAACTAAACTGGATCAGACATTAAAGCTACAGTAAGAGACTTTGTTCCAGTGTTTTAAGTTGAAATAGGAGGAGGGAGAGGTGGGCGGGGCTTGAAGGAAGAGGGAGAGGTGGGTGGAGCATGACAGAGTAGGAAGACGAAGGGGGGGTGCGTGGAGCCAGAGCCCTTGAAAGAGAGAGTCACGTCATCTCCGTTCACTCCAATGGACCATTTTTTTGCAGCAATGGTGGATCATGGAGCATCTCAATAGTTCCCAGAAGTTAGCAGCAAACGCAAGCAGCGCAGCGGAGTTTCAACAGAATATGCTGTTTGGGACTCACGTTGTAAAGGTGAGACGTTTAAAGAATGTGATTGTATATTATCAGTACAGCTGAATCAAGTGTACATGTGAATTAAAGCAGGTTAGTGGATTTCCCCACTAAATCAGAAGATTTAGGAACGTAACAGATAACTGATTAGACTGAGATACTGGATATTGATCAGGTCAACAACACACAACATTAACATGAGCAGCCATTTATTTTAAAATTTTCTGCATCCAGGGGCAGCCTGGTAGTTGAGTGGTTAGGGTACATACCTCGTGAGCGCAAGACGCTCTTAGTAGGCAGTTGCTGGTTCGACTCCTGACTGACACCTTTTTTTGTTGTTGCCTCTTAAGTAATGGTAAGGTAGCTCCTGCTGACCTGAGCTAAATCCTCATTTTCCTGACCTATTGTAGCCTCCCCACGCAGCACAATAAACCATAGTGCAGACTATATGTAAGACAGCAGACAGGCACAAACCACTTTACATACTATTCATGTTTCTGAGTTTATTGGAGATTGAAATGAATATGTGACAATCATTGATATTCACCTGTCAGTCTCCTGCTATCCTATCTGAAAGTCATAAAGATGACATTAGTCATTAAGGTCAATAAACTCTCAGTTACGATGGGATTACTGAAAGGAACATTAGAAAATTAAATTTTGAAACATTCTGTTTTCCAACAGGAACAACCTTTTTTTAACCAAGGTGAGGTTAGACTGTCAACAAGGTAGGTGTTATCCTCAAACAGACTGTATGTCCTCAAATTGTAACAAGTTTTTCTTTTTAAAAAGATATAGTGATGTAACAACATACATTTTACATTTACATTTAGTCATTTAGCAGACGCTTTTTTCCAAAGCGACTTACAGAAAGGGGAACAATCAAGGTTAAGTGCGATAAGAAGTGTTAGCGCAGCAATAAGTGCTAGTGACGATTCTTTAAGTGTGGATTTGCTATGTACATACATGTGTTGGTGTGCTGAATAAATATTGTAACTCATATATTTATTGTCTATTAATGACCAAAACTTGCTCAAAAATCATCTCTTTTCTCGCTCGTTTTCTTCCGGGAACTATGTGAGGTCTCCATGAAAAATGTGGACTGATGTGTTCGTGTTCAGGTCCGTACCTCAGAGACACTCCCCCCTACATCCGACACACACAGATACAGACGAATCAAAATCAAAGACATGCATACACCCAAGGTCAAACCCAAAGCCTGGATACAGAGGATCAGTGAAGGTGGTGTTGATGGTGTGGAGGTGGATCAGAGAGTCAGAGGAAACTCTGTAGAAGGACAGAGTGCCAGCAGGACAGTCCACATACACTGCGACTCTGTTAGAGACAGAGGAGGAGGAGGAGGAGATTTTTCTGTTATTGTGCCAGACAGAGTAACTATAAGTTAGGTCAGAGCACTTCAGACTTCAGGACTGATCGTTCCCTCCGAACACACAGTCCAGGCTGTCTCCTTTCCTTCTGATCTCTCCATAACTCACTGCAATGGCCACTTGTCCTCTCCACTTGACTTCCCAGTAACAGCGACCAGTCAGCTCGTTCCGACACGGAAGCTGAGGCCAGCAGTCGAATCTGTCTGAATGAGGAGGATAAGAATCAGAATCAGAATCAGAATCGCCTTTATTGTCATTATACATAGTACAACGAAATTTGAGCGCTGCTCCTTTGGTGCAAACAATGGTAATTAAATAAAATAAATAAATAAAATAAATAAAAACCTAAAGAGAGCACAAAATTAAAAATAAAGGAGGTATAAAAAGGCAGGTAATGTGTACAGATATTTACACGTGGTAAGAATGAAAAACCCAATTATTGCACTTTAGGCCCAGTTTTATTGCACAGGTAATTGGTAGTTATTCAGTGTGATCATCCGGTCATCCGGATCTTTATGTCTTTGTTGACTGCAGTGATAGCCCTCGGGAAGAAGCTATCCCTGAGTCTGTTGGTCCTTGTTTTGTGTGACCTGTACCTTCGGCCCGACGGTAACAGGTCAAACAGGTGGTTACAGGGGTGGGAGGGGTCCTTGATGATGTTGCCAGCTCTGCTCAGATAGCGAGAGTTGGCAATGTCCTCCAGGCTGGGCAGAGAGCAGCCAGTGATCTTCTGGGCTGTGCAGACGACCCTCTGTAGTGCTCTCCTGTCAGCTGCTGAGCACCCCGCGTACCACGCTGTGATGCAGTATGCCAGAATGCTCTCTATGGTGGCTCTGTAGAAGGTCACCAGCAGCCTCTCCTCCAGGTTGTTCCTCCTGAGCACTCTCAGGAAGTGGAGACGCTGCTGGGCCTTCCTCTCCACCGCCGAGGTGTTCGCAGTCCAGGAGAGGTCGTCGGATATCTGCACACCCAAGAAACTCATGGTGTGGACTCTTTCCACACAGTCCCCGTGGATGTAAAGTGGGGCCGGGTCCCCTCCGCCCTTCCTGAAGTCCAAGATGAGTTCTTTAGTTTTTGTGGTGTTCAGTTGGAGGTTGTTAACCGAACACCACGCAGTCAGTCTTTTGACCTTGTCTCTGTAGTTGGACTCATCCCCCCCGAGATGAGTCCGACCACGGTTGTGTCGTCCGCAAACTTTATAAGGGTGTTTGAGAGATGTGTCGGGGAGCAGTCGGATGTGTAGAGTGTGAACAGTAGGGGACTCAGAACACATCCTTGTGGAGAGCCGGTGTTGAGTGTGATGGTGCTGGACAGGTGGGGGCCAAGTCTGACAGTCTGTGAGCGGTTTGTCAGGAAGTCCTTAATCCAGAAGCAGATGGGGGTGGAGAGGCCCAGGTGGGACAGTTTCTGGATCAGGATCTCCGGGATGATGTGGTTGAAAGCAGAGCTGAAGTCCAGGAAGAGCATCCTCACGTAGCTGCCCGGGTGCTCTAGATGACTCAGTGCGGTGTGGAGCGCTGTGGTGATAGCGTCCTCGGTGGATCGGTTTGCCCTGTAGGCAAACTGGTGGGGGTCCAGAGTGGGAGGCAGACAAGTCCTGATGTGCTGAGAGACCAGTTTCTCGAAGCACTTCATGACCACAGGCGTAAGTGCAACACGCCTGTAGTTGTTGGGGCTGTTCACTGCTGTCTTCTTGGGGATGGGGATGATGGTGGAGGTCTTGAGGCAGGGTGGAACGATGGCCAAAGACAGGGACAGGTTGAAAATTGTGGTGAACACTCCCGCCAGTTGGTCCGCACACGCTCTAAGCACCTTGCTGGGTACTCCGTCGGGTCCGGCCGCCTTCCTGGGGTTCACTGTCCTAAGCACATGTCTCACTTCCTGCTCCTTAAGTGTCAGTGTGCTAGTGCTGACGGGGGATGGGGGTGATGCGACAGCTGAGGGCCTGACCGCCTCGAAGCGGGCAAAGAACTGGTTCAATTCTTCTGCCAGCGAGGCGTCGGTCCTAGCCGTCGCCTGGTTCCTGCTTCTGTGGTTTGTAATGTGGTTTATCCCCTGCCACATCCTTCTAGGGTTGTTTTCAGCAAAGTGGTCTTCAATCCTTTTCCTGTAGGCCGCCTTGGCTTCCCTGATGCCTCTTTTCAGGTCTGCCCTGGCCTCGCTGTACACTGCTTTGTCCCCCGACTTGAAGGCAGTGTTGCGTTTTTTCAGGAGGGATTGCACTTTACTGCTCATCCAGGGTTTTTGGTTCGCAAAAACCCTGACCCTTTTGTTGACGGTGACAATGTCAACACAGTTCCTGATGTAGGAGAGTACGGTGTCCATGTACTCCTGGAGGTTGTGGCTGGAGAATAAGTCCCACACAGTTGTGGAGAAACAGTCCTGTAGCTGAGAGAGGGCTCCTTTGGGCCAGGTCCTTATTGTCTTTCTCTCAGGTTTTGTTCCCCTCAGCAGGGGGGTGTAGATGGGGGTGAGGGACATGCAGAGGTGGTCAGATCCAGCCAGGTGGGGGAGGGGTGTGGCTTTGTATGCATGTTTGATATTGGAATAAACATGATCCAAAGTGTTTTTCCCTCTGGTTGCAAAATCCACAAACTGGACAAATTTGGGGAGCACAGTTTTTAGGCACGCTTGGTTGAAGTCACCGGCAGCAATAAAAACCGCGCCAGGATGGGCGAGCTGCTGTTCGTTAATGGTGTTGAACAGGAGGCTGAGAGCCGTGCTAACGTTAGCATCCGGTGGGATGTAAACAGCTATCGCAATGACTACCGTGAACTCCCTCGGGAGATAAAAAGGTCTGCACGAGACTGCCAGAACCTCTAAATCCGGAGAACAGTGTGTGTCAATGATCCTGCTGTTACAACACCACTCGTTATGAACGTAAACACAGAGCCCCCCTCCTCTGCTCTTACCCGAGTCCCGGTTCCTGTCCTGCAGGTGTAGCGTGCGGCCTGCTAGCTCGACTGCAGCATTGGGAATCTGCGAGTGAAGCCACGACTCCGTGATGAGAATAATGCTGCAGTTCTGCACGAAGCTCGTCGTGGCCATCTGAAGCTTCAGTTCATCCATTTTGTGGGTAATGGATCTCGCATTCGAGAGGAAGAGGCTCGGTACTGCTGGCCGGTGTGGTTGTTTACGTAGCCTAGCAGCTGAGCCCGACCGGCATCCCCGCTTCTGCTTCCTCTCTCTCCGCCGCCTCCTGCGTTTGCCGGGCTGACCATCCACGGAGACCCCGGCAGTCTCGCTATGTCCTCCGGGATGTTGTGTCTACGTTGGTAGTCGCCAGAGACGAACGAATTGTGCCTGGAGCACAGGCCAATTAGGTCCTGGCGACTATATGAGACTGCGTCGCTCAGAAAAAAAAGTGCACCAAACTGGAGCTGAGGGCCGCTGCACCCGTGCGCGCCGCAGGCCATAAGGCGGATACTCCACCACTGTTGTCCCCTTCCTGTTGTTGTGAGATAGTTTGAGGTTTTTATTTGCTGTGTTCATGTCCAGCTCCAAATCACAGGTGTCTGATGGAGACAAGAAGACAACGATGGATAAGACCTTGGTGTCATCACTGTGCTGGGTTCAGCTTCATGTTCTTAGGAAGGCTGCAGCCATCCCATCATTCATATGTCACACACAAATGTCCTAAAGGTGCAGATGTAGCCAAACCAGCAGGTGTGTATTAACGTAGAGACGTATCCATGCACATCAGCCTTTTTCATTTTGATCATAAACCTGTGATGTGTAGGTTCATTCTCCTGTGCAGGTTTATAAACATAGACGCTGCACTGGCCGCTTGATCATACCCCAACGTCGCCACCACATAGGACCAGGCAAGACTGTCCTGTAAACTTATCCAAGTAAACAGAGGAGCTTCAGTTTTTCAGGATAAAAAGCTTTGTAATGTTTACATTTCTCAACTGATTTCAATGAGTTGTTTTTATATTCAAGGGTTTGATGTACTGTCTGGTCTTCAGTTACTGATAACGGACTTTTATTGTTACTCCACACAGTTTTTAATCCAGAAGAACCAGAGCTCCTCTGTTACAGGACAGTCTTGCCTGGTCCAATATGGCGGTGACGTGGTGTATGATGGTCGGTTGGTAAGCAGTCAGTGCAGCATCTACACCATACATTCATCCATGTTTATAAACCTGTGTTCTCAGGCTCCGCCCACACTGTCAGTTTAGCTATTGCTACAAAGTTAACGTTAGCATTAGCAGCTGTTTATTTACTAGTCCAGAAGAAAAGTTGTGAGTTCAGCATCAAACTTCATTCTTTACTCAACAACATCTATCTCCAGAGGTGGAGACAGACACCATTGTTAACTCTATAATTTCTTTTCCTCTACTGAAGTTAGCATGCTAACCAGCTAGCACCCTTGACTCTTTCTGATAGAGACTCACTGCAGCTTCCAGTCTGTTCTGAAGACGCAGCTGCTCAGAGGATGTGTTATAACCTCTTGTGTTGTAAAGACAATGATGGCTGAAGCTCTGGTCAGGTGACCATCACCACCACCTGCTGCTGAAAGGAGACCAGGTTCAGCAGCAGGTTGAACTCACAGGTGGAACCTTTGATCAGAACTGATCTGATTTTAACACTGATGAGGGAACAGTTCTGACTGTGTGGATGGAAATCTGCTGCTTTGCAGCAGAGGGAAGCAGTTTCCCCCTGATGAGGTTTGTCAGCAGCACGTCTACACTTGTCGACTTAGTCACATCCAGAGACTTGTTAGTTGCGTCTGTGAGGTCTAGATGAATGTGGCTCTGATCCAATCCATCGAACACAAACAGAAGTTTGAAGTCACTTTTGTCTAAGCTGGAGTTCTGTAAATTGGTGAAGATGTCATTTAGAGTCTCCTCCTTAATGCACTTAGTTTCTGGGATACATGTGTGAATCAGCTCTGCCAATCGAAACCTTTCTTCCCTCCACAGATTCAGCTGCCGGACAGTGAAGGGGAATATCAGATGCAAATCTTGGCTGGCTCTTTGTTCAGCCCAGTCCAACAAAAGCTTTTGTACAAGGAATGTTTTGCCAGTTCCTACAATCCCATTGGTCAGGACTGTTCGTATGGATGGGAGCTGGAGGAAGTCGCTGGGTTGAATTGGTTTCTGTGATTCTGCAGGTTTTCCTGTTTCCGTCTCAAACTTCCTGAACCGATGCTTTGTGTTGTTGTGTCCATCCCAGCCGTCTGTGACGAACAGCTCTGGGTTCACATTGCACCCGTCCTCCTGCCTCTCGATCCACCCCCCCTGTGCACACTTGAACATGTTCTGGAGGTCAGACTGCACCATGAGCTGGAGCGACATGTTGGGTTGTGGAGGCTGTAGTACCGACACCATCACGTCTGTGGAGAACAAAGTAACACACCTGAACATGTGAAGCATGAAACACCAATCCAACCTCTGCAGAGCGACATTTGCTGCAGCCTTTTACAACCTTATCATCCACTGAACTCAGGTAGAACCAGAGCTGTTTCAGGTTAATGTTTATCCATATTTCTTAACCCTTGTGTGTCCTTTTTAAAACCTTATACTGAGGTGATGACAGATGACAAAAATATCCACACAGTTTTATTCAGCATCAGTCCTGATTATATATTCAACCATTTTCAGGATTTTAACTCTTTAAATCCTGGATTGTTTACATAAAGCCACTGTTGTCATTACACTAAATCCTGAGGAGAATTTTTTTTTTTTTGGATTATCACAAAAACTGATGCAATGAAAAGTTTGCTCTCAGCTCAAATGGACTTGCAATCACATGCATTTGTAGACACACTACTACACCCTACACACACACACAGTTCTCACAGAACAAATCTCTCTCATTCACAATTCTAAAGCCTACTGTAACTGACTACAGACATAAATGAACTGCACCTATAAGTTTTAATATCTTATACTCTATTCTATTGAGTTTGAAAGCCTGTGCATGTAGCTTCACGTGTGTGTGTGTGTGTGTGTGTGTGTGTGTGTGTGTGCATGCGTGCGTGTGTGTGTGTGTGGGGGACAGAGAGAGATCTACAGTTTAATATAATTTCTGTCTAACTGTACCCATACTCACACATGTAAACATACACACACAGACACACACACACTGATTTCTCAATACACACTTTCACACCACACTCTGATATCCAGACCAACAGCCACGGCATGTTAGTTACACACATAAATTCCAGTGCCTCACAATATAGATTGTCTGTATTTGCCCCACTGTCCAAATGTCTCCTCATCTGGTGGAAAATGGGAAAAATCTAAAATGTTGGAGGCAGAACTTTAGAATGAAAACCTGACAAAATAAATTGTGTGATTTTATGCTGTAATGACAGAGGGATCAAAAATTATAGTTTACGTTAGCAATGTTAGCTTTATGTTTTCAGCTGATGCTGATGGATGCTGTGACCAGTAATAGTTTATATCAGCTGCAGCTAATTAACATTAAGGGGCTGTCTGCAGCAGGTAAGTGGACTGTGTGTTTGTCAGCACATTTTGTTTGTTTACTTGTACAAGGAAACTATTGAAGGGCACATTTGCTCAAACCAAAGTATGTGCAGCTTAAGAATGAATCTGTTCGCAGTTCTGTGCACAATCCCCAGAAAAACAAAGTCGTAGTGAGGGGCTGTTACACTGCAAATTATTTTCATGTGGGAAACTGTTCCTCATCCATACGAAGAGGAGCAGGTTACCTTCAGACTGGCTGCTGACTGCTGGGAGGTCAGAGTGAAGAGCAGTCTGTGGCTGAACAGATGAAGGCTCTCCATCATCATCAGCCTCCCCTGAGATACAGACACAGATCAGCAGGTCACACTGTTGTTTGATTGATTAATTTATATCTCATATTAAATACAAGGCTACACAGTCTCTGTGGTAACGATGCAGCTGTATGAAGCCCATCATCAGACCCAGGTGAGTGAGTGTTAAATGTAAAACCTCTGAGAGAGAATTATATATGTATATATGTAATTATATATGTGTGTGTGTGTGTGTGTGTCTATATATATATATATATACATATATATATATATATGTATGTATTAAACTGTGTTGAAGTGTCTCTGTGTTTGTGATGTTAACCTTCATCCTGGTCTGAGTGAGACCATTGTTAACTTATTAGACTTATAAACTTATTAGTCCATTTCCTTCAATTAGCATTTTGTTTTGAACTGAGTGGTTTTACTGAGACCAGGTTTGTGTCCTCCAGAACCTTGTGATCAGTAAACCCGAGAGGAGCAGGTTACCTTCAGACTGGCTGCTGACTGCTGGGAGGTCAGAGAGAAGAGCAGCCTGTGGCTGAACAGATGAAGGCTCTCCATCATCATCAGCCTCCCCTGAGACAGACACAGATCAGTAGGTCACATGATACTGTTACTGTGCTGATGATTGTTCACCATGTTGTTCATCGTCTTTGTTTCTGAGTCCTAATATTTACACGAGATGATGTGTTCAAATGTTTTGTTTTTGTCCGATGACCTAAAAATATTCAGTTTATTAAAGTAGAAGACAAAAGAAACCAGCAAATAATCAATCACAACCTGAACCATGCAGGCCAGGACAAACAGGAAAAGACGCTGCATCCGTTATCTCAACAAATGGATTGATCGATAAATTACCAATCACTGCAGCTCCAGTTATTTTACTTCATACTGTTGTAACATGTCAGTGTGAACCAGCCCACATCTGGTTCAGAGACCTGGTGTCACACAGTCAGAGGTTTACGGGCAGCTGGTCAGAGCTGCTTTTCTCTTCAGGCTAAGGTTGGTTTTCATTTATATATGAAGATGTAGATGATGATTTTAAGTGATCAACTATGAGGTTGAGCCCTCACCTGCTCCACGTGCTGCAGCAGCTGATCGACCTGCAGATATAAATATAATGTAAATTTGAAGATATTATTTTCTCAGACTGGTGTGACTTCAGAGTGGACCACGACTGACCTTCAGGTCCTGAGCTGGTGTTTGACAAACTCTCCATGAGGTCGTTCCTCCTCATCCTCTTTAACACCCTCCTGGCCACCTCCACACACTGATGGCTGTATGTCTGCACCATCACATCCACCGTGTCCGGCCGGTCCGCCTTCTCCAGCTGCCTCTTCGGGATGGACGGGAACTCCTTCAGGAAGTTGGCCTGCTGCAGGTACCACTTAAAATTTTTTAGTTCTCTATCTCTCAAATCCTCCAAAGTCTCCAGCAGCTCTATGAGTGTCACCATCGTTAGTGAGATCAGGAGAAAGCTTCAGCTCTGGGGACAGTTAAGGTTTTAACAGCATCTCAACAGCACCTGGAGAAGAGATCAGGTTACAGGATAAACAGCAGGAAGGTCTGTCAGTCAGCTGAACACAAACATGAGCTTTCAAAGAGCAGCAGAATTCCTGCTGATGCAGTCTGTCAAACGTCTTCCCTGTGTGACGGCTGTATGTGGACAATCCTGGTCCAGGTCAATCCCACTCCTGACACCATGTGTTTTTTACTTAACCTAACCCTAACCCGCACTAGACCACCAGCATCTCAGACCAAAACAAACACTTTGTCGGCCACCTTTAGCAGCTCGTAGGGTTCTCCATCTCTGTAAGGACAGACCAGGACTGGCTCCACAGTCGGACTGGGAAAGAGATTCAGCCTTGGACTGATCCACTGGAACCGACGCTGATGGAGCTGGTAAAGACACTGATGGTAAAAACTCAGAAAACTTAATGGTCCTCTGGCCGACCAGGATTTGAGCCTGTAGTCCTCAGTCCAGTTGCCCTGTGCTCTGGTCTCATCTGGTCTCTCTTCTTTGTTGGAACCTTTTTAAAAGAAAACTTGGTTTCTTCTTCAGTGGAGGAAATTCTGAAGGTCACTTTCATCTGGACGCTGCACACTGGACTGTGACATCTCACCTGTGGGAGGAGCCCATGTGTTTGTAAATGAGGGGAGGACCAGTAGTTTGACAGGAGGGACTCACACAGAGATGGCGTGGCTTCGCTCTCTGCTCAGGACGCCATGACTCCACTATATCTTTACATCGAAAATAGTTGTTAGCTGCTGCTTTATTGTTAAAAATGTAATTTACAGAACCTTTAATCTCGTTATGGAAGTGACATCACTCATTGACTAAACTGTTGTAACCTCAAATCTTGTTGTCTGGTTTGAGCCACTACTTCATAAAACCTCTGCAATGCAGACCTCAGTCAGTTCTTCTGTAACCTCACATGTTTCTGAAGGTGAGATAATACCTGTGTTTTCTCATCCAATTATCAGACAGCGCGCATTTACTGAAATCCATGTAATGTAAACGTGAAGGCTTGTTTTCATCTGAGCAGGAAGGAGGAAACAAAAAGCACACAACACAATGTCTCAGCACAAACTCCAAGATACACAGAAGTGTTTGTCTTTAAAACACTGAACCATGTGAGAGATCAGATCCTGCTGTGCTGACACATGCAAACTGAGATTCACCAGCATGATGAAACATCAGTAATGCAGAGTGAGTGCAGTTTAGTCCATGAAGAAGAAAAAGTCGTACCGTTTGTACCACTGGTTACTGACACTGGAGGTGTCTGCTGCTCTGCCATCTTGTTTCAAGAAGTCACCACAGGAAGTGTTTTCATGTTGTAACCACATCCTCTCATCGCAACACCCTGCTACTACAGCTGAAAGCACAGAGAACAGCAGATGCTCTGTTCTAGTATTTGTTCTGATTAAAGTGTGAGGGAATCAGGAGGATCTTCTGGCAGAACATAATGTTCGTAATCATGTTTTCATCACCGTCCAATCACCTGAAACTAAGACTGAGTCCTTCAGATTTACACAGGAGCAGGTCCTCTTCTTCCACACAGCCATCATGTTGGTCCACCATGTTTCTACAGTAGCCCAGAGTGAACAAACCAAACACTGGGTCTACAGAGGGTTTTTACTTCACCTGAAGACCACCATAGGTTCTCCGTCACAAAGGGAGGGGTGAGGGGGGGGGTGTTCAGTTTGCTGCAGTCACATTAATATCAAATCACATCAGGTCTGCGTGCTGTTCCCAGAGCCCAGACTAAACCTGGAGAAGCAGCTGTCAGCTGTCAGCTTTCAGCTTTCATCATCATCATCATCATCATCGTCATCACCGTCATCAGATGAAGATGTTTGTTAGATTAAGTTGTTATCAGATTAAACTTGTGACAGCTCATACATATCTTGCTCTGCAGTCTAAATTTTATTCTCCTGAATTATCCAAGTTTTTCTGCTTTGTCTCACTCATTTAAAAGTATTCTTATGTTGTCTCTTTATATTGTGTTGTTTTTCTTCTCTTGATGTCTGTGTTTCGTGTAAAGCACTTTAAATGGTCTTGTATATTTAAATACACACACCACATGTTTTTACAGTTATTTTACATGCAGTAGTGTATTGTGTGTTATTAGTAGAAGTATAGATTACATGTGGACACGTGCTGATGTAACTCCCATTAACAGAAACGAAAAATCACAGATTCAGCTCCAGTGTTTTACTCTGAAGTTTAGATTTTATTTGTTTTTCTGTTTGTGTGGTTAAAATCAGGATCTGCGTTGACTATAGATCTAATTAATGAAAAAACAGAAGCTACT
This sequence comes from Trachinotus anak, assembly GCF_046630095.1. NCBI lineage: Eukaryota > Metazoa > Chordata > Actinopteri > Carangiformes > Carangidae > Trachinotus > Trachinotus anak. The sequence goes on along the minus strand of NW_027273854.1, from coordinate 428,994 downwards.
TTATCCACTTTATCCAACGTTTTATTTTACGAATGCGTTATTATCTAATAGGTTATTGAAATGTTTGATTCTAAAGCTTAATGAAGTGGTATTTTATTTGTTTTGCAGTTTGACTGAAAGTCCAACAGTGGGGCGCGAAGCTCCTGCACGGAGAGTTGGGGGGGGGGGCTGCAGACAAGTCGGTGACATCAGAGCGGTGATTTACAGTTATGTCTTTAAAGTTCAGTGTTAAAGTCGTCCAGCAAAGAGTTGCCTTGTTCCCAGACCTGTTGTGTTATCAGAGGACCCAGGAGGACCCAGGAGGGCCACAGTCTGATGTGTTTTTCATGACTATTGAGCCGTTGAGTGTTTTCTTTTCGCTGCTAGCTTAAAAAGCGGCGTTAGCTCATGCTAATGTCATGGTTGTGAATGAAAAAAACAGAGAAATGTGATGTGGTTGATAAAAACTGTAGAGTTTGAGCTGTGTGCTCTTGTGTTGTGAAACATGGCTTGTTTGAAACTATTGTGTTGTGAAATGTATTTTCTGTTTTGTGAATATTTGAGAAATACAGTGAAAAAGGTCAAAGGTCTCAGTGCTGCTGTTCTCTGTACCACCACTCATTCACTGTCTCTCGTCCAATCAAATTACTTGGTCGGAACTCACTGTTGTATGATGCCAAAGATCCTCTATACAGAAGATAAGACATAACAGGCAGCATCAATAGTATGAAATGGTGTACACTTCCTGTCTCCTAAGTGGGAGTGGTCCTGATGTCATTACTAATTACAGTATGAATTTGCGCCTGATTTTGCCACTTGTTTTTTTTTTTTAGCTTAATATGTGACCAACCCAATAGGCTACATGATCACTTCAGTCTAATCCATGGATGTATTATAAGACCTTATATTATACCTTATATTAGACTGTATATCGCACTCTCTGTTTTCCCTCCAAAAACAGTCACATGATAATAACAGTTGCAGTATTATTCAGCAAAAACTACAAGTTTTATTGAAGTTTTAACTTTTAATTCATGGTTTCAAGTGGTGGTGGTTCACTTCTCCCGCTGGAATGAACAGACTTGGACCTGCTGCTGGTCTCCTGAGGGGGCGGATTTTTTTTATGGAGGAGGAAAAGAGCGTGAAGTCATCTGACCACCACTGTGGCTGCACGTGGAGGCGTCAAGGAGCGACTTCATGGATTCGGACGCAACAGCTTCTCCACTCGACTCCAGATAAGATCTAACACAATAGAAACAGAGGGCTGAGCTGAAAAGAATAAACTCAGTCAACTAACTGGAAAAACAAAACTTTTCGTTGAACTAAACTCACAAGGAAGAACACAACTATACAACTGAAGAGGAAATAAATAAAGACTAGAAATAGTTATACAATGAACTCAGGAATTTGAATACACAGGTACAAGTTTAATTATTTTGTTTCTTTTATTTTTGTTGTCTGACTCAAACAAAGTGTCATGCCTCAGCTGGATAGCTGAGTTCCCTTTTTGTTTCCCCTAGTGTTTTGTCTTGTACTTCCTGTTTTATTTTGATACTCACCTCTTTTCTCGTTTCAGGTTCCTCACTTCCTGCCCTCATGTGTCCTCCCCTTGTGTGATTACCTGCCCTGCCCTAATGTGCTGCACCTGTGTCTCATTGTCTTCCCTCTCCCTGAGTATTTAGTCTCTGTGTTCCCTCCCTTCTGTGCCAGTTCGTCTAGTTCTTTATGACTACGTTCCAGCCTTTATTCCCCGTGTGCCTTATTCGTATCTTGTCTTGTTTTTGGTTTTTGACTCTGCCTTTGCCCACCGATTCTGATACCTTTGCTCCGCGGACTGATCTCCTGTGTACCAACTTTTGCCTTATTAAAGGACATTGTGAACTCGCTTACTGTGTCAGTCTGCATCTGAGTCCGAGCCATTGTTCAGCCCTGACACAAAGCTCTGAACCAAGGCACATTTTGAGTTCATTAGTTTTGAAAGACCTTGCTTTGTTATTAAGTCAGTCCTCACATGAGAGTTGTCTTTTAACATGTGTTATCCTGTGCACTCTGTTTAACTACAGACTGCAGTGCAGCTATAAGCAGTCGCACACATCAGTGGAGGCTAATTAATAAACAGATAATTAACAATAACAACATAGTGAAACAGAACTGGAATCAGATATAGAATATGTAGAACAAATAATAAGATCTGTTAATAATGTGAAAATCTGTTATAAACAGTTATTACATCATTATACACTGTTCATGCTAAATACGAAGACTTAGATTAAAGTGTATATCTTTATGTTTTATATGTATATACACTTCACACACACTGGATACTGACACGTACTAAATACATGAACATATACTGTTTATACAGAATCTACTCTCTGCTCATTTAGATGTATGTACATTTAAGAACAAGAAAGACACAATCATGACAGTGCAACTGATTTTTTTATTGATTTCAGCACCTTCGAAAATCAGGACAGAAGCTTGAAGCAGGAACAGCATCTCTTTGGTTTAAACTCTGTCTTATCAGGTCACATGACAAGCAGGAGGTAATCATGACATCACATCATGACATCATATGAAAGATGTCACAACATTAAGTCACATGTTTAAAAAATCCAGTTTGTCTGTTATTTCTGTGTTTAATTCACTTTATCACACAAATAGAAGTTTTATAATTAAGTCTGTTACTTCCTGTCTGTGGACAGAGGCTCTCAGCAGTTTGCGTTACAGCTCAGCTCTGCCTAGCAACCGATGATGTAACAACTTACAGCTAAGACGTGACACAGGCATGATGTAAATCCTGTGTATCAAAGAGCTGAGGCTCAGTTTTCACATCATCAGCTGCTGCAGTCAGAAACACAGCACACTTCATGAGAGGAGTCTGGACTCTGACACTCAGGCTTGTTGTTTGTGAGTTTTGAATAAAGTTGTGACGCGGCTCCTCCGCAGTGAGAGGAGGTCACAGCCTCTGTGAGCTGGAGCCTTGTAAGTTGTTGCTCTCTCTGAACGTGGTTTCAGGGTTCTAACACGTTTTTTCATTAAAATCTTATTTGCATGAAGAAATCGCTGCAGTAAACCTGGTGATTGTAACGTGTCCTCAGTGTGGACTCACTAACTCATCCTCCAAACCACAAAGCCTCACAAGAACCGATACCTCGGTACCAAGTCGATGATAAAGTTCTGAAAATGCTTTTCTGCAGCTTGTTTAGGAGAATGTTACCTTGATTAGGCTAATGTTAGCTTGGTTAGGATAACTTTAACTTGTTTAGACAAAGATTAGCTTGTTCAGGATAACTTAAGCTTGATTAGGCTAATATTAGCTTGTTTAGGAGAATGTTAGCTTGGTTAGGCTACCATGAGTGCAGCAGCCTCTGTTGTGAACTGGTTTTTGTTGTGGTATTCGTCGGTCTTGGTACTGAGCCAAGACCAATGAAAGTCCAGGATTCTCTTGGTACCAGGTTCCTGGTATCATGTCATCCCTGATCCTGACAGTAGAAAAGTTTTTAGTCTTGTGTGAACAAGATAATGTTTGTAACGAGATAATGTAAGTATGTCAAAATATCTTTATACAGATAATCAAACACTGTAATATCTTAAATGACTTCGTATAGAAAACAAACCTCAAGACTCAATAACAGAGGGAAACCAAACACAGCTTCAGTTTGAATGTCAGAGTGAAAACAAGGTTTTAAGACAGGAGACTCATTTCATGAAGTGAGTTGACGCCAGGTTCATCACACCCCAGCTCCTCCTACTTTCTGATTACGACGACGGTTGTCTACCATTGGGACTGATCGTCCTGGACTACCCAGTAATGCTTCTTGTAATCTTGGTAGTTCTGGACTACCCAGCAACTCTTTCTTGTAATCTTCTAAGTTCTGCTCACATTTCTCACCATAGTATCCATCCTTACACTCACACACTGCCAGGAACAAGTTATCAATAGGAACACATTTGCCTCTTGTGCTGTCACCACAGTCCATATCAGAGCAGGGATCTTTCTTCATCAGCTCTTTGTCACTTTTCACCAAAATAACAAACCTGCCGACCTCCTTAGGTAGAGTTCTTTTACACGTCCCTGTATAAATGTAAGGAATATGAACTGCATCTCCAGGTTCATTGTAGAAATCATTTGGGCCATCCTTTGCACTGAAGCTGTCATCAGCGCTCCCTTTAAAGGAGTGTAATGCTGTGTAAGCCTTATTCACTGGGATTCCTTTCACAGTTTGTTTACAATCTTTGAGGGTTTTTTCTACATATTCACACTTCACTGGCACAGTAAAGCACTGGTCCATGGCTTTTTTGACTTCACCTGACAAGGTGTGGTTCCCTTTCACCTGTCTGGCTACAGCCACGGTGAGTCCGTCTCCATCCTTCTCAGTAAATCCTGTCAAAATCTTGTGTTTGTTTCATGTTTTTCTTTTATGTTTGGACTCTTTGGTTACATATACAACAACCATCCAGTCATACCTGTTATATTGCTTATCTAAGAAAGCCCAGATTTCCTTTGCTAATTGTTGTAGGTTTTTGGATTTATCAATGAGCCCAAACCGTAACGTAGTTACACTAACTCTTAGTTTGTTGTTTTTATTTTGGTTTCATGTCACTAACTCTCCTGTCATTTCAGATCCTGCCTTTCTTCCCTGCCATGCAATCTACTCATTTCCCTCACCTGGGTTTCCCCGCCCATCTCCTCCTCACCTGCAGTCCATTTGCTCATTAGTTCTTCAGTGTATATATACTAGTCCATTTTCACTTGTTCCCTGCCAGATTGTTTTGTGTTATTTGTTGCCAAGCTCGCCAGCATTTCCAGTTCTGACCCTGTTTTGCCTTTCTTGTACTACGAATACCTGCCTGCCCCTTGTCGGATTTGTTTGCCTGTTTCTGATCTCCTGGTTTTGACTCTGCCTGTTCTTTTTTTTTTTTTTTTTTTTTTTTTTTTTTTGGACTAAGTAAACTGATCTTCCCTTGCTACTCGTCTGTCTCATTGTCATGCTATTAAAGTGCTTGTGCAATTATTGAGGTGCATGTGTTTCCATATCCCTAACAGTCAAAAGTGCATGGTGCCATATTTACAACGTCAGGTGATGAAGCGCTCTTCGTCACACTACTACTACTACTACTACTACTACTACTACTACTACTGTATACTACTATTACTACTGTGACAGAGGACTGTACTGTTATCTACAGAGGCTCGGCCATGGGCATTTACACCAGTGAACAATCTACTACTAGATGACTACTACTATAATACTACAGTATACTACTACTGTATACTGCTCAGCTCAGTACATTAAAATCCAGTGAAACAGCAGCAGACTCTGACCAGGAGATGTAAAAAGATACAGTATAGAAACTTATTCCATATCCCTGATATCAGACGTCAGTTCTCTAGTCGAGTCTTTGTCAGCACTAGTTGGACACCTGGTTCCACTAGTTCAGCATTTTGTCTGACTAGTTGGACAAAAACTCCAAGTAGTCACTGTTTTTCAGCAACTAGTGGCACTTTTGTTGAACTAGTTCCAACACAAGTCTTACTGGTGATGCCAAAATCAGCTCTTTGACAGACTAGTGGCCCTCTGGACTACTAGTCTTACTAGTTAACTACTAAGCTGCAAAAGCTCTGACTTGTTAACTAGTGAGCTGAATAACTAGTAACTGCTCGACACTCCAGAACAACAGTTCACCAACCGAAGGGTGACGTCACAGTGAGTTGACACTTAAATCTGACCCTAAACATGGTGGAGGGGTAAGATATGGATCTTAATAATAATCAATGATATTAATACAGTCCTGGTCAAAATTAGTGGCACCTCTGAAGTTTAAATGCAGGATTTAGAAAATCTTCAGAAATAAATGAATGAACCAGTTTTGAATCATCAGAATATTTTATTAAAATGTCAAAGATCACTAAACATAGACATAAAAGCTGCATGAAAATGAAATAATACAAACACAAGCATTGGCACTCTCACCGATATTTGTCCGTTTCTGGTTTTATAAATTTACTGTTCCCTGTTGAAAAAAGGCAAGGCAATTTTATTTGTACAGCCCATGATCACACACAGAGGTGTATGTGCAACAAAAGGGAGTTAAAAGGCTTTATAAGAAAGCATAAAAACTGATTATAAAACTGAAAGATTAATATTAATATTATTGATATCAATATTAAATGATTAAAATATTTGAAGATTAAATGACTAATTGACTAAACTATTCAGTGATTAAATGAAGGCAGTGGAGAACAGAGCAGGTTTAAGCTTCTGTTTTAAACCCAGTTTCAGTTCAGACAGATCAGATCTGATCCAATGGGACCTGGTTCCAGCTGTTTCCAGCTGTTTCCAGCTGTTTCCAGCAGGGGGCAGCACAGTGGCTGAAATGCATTTAACTCCAGGCTCCAGTGACTGAAAGATTTATATGGAACATATCAGATATATTTAGAGCAGATAATTTAGTGACATGTAGACAATAAGTAAAACTTTGAACTCAGTTCTGTATCTGACTGGAAGAAACAAGTTCAAATTTGTAATTGAAAGATCTCCAGGCAAGTGACTTAAGCCTGATGAGACAGGAGTCAGTGACCCCACACTTTTTTTGAACTTATAAACATAAACAAGAACAAATTATAATCGTCCTGTTTTATTAAAAGCAAACCTGAGTGTTTAACAGGGGACATCACACCACAGTTAAATTAAGAACTACATCAGGAGCTAGAGAAGCCACTTTCACTGTAATGATTCATTTTTAACAAATTGAGATTAATTAATGTTTTTAACCTCCAGTTTGCAAAAACACTGTTGAATTTGCTCTTTCTTAAACCTGAAATATTATCTATTCTTCGCATTTTTTGAATCGTTTTCCCTGCTCATCTTCATCCCTGTCATCTTTAATTTTCTTCCCTGTATTTTTTGACACTGGTTTTGCATTGAAAAACACAGGGTAATGATCTGAAATTAACTCATTGCTGACATGAACATCAGAGATTTCAACATTTCTGCTGATGACCAGATCCAGAGTGCCACCTTTCTGGTGTGTTTTTGAATTTACATACTGATCAAGGTCATTCCTCTGCAGCAGCTCTTCAAGGAGCTTAGCATAGCGATCTTCAACTCGATCAACCCGAATATTGAAATCACCAGTCACCACTAAGTTTGACCCCTGGACCTCATTCAAGAGCATTTGAAACTCACTCAGGAAGTCTTTGAATTTTTTGTACCCTGGTGGGCGATACACATTTATGAGCAGGATAGGTTTGTCCCATTGACGATGGTGCAGAACTGTGGCAACATATTCAAAGGTTGTTATGAAGCCAAACTCTTTTTGTTCACTGCAAAACACCTTTGAGAACAGAACCGCTGCCCCTCCTCCTTTACGATTTCTCGACACATTATAACAACCAAAATCTGGTGGTAAACATTCTCTAAGGACTTTGTCTGCTGTGTCATTTCGAGTCCATGTCTCAGTTATGCATAAGACAGACAGGTTGTTTTCTGTTATAACCTCTGGGATGAGGCATCTTTTATTATTTATTGACCGAGCATTGATCAAACCCAGTCTTATTACTCCAGAGGGGGGGTGGTTGGTCTCATGGTGGTTGGTCTCATATTGGCAGGTCTCATATTGGCTGGTCTCATGGTGGTTGGTCTCATATTGGTTGGTCTCATAGTGGCTGGTGTCATAGTGGCTGGTGTCATAGTGGCTTACCTTCTTGATTCTGCTGTTACCAACAAGGAAAGCAAGGAAAGCAACTCCTATGACCACCATAAATCCTAACCCCAGTCGCTCTCTCTTTTGATCACGTCTACTCTTCTCCTTTCTTTGTTTCTCTCTTTCTCCTTCTCTTCTCTTTTCTTCTGTTCTTCTCTTCTCTTCTTGTTGTCTTCTATCCATCTCCTCAAGCTTCCTCCTGTAAATAAGTGATGGTACAGTTAGACTTAAAAAACCCCAACATCACTGGAAGCCAACAAACATTTTACACTGACATGAGATTTACCTATAATAATACAACTTGTACTGTGATAGTCAGAAGAAGCCCTGTGCCAGTTTGCTGCCTAGCATGGTGCTAACTGCAGTTTGTCTAAATCAGAATCAGAATCAGTTTTATTGCCAAGTATGTTTTCACATACAAGGAATTTTTTCTGGTGATTGGTGCAATTAAATGTTTACCACTATCATTAAACCATGTAGAAGACTGGTTGTCGGTCATCACTGCAGTTTGGTGAGAGGTAAGAGGTTGTTGCACGTTGCTCTGCAGTGGCTATGGTCGTCTGGCTGGTCATTAGCTCGTCGCTAGGTGGTTGCTATGGTATCCCTGTTAGCTACTAGGTGGTGTGGTAGGGTGTCATGGTTAGTTAGCTGCTGAGAGGTAGTTTTTGTTTGCTGGTTAAGTGGCTGTTATAAGATGTTGATGTTGATGCTAGCTGATCAATGGTGTGTTGCTATGGTGTCTATCTTAACTACCAGGGAGAATTAGTGAAGCTCCATGCCATTGGTGCTGAATGGTTGCTAAGAGGTTGCTTGGACGCTCTTGGCCAGGTGGTAAGTGGTTGCCATAAGGTGTTGCTCGGTGGTTGCTGGAGTGTTTGGGGTTGAAAACATTTTGAAATGTAAAGTTGTTTTCACTGATGCTCCTGTGGTAAATCAACGATATTCTACAGAGAATATGAGCGCGAGAAGCAAACTGATCACACATAGTAAAGTACACTGTGCTCTAGAAGTGGTTTGGACAAGTTTCTGTGGGTGTATTAATATTTTTTCCACCATGAAAACCTGGAACTGACATGAATCCAGACTGAAGTTGCTGCTCTCTAAACAAGTAAACTGCCAAACCTGCAGGAGGAGAGAATCTGAGAATCACTAGAAAACATCATACCTTATTGCCTCATTAAGCACAAATGCCATTCCAGAAGCTTTCGCAACCTGGAACAGAGATACAGGATTCAATATCAGACATAATGAATCAGGCACATTGGTCAAAAGTATCCACAATGAAAACATTCAATCAATAATATAAATCAGAAATAACAAAGTTGTGATGTGTAGTTGTATAAGGATAATTCTGGATGATTGTACAGTTACTGAATCTTACCGCGGCACTTCCTTGATATGCAGCTGTAGACATTACTCTGTTGATTTGCTCAGCTCCTCTTGCACACAAAGAACGTAGTCCGGTTCCACCAAGTTTAAATGCAAACTATGTTTCCTGAGGAAAAGATATAAGTGTCACACCGTAATTTTTCATATTGAATTTAATATTTCTGAAATGACACTATACAAAATAACAAGAGGAAAAAATAGGATGGTAGGAAAAGTTGATTTATCAGTGGACTGTCTGAAAAATGGCACTGTTTTACTAGAACAGTCTGATTACCTTCATAGTGTACATTTAATTTTACATTTACATGGACTCATCTGTCAGAGTCTTCATCCTCAGAGACTCAGTGAGGTGGATCAGTTTCAGGTCCAGGTCAGTAGAGACTTGGTGTCAGGACTCAGTTCTACATCTGTTTCATCAGTGAAGGAGATCAGGTAAAGAAGTGAAGTGAGTCAGAGTCAGAGCTGGTCAGACATGTGGGGGGGTTAGAGGAGTTAGGAGAGGAGGAGCTTTCTGAAGAGAGGAGCCTTCAACAGGGTCTTGAAGATAGAGAGGGACGCTCCTGCTCTGAAAGTGTAAACAAGCGACTGGCTGCAGCCTAGTGAACACTGACGGTTGTAAACACCCCCTAGTAGAAACTGTGCCAATTTCTTTGATAAAGCAGCAGCCAGTGAGGAGACTCCGACACTCAGCCGACCAAAGTAACTTTGTCACTTAGTCAGTCACGACTCAGTCAGACATTCAAACAAATCAGTTCAGATTCTAACTGAACAAATGTGAAGAAACACAAACACCAGTAACCAATCTGAAGCATGGAGCTGAAGCATCAGATCAGTCTTTAGAAATATCTGAGAGAATGATGATCAGAAGAAATCATTCAAGAGTCAGACCATGAACCAACAAAGCTGCTCCACCTGAGTCAAACATTAAACATAAACTCACACTGGCTCTTATCTGTTAAAAGTGAATCAGTCTGTGACTGTACAGCAGAACACAGCGATTCAAGTAGGAGGAGGCTCTACTGAGAAAGAACTGGGTCATTCTAACTCTGAGCTCTGAAGTGTGAACTCACAGCACTGCAGGGAGGACACAACACCAACTGTGTTACATCAGCTGGTGTTGTGTGAGGAGCAGAGCTGCAGTTGTGTTGAACTTTCTGTGGTTGATTAAACATAAAAACTTGATTTTTAATTGATATGTAAAGATAATTACACAGATGATTCAGTTTTATTTAACCACAAATGGAAATATCTCGTGTCCATGAACCAAAATAAAATTCATGAGCAGATGTTTCACTCTGAACATCTGCAGTAACAACTGAGCAGTTTTCTCATCCTGAACACATCATGTTGAACCACAGATGTTAAAAACCAGCAGAGTCATGTAGTCGCCATGTGCATTAAACACACAGGAGTGTGTTCAGAGCTGTTTCCACTCTGAGGAGAAACTAATGAGTCACAAGCTTTTTCTAATCCAGATGAAGATGTTGACATACAGAGAGAACCTGCAGCCTTCAGCCTGCAGCAGACTTTCCTCCTCACTGGATGTTTCTGCAGCTCACTTCATGTAAGCCATGTGACTTATTGTAAAGGAGCGGCTGCAGGGTCAAGTCCACGACATATCTAATGTGTTCCTGCTGAACTCCAGCCCTCATCCCTACATCACACCACAGTCCTCTCAGAACCACTTCAACACAGTGAAGCAACTGATAATCAATTCAAAGGTTGACTGTGAATAAATAATAATGATAAAAAAAACAAAACAAAGACTTTATAGTCACTAGGACAGTGTAGATGTATTAGAGTGAATGAACTCTGGTCAGATGCACGGAGTCATCAGTCAGAGGTCACTGATGAGGATGAGCCCCACATCCAGACTCTCACACTGCTGCACATCAGTCCAGATGTCGATGGCAACGGGTCAAAAAACTGTTTTTAGTACATGAAGCTGCTGCTGGATTCAGACTGAATGTTATTATCATTATTACTAATGTCCAAATACTGAACTCCTGCACTCAGTCATCATATTTTCACAGTCAACAGTGAAACTTTAATCTCACTCACACTTTGGGTGTTAAGTGCTGAAGTGACTGTGGAGAAACAAAGTGACACTATGACCTGAAAATGATTGTGTTGTCTTACCTGCTGCAGGTGATCACAGGTTGGTTCACTGAGAACAGGTGAAGTCTGATACTGGACGTTCAGCTTCAGCTTTTATTGAGCTGGAACCTCCTGCTGCTTTTCTATTGGCTGATTCAGTCTCAGGTGTTACAAAAGAACAAAGTAACTGGAAGTGAAAGAGAAACCACAGCGGTCCATAACGTACACTGGTAATCCCCCCAATAAAGTCTGACATGAGACCATAAACCAATCAGGTCGCAGCCACAGTCGTGGCTCTGTGATGTCACTGTAACTTCAGGGCAGGGTTAGGGGTTAAGGGTTCCCCTCCTGGTTGTTTCCTCCACCAATCAGTCAACATTCAACAAACATGGTCACAGTCTCCACTTCCTCAGTTACAGTGTTGAATAAAGACCAGAACATTATGAGGTCACAGTGAAGTTGACTTTTGACCTTTGACCAAGAGAGTCCAATCAGTTCATCTTAGAGTCTAAGTGAATGTTTGTTCCAGTCAGAGGTTCTCTGAGGGCACAGCCTGTGTCTTAGCAGCAGCTTCTTTCCTCCTGTTCAGATTGTTGCTTTTGGTTTCTGTCTCTGGGAGTTTTTCACAATAAAAGACCCTGAACAGATAAAATACCATAATACCATCAGAGCAGTAGGACGACACACAACACATACAGTATGCTGCCACGGAGAGGGACAATAACAGACTGCAGCGTATCATCCACTCTGCTGAGAAGGTGATTGGCTGCAATCTTCCATCCCTCCAGGACCTGTACACCTCAAGGACTCTGAGGCGTGCAGGGAAGATTGTAGCTGACTCCTCCCACCCTGGACACAAACTCTTTGTGACACTCCCCTCTGGCAGGAGGCTGCGGTCCTTCAGGACCAAAACCTCTCGCCACAAAAATAGTTTCTTCCCATCTGCTATTAGCCTCATCAACAAGCCTAGAGAGCCCCACTGTTGCTGATCAATTGCACCAATCACCAGAAAAAATTCCTTGTATGTGAAAACATACTTGGCAATAAAACTGATTCTGATTCTGATTCTGATGTTAGTAAATACTGATGCTGTATATACAGTAACGTGTTTATTCTGAAATCTGAACCACACTTAAAATTTAAAACCCAGATGAGTCCAGAAGTGACAGCAGGTTAATTATAGTGTATCAGAGTGGACAGGAAACAGCCTCATAGCTGCACAGGAAGTCAAACCTGGGTGTGTACAGGCAGGAAACACAACACCAACTGTGTTACATCAGCTGGTGTTGTGTGAGGAGCAGAGCTGCAGTTGTGTTGAACTTTCTGTGGTTGATTAAACATAAAAACTTGATTTTTAATTGATATGTAAAGATAATTACACAGATGATTCAGTTTTATTTAACCACAAATGGAAATATCTCGTGTCCATGAACCAAAATAAAATTCATGAGCAGATGTTTCACTCTGAACATCTGCAGTAACAACTGAGCAGTTTTCTCATCCTGAACACATCATGTTGAACCACAGATGTTAAAAACCAGCAGAGTCATGTAGTCGCCATGTGCATTAAACACACAGGAGTGTGTTCAGAGCTGTTTCCACTCTGAGGAGAAACTAATGAGTCACAAGCTTTTTCTAATCCAGATGAAGATGTTGACATACAGAGAGAACCTGCAGCCTTCAGCCTGCAGCAGACTTTCCTCCTCACTGGATGTTTCTGCAGCTCACTTCATGTAAGTCATGTGACTTATTGTAAAGGAGCGGCTGCAGGGTCAAGTCCACGACAGGTTCAGTTATCTAATCAGGCTCAATCTGTTCATAGGCAGGGAGGAGGGTTGGTTCCCGCCTTCCAAACATTCCTAGATCAGACCCTCAGTCTTCTCTGAGTCACTTTCACACAGTGAAGGAAAATAATGAATGAATAATGACACAGCTGAACAACATGCAGACTGTGTTCGTGTTCACTTTGTTTCCACATGCTCAAAACAACACACCCATTCAGACCTGTTACACAACTAACTTTAAAGCTGCACTGATCACTATTTTTATTCCAATGACAGCATGACTGTTTCATGTTAACGAAGCTATAGGAGCTAAGTTTTGCTATTGCTACATAGATGACGTTAGCATTAGCATGTGCTTACTTACTAGTCTAGAAGAAAGTCTGAGTTCAGAGATGGAAAGAAACCCTTTAGTTTTCCTTATATTTCTGTCATTTCTTTCTTCTACTGAAGTTAGCATGCTAACCAGCTAGCCCTGGCCTGGTTGGACTGTCTCATCACTGTCTGATTTGGAGTCATTGTGGCCTCCAGACTGTTCAGAAGAGGCAGCTGCTCAGAGGTCGTGTTATAACCTCTTGTGTTAAACGCAATGATGGCCGACGCTCCTGACAAGGTAACAGCTGTTAATGCTAATGTTGGCTATGAAGCGATAGCAGAACTTACAAATAGATCCTTTAATGTGTCTCTGGTTGAACCCACACCGATTTATCACCTACTCTGCAGATCAAACTGAGCCTTTCAGCCTCTTTTAGCTTCTTGTTTTGATTTTACAGCTCATTTTGTGTCTAGTTCAGGTTCAGTATTTTCAGAATAAAAGCTGTTAACCGCCTCTGTCCTCTACCTGCTCAGCAGCAAACAGCAGACAGACTCAGTCAGAGAGCAGCTGGTGGAGACCAAACACAGAGCTGACAGAGCGGGAACAACACAGACACCACAACACCTGGATCATCATGTTGATCTGTAGCTGAACAATGAACTCAAGGTCAGTATGAAATTTTCACTGAGCTGTTACAGCTGCATGGTGACGCTCTAAAGAACAAATAATGTTAAATGAATCATTACTTCACTTCTTTATATTTACACACACCATCTTGGCCGGCTACCTTTCCAGGACATAGCCTCGAGCTCCGTCCTCACCTTGTCCACTGTAAAGGGCAGGAGACCTGAGACAAGTGTGGGGGAGAGAGAACAGGTGAGGCTGTGTCACACCTGTTGTAGAACAGGTTGAAGTCCTTGGCCTTGTCCACATCACCTGATGTGGACAAGGCTGTTACAGTCCTGGTCAAAATTAGTGGCATCTCTAAATTTTAAATACAGAATTTAGAAAATCTTCAGAAATAAATGCAAATGAAACAATTTTGAATAATCAAAATATTTTAATAATAAGTTCGGATCCTCCACACCAATTTCAGACTGACTTAAAACCCAGTCGTCTGATCATCAGTCTAAACACGGCAACAAAACTGAGTTCAGTCTCAGGAGTGAACGGAGTTGTTCGCTTCACCAGCTGTGCAATGAAGTTCCTAACAGAAAAATAAAGTATCTGTGACCTTTGACCTTGACCTTGTGCTGTGGGCTCTATCTTGGTGCTCAATTATCATCCTGCTGAACAGTTCTACGTAGACACCAGTGTTTCTGAAGCTTGGGAGTTTCTCATCTAGGCTGATTAACGACAGTGAGCCCCTCTGCTCAAAAATACAGAACATCATTCACACCACACACCCTGAACAGTGACCCAGTATCATTCTGGATAAAAAGGCAGACAACTGTCCCTTCATTAAAAATGATTCACTGACATCTTTGATAAATTAAGCAGAACATGATTAAAACACACCTGGTGGGCAGAAAATATTCCCACAGACCCAAACAGAAGGAAAAAAATAATAATAATCCTGTTTCCTCACCGCTCATTAAAACCTCTTTGTTTAACAGGTGACATCCTCTAAGATCTGCCATAGTTACATGAGGACATAAATCAGGAGATTAGAAGACTACTTTCACTGTAACTTTTCATTTTTGACAATTTAAACCAATTGAAATGAATTAAAGTAACTCCTGTTACCACCATCAATCATAACAAGTTACTTTCTCTCCTGATCTCCTTTCTCCTCTCCTCTTTCTTCTCTTCTCTCCTCTCCTCTGTTTCCTCATCGTCTTCTATCCATCTCCTCAAGCTTCCTCCTGTAAATAAGTGAAGGTACAGTTAGACTTAAAAAACCCCAACATCACTGGAAGCCAACAAACATTTTACACTGACATGAGATTTACCTATAATAATACAACTTGTACTGTGATAGTCAGAAGAAGCCCTGTGCCAGTTTGCTGCCTAGCATGGTGCTAACTGCAGTTTGTCTAAATGTTTACCACTATCATTAAACCATGTAGAGGACTGGTTGTCGGTCATCACTGCAGTTTGGTGAGAGGTAAGAGGTTGTTGCACGTTGCTCTGCAGTGGCTATGGTCGTCTGGCTGGTCATTAGCTCGTCGCTAGGTGGTTGCTATGGTATCCCTGTTAGCTACTAGGTGGTGTGGTAGGGTGTCATGGTTAGTTAGCTGCTGAGAGGTAGTTTTTGTTTGCTGGTTAAGTGGCTGTTATAAGATGTTGATGTTGATGCTAGCTGATCAATGGTGTGTTGCTATGGTGTCTATCTTAACTACCAGGGAGAATTAGTGAAGCTCCATGCCATTGGTGCTGAATGGTTGCTAAGAGGTTGCTTGGACGCTCTTGGCCAGGTGGTAAGTGGTTGCCATAAGGTGTTGCTCGGTGGTTGCTGGAGTGTTTGGGGTTGAAAACATTTTGAAATGTAAAGTTGTTTTCACTGATGCTCCTGTGGTAAATCAACGATATTCTACAGAGAATATGAGCGCGAGAAGCAAACTGATCACACATAGTAAAGTACACTGTGCTCTAGAAGTGGTTTGGACAAGTTTCTGTGGATGTATTAATATTTTTTCCACCATGAAAACCTGGAACTGACATGAATCCAGACTGAAGTTGCTGCTCTCTAAACAAGTAAACTGCCAAACCTGCAGGAGGAGAGAATCTGAGAATCACTAGAAAACATCATACTTGATATCGTCCAGCTGCTCCCTCAGTGCCTGGGTGACCTCTTTGATCTCATCAGCTTTGTCTCTCAGTGATTTGCTGGCTTCAGTCACATGATTTTTCTTGATCATGTCTGTCCAGTTGTCAATCGCCTCACGAAGCGTAAACACTATTCCAACAGCTTGCACAACCTGGAACAGAGATACAGGATTCAATATCAGACATAATGAATCAGGGACATTGGTCAAAAGTATCCACAATGAAAACATTCAATCAATAATATAAATCATAAATAACAAAGTTGTGATGTGTAGTTGTATAAGGATAATTCTGGATGATTGACTGTGTAGTTATCTAACAACACATGTACAGTTATTGAATCTTACCGCGGCACCTCTTTTATATGCAGCTGTAGACATTAGTCTGTTGATTTGCTCAGCTCCTCTTGCATACAGAGAGCGTAGTCCGGTTCCACCAAGTTTAAATGCAAAAACTGCTAAAATACCAAGGGTTGCTGCGCAGATCATTTGGAAGTTTTTGTCTTCACGTTTATTATACATATATTTGAATGTATGATGGGTTATGGTGATGGGTACTGTCAGTCCCTTTCGTCTTGCAATGGCTTTTATAATTTCAATCACGACGTGTCGGTCCAGTTCGTCCAGGTCTGCAGAGGAATTCATCCTGTTCCTCTCCATCTTCAGTTTCTTGAACAGTTGTTGGATTTCATTTTCAATTTTGGCGCTCTTCTTTGCTGCCTTCTGTGCCTCTTTCATGGGCTCGCTGGACAAGATGATCTCAATGACATCACTCGACAGAGAGATGGCGCCACCTACACCTGAATATAGTGCTCCCAACCCTAACAAGGGAGCAGCTGCTCCAGCAGTCATCAGAGTAGCCACACCTCCCGCGATTGTACATATGCCTCCCACCACAGCCACTGAGTTGCCCACACATTGACCGGCATTGCATTTCTCCCTGAGTGATTCCAGTTCCCGGGCCAGTTTCCTCAGCTGCTTTTCACAGCGCTCGTTCTCCTCGATCCAGGAGAAAATCTTCTCCAGCAGCTGGTCAGCGGTGCCCATGATGGAGGTCTCTGTGTTCTCAGACAACCTTCAGAGAGATGAACCAGAGCTGAAAGAACAAAGTTAATTTAATATTTCTGATAAATGACACTTTTCAAAAATAACCAGGAAAAAATAGGATGGTAGGAAAAGTTGATTTATCAGTGGACTGTCTGAAAAATGGCACTGTTTTACTAGAACAGTCTGATTACCTTCATAGTGTACATTTAATTTTACATTTACATGGACTCATCTGTCAGAGTCTTCATCCTCAGAGACTCAGTGAGGTGGATCAGTTTCAGGTCCAGGTCAGTAGAGACTTGGTGTCAGGACTCAGTTCTACATCTGTTTCATCAGTGAAGGAGATCAGGTAAAGAAGTGAAGTGAGTCAGAGTCAGAGCTGGTCAGACATGTGGGGGGGTTAGAGGAGTTAGGAGAGGAGGAGCTTTCTGAAGAGAGGAGCCTTCAACAGGGTCTTGAAGATAGAGAGGGACGCTCCTGCTCTGAAAGTGTAAACAAGCGACTGGCTGCAGCCTAGTGAACACTGACGGTTGTAAACACCCCCTAGTAGAAACTGTGCCAATTTCTTTGATAAAGCAGCAGCCAGTGAGGAGACTCCGACACTCAGCCGACCAAAGTAACTTTGTCACTTAGTCAGTCACGACTCAGTCAGACATTCAAACAAATCAGTTCAGATTCTAACTGAACAAATGTGAAGAAACACAAACACCAGTAACCAATCTGAAGCATGGAGCTGAAGCATCAGATCAGTCTTTAGAAATATCTGAGAGAATGATGATCAGAAGAAATCATTCAAGAGTCAGACCATGAACCAACAAAGCTGCTCCACCTGAGTCAAACATTAAACATAAACTCACACTGGCTCTTATCTGTTAAAAGTGAATCAGTCTGTGACTGTACAGCAGAACACAGCGATTCAAGTAGGAGGAGGCTCTACTGAGAAAGAACTGGGTCATTCTAACTCTGAGCTCTGAAGTGTGAACTCACAGCACTGCAGGGAGGACACAACACCAACTGTGTTACATCAGCTGGTGTTGTGTGAGGAGCAGAGCTGCAGTTGTGTTGAACTTTCTGTGGTTGATTAAACATAAAAACTTGATTTTTAATTGATATGTAAAGATAATTACACAGATGATTCAGTTTTATTTAACCACAAATGGAAATATCTCGTGTCCATGAACCAAAATAAAATTCATGAGCAGATGTTTCACTCTGAACATCTGCAGTAACAACTGAGCAGTTTTCTCATCCTGAACACATCATGTTGAACCACAGATGTTAAAAACCAGCAGAGTCATGTAGTCGCCATGTGCATTAAACACACAGGAGTGTGTTCAGAGCTGTTTCCACTCTGAGGAGAAACTAATGAGTCACAAGCTTTTTCTAATCCAGATGAAGATGTTGACATACAGAGAGAACCTGCAGCCTTCAGCCTGCAGCAGACTTTCCTCCTCACTGGATGTTTCTGCAGCTCACTTCATGTAAGCCATGTGACTTATTGTAAAGGAGCGGCTGCAGGGTCAAGTCCACGACATATCTAATGTGTTCCTGCTGAACTCCAGCCCTCATCCCTACATCACACCACAGTCCTCTCAGAACCACTTCAACACAGTGAAGCAACTGATAATCAATTCAAAGGTTGACTGTGAATAAATAATAATGATAAAAAAAACAAAACAAAGACTTTATAGTCACTAGGACAGTGTAGATGTATTAGAGTGAATGAACTCTGGTCAGATGCACGGAGTCATCAGTCAGAGGTCACTGATGAGGATGAGCCCCACATCCAGACTCTCACACTGCTGCACATCAGTCCAGATGTCGATGGCAACGGGTCAAAAAACTGTTTTTAGTACATGAAGCTGCTGCTGGATTCAGACTGAATGTTATTATCATTATTACTAATGTCCAAATACTGAACTCCTGCACTCAGTCATCATATTTTCACAGTCAACAGTGAAACTTTAATCTCACTCACACTTTGGGTGTTAAGTGCTGAAGTGACTGTGGAGAAACAAAGTGACACTATGACCTGAAAATGATTGTGTTGTCTTACCTGCTGCAGGTGATCACAGGTTGGTTCACTGAGAACAGGTGAAGTCTGATACTGGACGTTCAGCTTCAGCTTTTATTGAGCTGGAACCTCCTGCTGCTTTTCTATTGGCTGATTCAGTCTCAGGTGTTACAAAAGAACAAAGTAACTGGAAGTGAAAGAGAAACCACAGCGGTCCATAACGTACACTGGTAATCCCCCCAATAAAGTCTGACATGAGACCATAAACCAATCAGGTCGCAGCCACAGTCGTGGCTCTGTGATGTCACTGTAACTTCAGGGCAGGGTTAGGGGTTAAGGGTTCCCCTCCTGGTTGTTTCCTCCACCAATCAGTCAACATTCAACAAACATGGTCACAGTCTCCACTTCCTCAGTTACAGTGTTGAATAAAGACCAGAACATTATGAGGTCACAGTGAAGTTGACTTTTGACCTTTGACCAAGAGAGTCCAATCAGTTCATCTTAGAGTCTAAGTGAATGTTTGTTCCAGTCAGAGGTTCTCTGAGGGCACAGCCTGTGTCTTAGCAGCAGCTTCTTTCCTCCTGTTCAGATTGTTGCTTTTGGTTTCTGTCTCTGGGAGTTTTTCACAATAAAAGACCCTGAACAGATAAAATACCATAATACCATCAGAGCAGTAGGAGGACACACAACACATACAGTATGTTAGTAAATACTGATGCTGTATATACAGTAACGTGTTCATGCTGAATTCTGAACCACACTTAAAATTTAAACCCAGATGAGTCCAGAAGTGACAGCAGGTTAATTATAGTGTATCAGAGTGGGCAGGAAACAGCCTCATAGCTGCACAGGAAGTCGAACCTGGGTGTGTACAGGCAGGACACACAACACAAACAGTTCACTTCATCCTAGTCATGTGACTTATTGTAAAGGAGCAGCTGCAGAGTCAAGTCCACAACATATCTAATCTGTTCCTGCTGAACTCCAGCCCTTGAGCTTTTCGACCCCTGGTAGGTCAACCATGGATAAATCCAAGAAAAGAAAAGTTTTTGAAGAAAACAGAACGTTTAATGCTACGTGGGCAGATTCATTTGCTTTCACTGCTGACGAGGAGAACTCAAATAGACATTGAATATTGTATTTGTAACCTTCAACCAAGCGTCTTTTTTTTTTTGGAGTTCAAAATGTTTTTGTTGCATGCAGAAATAAAATTTCATTTTCTCTGTAGCAGTTCATTGATTTCATAAATGCAACACACTGTAGTTTTTTTATACATAGCATAAAGGTACAACATATACAGTGTTATCTTCATTTTAGATGTCAAAAGGGTTTTGCAGCTCCCGGTGTTTTCTTTTCTGTGGAAACGGGTCCAAATGGCTCTTTGAGTGTTTAAGGTTGCCGACCCCTGGCCTACACAGTGTTGGTGAAGCTGCAGTGACTTCACACTAAACTACAGGGACAGACCTGTAGTCTCTAATGCTACTGAGAAAAAGTTGTTCAAACTACTTTATAAAAAAACAAGATCAAATTGACGTTGTACATGTGATACCAACTTATAACAAAATATAACATCAAAAAGTCACATGCCAGGTCATCGCAAAAAGTGCCAACTTGTTTACAGGTCACAACATAAACCAAAAAACTAAAAAACTAAAACACTGATCATGAGAAAGTGCTGGGATATCAGCTTTGGTTTGGATACAGTTACAGGTTATGGTGGGTGTTGTCTCTGTGTGAGCACTGAGCAAGACCTTGAGCTTTTACACACACACTACACAAAGTGTGTGTCGCTTCACAGCAACAGTAAAATTAAAAACAAAATTAAAATCACTCGTTTCATTTTATCTGTCCAAAATTATTTGTGGTTTCAGTTGTTAACTACACAAAAATGTTTATGTTCATGTTTGTGATGTTAAAGGAGCTTATATACAATCAGAGACAGTTGACAGTTGTGTCTTGTGCCCCCCCCCCTCGCTCTTTCGGATGCCAGCAGAAGGTTAGGGTTAGGGTTCGGAGAAAATGACCTTTATTCAGGACGGTCTCTGTCTCAGACACATTCTGAGGTCTGAACACAGATCTGTTCTCTGTGGTCCTGGTTTCACTGCTGCCGACGATGCTTTCAACCACCGACGTTTAGAGGATTTATTCATGAAACCATGAATTAAAAGTTTAAACTGAAATAAAACTTGTATTTTTTGCTTGATAATAATATGACTGTTATTATCATGTGACAGCAGGAAAATCAGGTGTAAATTCAAACTGTATCTTGTGCTGAATTATGTGTTTATCTTTCAACATAAACAATCATGACCACGCCCACGTGGGAGACAGGAAATGTAAACCATCCCATACCATAGGCGCTGCCTGTAATGTGTTATCTTCTGTATCTGTATCATTGATATATTGATATATATAAGTTTATGCTATTGCTACATAGCTAACGTTAGCATTAGCAGCTGTTTATTTAGCAGTCTAAAGAATTGTTGAGTTCAGCATCAAACTTCATTCTTTACTCACCAACATGTGTCTCCAGAGGTGGAGACAAACACCAGCGTTAACTCTTGTTTTGCTTCTATTTCTATCACTTATTTTCTTCTACTGAAGTTAGCATACTAACCAGCTAGCCCCGGTCAGGGTAGACTGTCTCATCACTGTCTGATACTGACTCACTGCAGCCTCCAGTCTGTCCTGAAGAAGCAGCTGCTCTTGGACGTGTTACAACCTCTGGTCTTTTAAATACAACAGTGACTGAAGGTCTTGACAAGACTGGTAAGTAAACAGTTGTTAATGCTAATGTTAGCTATGTAGCAATAGCATATTATGTTTGAGGCTGACACATGACAGGTGAATGTTTGTCTGCAGAGTTCACATGTCACATCTAGAAATGATCCACACTGTGATTTCCTGCCTGACACAGCAGCTTTATTTTTCCATTTCAGAGTACAATCCACTTTTATTTAAAGTTTAGCAAATGACTAAATGGTAGAATAACAACAGATTAAAGTTAATACATCGTCAAACTTCTCATCTAGAAGAAAAACAGGGCAGAGCTCAGAGACCTAACAAAGGCACAGAACCAGAGAAGAGACCTGATACCAGAGAAGGAGTCCCTGTTTTATACAGGCGGAGCCCAGATCATACAAATATGGTAAAATCATGACACACACGTGCTATTGGCTAAAGTCCTGCTCACCTACGTCAAACATAAAACCTGTGACAAGAAACCAAGATAATTTGAATCAGTCATCTCCAGATGATCATAACTAAAGTGTAAATCCAGCCTGAAGACTTCAGACTGGATTTACAGTACAAAGCTTCTGCACTGATTTCATTAATCAGACACACTGAACGTGTCTAATGGAACACAGCTTCAAAGGCTCTGTACAGCTCAGGGTGTCTGGTGGGAAACATGTCTGTTGAAGACGTCATTGCTGTGCTGCCGATGGTGTAGGAATACTGTGTCTCCAGAAACTCCCTGCCAAACTTCTCTTTAGCAGATCTGTCACCCAGACAGGCAGCCAGATGGATGGTGGCTTTATACCTGTAGAAGAAGAGCGCCAGAGACAGGGCCAAGGTGACGACGAAGAACGGGATTCTTATTGAAGAACCTGGGAAGATGAATGGGATGACGATGCGGCTTCTCGCTGGTTGACCATGTGTTCTTGTGAGAGATATAAAACACCTCCATGCTCCATCCCCTGGGAGTCTGAGAGGACTGACCATGATGTTGGGAATCCTCTGAGCTCCAGCTCTCTTCATTGAGTTCCAGTGGTTTGGCAGTTTTTTGGGACGATGTCCTGCATCAGGAATTTGACAGTTGTCTTTTTTCACACAGTAAAAAGCTCTGTGCTGAGTTTGTATGAGTCCTGTAGCAATACCATACGCTACCTTACTATTGATGACACAGTTCCAGGGAGAATACAGGAGCACGTCAGTGATGGTGGGCAGAGGCAGCAGACAACTGGCTGGGATCTTCTTGTCTCTGATTGATCCATGAGCCACAAAGGTGATGTCAACGGTTTTTTCTTCTTCTTCTTCTTCTTCTTCTTCTTCTTCTTCTTCTTGTTCCTCATCAAGCTTTTTTTTGACTAAATAAAACACGTCCACGAGATAGAAGAAAGCCTCAGACTCTGAATTCTCTCTGAGCCACTGTCGAACAGCTTCATCCTGACAGTTTTCTATTGCAAACTCTATTAATTCTTTCCTTTGATCTGAGCTCCTGTTGGGGTTTTTAATGCAGAGCTTTACTCTGGCTAACCTCTGAACCACCTTCCTGTGAGAAGAATTAGGAAAATAAATATTTTAGATGCCTCATTTCAAACATTTTAACACAGTCTACTCCCAATATGCTTCTTATCTTATAATGATGAGATGTTTCAGAGTTGCTCTCCTGGACAGATACGACCTTTGATGGAGTCATTACACACTAAATAATGTTGATGTTCAGACTCACTGAATTTCATGAAGTTGTGTTTCCAGCTCTTCAGAAGCCGTTCGTATGGCTTCAGCGTTCTCTCTCAGACTCTGACTGGCTTCGGTCTCACAGTTGTCCAGGTTTTTACAGTTGATGATCAGCTCAGGAACTGAAATCACAAGTCCAACTGCTCCTCCTGCAATCTGAAGAAGAAAAACACTTTTTACAACGAGACCTGGAACCTCTCAATCTGATGTTGGACTTTGTGATCAGTAGAGCTCGGTGCTTGGACAGCTGCTGTTTTCTGCTTCATCCTGTGACCCAGGAGTCACAACATTTGAGCAATATGTGCTTCAATAAGGCAGAAATATATTTATGTACTCCTATAAATCCACATTTCTGCAGACTTTGTCTGAGGGAAATATTTGATGTGTTCTTAAACACGGAGTTTCAATAGTTACCAGGGAAATGTTAAAAATGGTAAGTTTACAGTCAAAAATTAACAGTCTGACAGATTTATTTATTTTAGGTAGAACTAGGCATCATGGTGAGCACAGCTGACTCCGTTCACTGACTTAACTGAAAGAAGAACCAAAATAAATGCAGGTGCCTCACCTGCCTCCTTCACATAAACGGGAGAAAAAGGGAGGGAGATAAAAATGGAAAATCAAACAACCCAAACCTACAGCAGTAAGAAACATGTTGAGGTGTTGTCAAGGTAACGTGATGCGTCACCAAGTCCTGTCCCATTCTTATTTATATCATGACCAAGTCTGTGAAGGTTCAGGGCTTAGAGGGGACCTTGGGATTGGGCCTAGTTCTCACTGTGACCTCTGAGTCACTGATGAGGCAGGAAGCAGTGCCCCCTGCTGTGCCTGGCACAGACCTGTTACTTCCTGTGATACTTACACGTCCAGCTGCCTTCACTGCTGCTTTTCCTCCAATGTTAATGGCCAGTGAAGCCACAGCCTTCCCTGCTTGTTTAGCTGCTGGTTTTAGAACAAACTGTGAAAACAGGTTCAGACCCAGTGTTGAATTCTTCAGGACACCTAAACCTACATCCTTCCCAGAGAGCTGACGCTGGGACAAACCAAACACCATAGTGATGATATTGTTGTCATCATGTAATTGCAGCCCGTTGCGTTTGGCCATCGCTCTCAGGATTCGCTCCACAACATAATCTTCAGGAGGAAGATGATCCCCGGCCTGTTGTTCCTCTGTCAGTGACTCCATGAGTTTCTGGATTTTCTTCTCAATATTCTGGATCCTCTCTGAAATCTCTTCAGCTTCTTTCATGGTGCGACTTGATACTACAGCATCTGCAACATCAGCGCTCACATTGGTAACCAAACCAGCCCCTGTTGCTACAGCTCCTGTTGCAAGTAGAACAGGTATCGCTAACCCTCCGGTAAAGAAGGTTGCTACACCTGCTGCTGTCAGTGCAGCTGCACCACCTACAGACACTGAGCTGCCAACAACCTTCGTGACGTTTACATTCTTCTTGTTTTCCTCCAGCTCATTGGCCAGTTTCTTCAACTTGTCTGCACCTTTCTTCTGTAGCTCCACCCAGGAGAAGATTTTATCTACGAGCTCATCAGCAGCATCCATGTTGAGATCACACTGAGGGGTCAGCAGGTCTACAAGAAAGTCACATAAAAACTTACTCAGAGTAAAGTCAAATGTCAGAAAGTTAAAATGCATGTTGCTAATAATGGAGACGATATTTTACAAAGAAAAACTGACTGTAACAGTGAACGCTGTCAGTAAGACATGCTGCTGGACTGTCAGGTGGCTAAATACACCTGAAACCTTGTCAGCACAGAGACCCAGAGTCAGCATTAGCACAACCACTAACACTGTGTCAGCCACTGCCAGTTACAAGCTAACAAAAGCAAAAAATAAACATAAACAAATAAAAGATGCTAACTATGCTAATGGTTCTGATCCGTCTGCTAGTCTGTGATTCTGGTCTCAACAGACTCCTCATCTGAGTCTGGGTCTGACTGAGGCTCCAACATGAGGCTGAGTCTCTCTGATGTTTCCTCCTCTAACATCTTCATCCTCTCTGCTCTCCTGCTCTGATTGACCAGTCAGACACTTTTAATGTGAAGGAGCAACAGCAGGAAATGTTCTGTTTGCACCAGAGACAAAAGATCGTTATGTCTGGATTTATTGGTTTTTTTTCTGTGTGCGTCACCACAGACACAAAGTTCACAACACTACACAGAGATATCACAGCGGTCATCAGTGGACACACACAGCAGCTGAACATGTTTATGTCCGTGGAAATTTTCCAGACTGCCACTAACCCTGTTCCTGAAAATTGGTTCTAAAGTATATTTTTACTTTCACAGTAAAGTAAATGTGAAGAGAAACTAGATCATTAACTAAACATGTACATTTGTCGTCTCACCTCCAGAGAAGTGTTGAGAAAAGGCTCTGCTCTGACCGTCAGCTACCAGAAGACTGATACCCTCCTCTTGTGTGAGTCAGCCTGCAGGAATTCCCCCCACCCACCCCCCTCCCAAACAAGTATGGTCTGTCTCTGAGGACACATTTGGCTCCCAGCAGCTTAAGGACGGAACAGCAGACACTGTTATGAAATGGAAACTAATAAATCAGAGGCTCATTGTACAGTAATCATAACCATTCCCCCAGAGTTACAGTGTTTATTGGTCTGCCTGTCATGGGGGGTTGTTCTGGTCTGGTCTGGTCTGGTCTGGTGTGGTCTGGTCTGAATCCAGGGTCAGATTTGTGACTTTGACTCTGTAAAAGGTTCTTAAAATATTTGTCAACAGTTGAAGCAGGTTTGAGAACATGACATTGGAGGGTTTGTTCATCACACACCAGCTCCTCCCCCCTCCGACTCTTCTCCAACCAACAGAGGAGCAAGCAGCTGTCTGAGGCTGGTGGTGTGTGATGAAGTGTGAGGAGTCAACGTGTATAACGTCCAGCAGGCAGGAGGTCAGCAGGAGGAAACACGAAATCAGCCTCATGCTGATTACACAAGACCGAAAGTGAAAGTGTCTGAGTTTCCATTTATAGAAACCTCCACAACAACAGATCAGGTCTGAGCCTCGCTCAGTGTGATGAGCTCACTGTACAGACCCACTGGGCACAGTGTGAACCTGGAGAATCAGCGTCTCTGGGTCTTTGACTCCACCAGGATTGTAGGATTCTTGAACCTGGACTTTGATCCTCTTTATTTCCCACATCTCTTGTTCTTCAGAAACATTTAGTGCTTTAGTGCTTGATGGTGAATCTGGAAGAGATGTGGCAACAGGTGTTTGGTGCACACACACACACCTGTCATAAGACAGTGTAGGAAGAATACTGTTCTATATTTAGAACCGTATTCTGTCACCGGCTCCTGTCACGCTGTGTCTCCTGTTGAAGGCTGTGTAGAGCTGCTCAGTGTGAGAGCCTAAGTTTCACCTGATGTCAGACACCTGAGCAGCCAGAGGTCTCATCCATGCAGACCAGAAAACACCTGAGTGACTGGAACTGAGCAGGTGTGTCCCCACAGACTGCACCAAACATTTTAGTAGGAACTCCTGTATGATCTGCTGCTAACACAGCAGCTCTGGAGTGAGAGAAGTTTCATCAGTCAGTGACTCAGTTCAACATCAAACTGCTTCAGTCACAACATAGAGTCAAAGCAAAGAAGCTGTGGACATGAAGATTTGAAGAGAGAGGGGTTCACTACAACTCCCAGGGTGCATTTCACTAACAAACAGAATCTGCAGCTGAATTCAGTCACCATGACAACAGACATTGTCCAGCTGCCACAACCTCTGGCTCCATGGTAACAGCAGCTGAGGCTCATGACTTACAGAGGTGTTGAACAGGACGAGGTGAGACTGCCACCCCCTCCTGTCATACTCCCTCTCCCCACCAGATGTCCCCAGAGTTTCTTCCTGCCCCCATCTCCTCCTGCTCACCTGCTGCCCACCCTCCACTCGCCAGAGCTTACCTGCCTCCGTACACACCTGACCCTTGTGTCCCTCATCTCCCCCTGGAGTCTAAACCTGTTTCCTGGTCAGTGGTCAGATCGTCTGCTACCTGTGTGTCGTCACCTGTCTACCTGCCGGTCCATCTGTCTGTCTGTAGGCCTGGACTTCATCCTTTAATCTATTCAAGTCCCTTTGCTGCAGCAGCGCACCTGTGCAAACTACCACCTCAGTAATCAATAATCAATACCTCTGTCAATAAATCTGATTTCTGTAAAGGTACAGGTGTGCTGGATTATAGGAGATTTTACAGGTGTACCTAATCAAGCAGCCACTGAGCATATACTAATAACATATACAGTGATGAGATAAAACTGACCAATAATATTGTCCCAGATGATTCTGTGGAAGCTTTGTGCTGCCAATATTAAAATGAATCCATTCACTCACGTTATCATTTAAACTCCAGGTTTCAGGTTTGTTTTCAGACTTGAAAATTAAACATCACAATGTTTTTATAATTCTACCATGTTAGATCATTTTTATTTGACAGAAAACACAAAAAACAACTTTTAAAATTTGAGGTTTAATATTTTAACAATTCAAACTTTAAAAACTGAAATGAAATAAATCCTCAGACTTTGGATTTGATGTCAGTTTCACACAAAGTTTCAACAGCTGCAGATCCTTCACAGACACAGCAGGAGCAGGTTCAGAGACTCTACCTGAAACTTTTCTGTTATACTTCCAATACCTGAGCAACACTGCACCTCAAAGTTTAACACTAACACAAAAAAACACAAACATATAAGGTGTAAAACCAGCTGTGTGGTTCTCATGAGGTGTGTTGATGCAGAAACCCAGAGTCAGAGGAGGATGAAGAGCTCAGACCAGATCCAGGTCTCTCAGTCCATTTGTGACTCCTGTGTCTGAAGCTTTGTTCATATTAAACCTGCGAAAGCTCACGAGGGAATCAATGTTAAACGGAGACGTCCTCTCATGTAGCTGGCTCAGGCTCGTTAAGGCTCAAAGAGCTGAAATATAGTAACAGTGAAACACAGAGATCAGAGTGAAGCTAAACTCAGTTCAACGCTTTGGATAAAATGTTTTCATGTGTCTGCAGCTTTGATCATAAAGTGACGTGTGTTCGCTCCTCTTCCTCTCGCCTTTTCTTCCTCCTCCTTCTCATCACAGGTCGTCTCCATGTCTTCAGTCAGTTGCTACTCTCTGTCACTGGAGGAGAGAGGTCAGAGGTCAGAGGTTAATCTCTCCAGTGGCAGTCTACGCATCACTACAACCTGGTGTTGTACTACCTGGATGTTATTTCTATAGACCAACCAATCAGTGATCTTCATTTTCAAGGTCATGACAACACTGGTTTGGACCTAAAGGTGGAGTCAGTGACCTCTGTGACCACCAGGGGGCAGAGGGAACAGACTGTGATAAACCTCCTCCTCTGGAATGTCCCATCAGCTGCACTGACACCTGCCCTCACCTGTGGACCCCTGGACCCAGACAGGAAACAGTGTCTGTGACCAGGTTCACATCAGAGACCAGGTCCCAACTGTCTCTGTTTCAGTCTCTGGTCTGAACCAGGATCTGAGAGTCTGAACAGAACCAGAGTCAGTGCGGGTAGAGGTTGTTCTCATAAATGTACGTGTTAATAATCTGCAGCAAGTTTATGAAAAGTCTTTAGAAATGTTGATGAACTTTAGAAACGTTAATAAGAAAAACAAACGTGGAAATGATGATTTTATAAAACAAATGTTTCATGTTGTTTAAAAACTGAAACGTGTGAGATGAAAGACATGAAGTCTTCCTCCCTCTCTCTCCAACAGACATTGAGACCTTCAAGTTCAGCACTGGTTTTAGATCAGGTGAGGGTGTGACTCACCATGCAGGTGTGTTCAGGGGCAAAGGTCACTCCTTTCCCTGCTCGCTCCTGAGAGCCCGCTGCTGTCGCCGCTGACCGAGCTCTTCCTCATGATGCCTGAACCACAAACACAACATCAGGGATGTTTCGTGTCATCACTTCCTGTAATTATCTTCCCGGTATTGCTGTTGTGTGTTTGTGTACAGGCTGCAGTGCCCCTCCCACCTGCAGGTGACAGCATGTCCAGTCTCTGCAGGCTGTTTTTGCGAGCAGGTGGGTAGTTTCCGCCCTTGGAGAGGCGACGTTGGCGATGGTTCAACATGGCAGCTGGAGAGACGATACCAGGGGGCGGGGCTTTACCCATCTTCAGGTACAGCTCCTCGATCTCTCGCTTCTGATTGGCCTGTAAGTTCTGCACCTCCGTCAGGTGTCCTGGGAGAGAGAGGAAGGATTCATGGAGTGTACTGATCTGAACTCTTCAGGCCTTTACTGAACAAGTTCTGTTTTGCATAAATTTACATAATTTATTATTGACAAAATAATACATTTTATCTAATTCTAATAAATTAAGCTTATTACATTGATTTATAAGCTGATCAGTTGAGGCCAAGTAAACATTTGTGCCAAATCTGAAGAACTTCCCTCGAGGTGTTCCTGAGGTATCAGGAGACTGAAACACATGGACGTTCAACTGAGAACATAAAGCCTCAACAGAACCACAACAGAACTACAACAGAACCTAAACTTGTAGAACCTAGTGAAAGTTTCATGTTTTGTGTAAATCTTTGAGCTCAGGTCCAATTATTTTCAGAAGTCTCTTATTTTGAAATTTCTCTCTCTCCATGATTGAACAATCCACCAATCACCTTTCACGGAGCTCCTGTAGCTCCTCCCACAGCTCCTCTTTCTCGCTCTCTGATTCGTCAGAGCTGAAGGGTGCAGAGCGACTCCATGATTGGCTGAAGCTGGGGCTGCTGGCTGACCCCTCCCACAGACAGACACTGAGCCTCTGACCCCCCCTCCTCCTCCTCTCCTCCTCTTCCTCCTCGCCCCTCCTCATCTTGTCTTCTTGTCCTCCAGGGTTGTCATGGTGACCACCAGATGGGGAGACCGTCACCGTGGTGATGCTGCTCTCAGATTCGCTCTGTTCCTCCGTGCTGCTCTCTGAGCTCTCTGATTGGTTTGGCCCGGAGGGAGGTGGGGAGTGGGAAGTTGGTGTGGCCTGATTTAGTGGGCGGGGCTCCTGATGACGGACAGCAGTGATGTCTTTAGAGGGCGTTACCTGGAAACGACCCACAGTGAGGACTGAAAGGTTGTTCACTGTAAAAAGACAGAAGGTCAGAGTGTGAGTGGCTGTTTGTCCTGTAGGTGGCGCCGCAGGAAACATGGTGGAGTTATTACAACCCAAAGCAGAAGTTTTCAAAGTGGGAGGCGAGCCTCACTGTCTGTGTGTGTGTGTGTGTGTGTGTGTGTGTGTGTGTGTGTGTGTGTGGGGGGGGGGGGGGGGGGGGGGGGGGGGGGGGGGTTTATGGTTATGAAGACCTGAAGAAATCATCAGGTGTGAATCTGGAAGAAACTTCATGAACATGTCAGTTAAACTTTGGTGTCTGTGACACTCTGTTCTGATTGGACAGTGGAGGGGAGGTCAGAGGTCACTACAGCCTCTGTACAGCCTGAACATCCTCAGACCATCGATCACTTTATTAGGAACACACACTAACAGTGGGTAGTCCCCAGGTGTCTCCAGGTGTCGGAGGATCCTGTTTCATTTTCCTGCTCAGTGTTAACGACACAGTGAGTCGTTTCTTACCCTCGTGAAGGGGAGACAGTCCAGGTGATGGGGAGACGGGGGGAGACACCTGAGCAGGAGGAAGAACATCATAATAGTAATAATGAGGATTTAATTCATTTATAGCTTTTACACATGAAATAAAAAGTAATTAAATAAAGTAAAAGACAGAAAATGTTAAAACAAAGGTAATAAAGTAAAGAACCAGTGACTCACAAAGAAAAACAACAATAAACATAAAAACAAACATCTGTACATCTTACTCTGTGAGGACTGGATGGAGGAGCACTGGTCAGACTGGGAACACCGGTCAGTGTGGGGGCACTGGTCAGTGTGGGGGCACCGGTCAGACTGGGAACACTGGGGCTGTCAGGCTCTGAACCTGTAAACCAGATTAATGATCAGTGTGTCTGTTCAGTCTGGTGTGATGTCACTTTGTGATGTCAGCAGACTCACCATGAGGGGGCGGAGCTGAGCCGACCTTCATCTGAACTGGGCTGTGACGTGGCAATGACTGAATAAATGAACGAGTGAATGAATGAATGAGGGAATGAATGAATGAACAGAAACCGGGTCAGTCTAATCCTCTACCCTGACTCTCCTGCCCTACCTGTTTCGTGTCAGGAGTCCGGCCAGGCAACGCCCCCTGCTGGCTGTCATGGGCGGAGCCTGCCTGAGGGAAGTGGCTGTAGGGCGGTTGGGGGGAGAGCGGAGCAGAGAGGGAGGCTTGTGTTGGGGGGTGGAGTTTATGGCTCAGGGATGGAGACATGGGGGGAGAAAGGGGGGGTTGGGCGGAGGAGAATGGTGGAGACAGGGGGTGGGTGTGTGGGATAAAGCCCTGGTTTGGGGTCCCAGGTGGGGGCATGAAGGACTGGGCCATGCTCATGGCCAGAGAGAGCATGTTGGTCAGAGTGAAGAAAGGCTGGTCAGGGGGGGGCCAGTGAGGAGGGGGAGGAGCCGAGGAGGTGGATGGTGGGGGGGGGGGGGAGGGGTTACTGTGGACTCGGTGGAGGCCAGGGGCAGCACCGTGGGCAGGGAATGGGGCGGTGTAGGGGGAGTAGGGGGTAGATGGGAGGTGATACTGTGGAGGAGAGAGAGGAGCAGGAGGAGGAGGAGGAGGAGGAAGGAGGTGGGAGGAGGAAAGGGGGGAGTCTGGGTAGGGGTATTGGAAGGGATAGATGGGGGGCTGATGGGAGGAAGCTGGGGGTGAGGGAGAAGAGGGGAGATAAATAATGAGAAGGTTCACCTGTTATACACTCGATGTCGTTATAATAGATTTTATTATTATGTTTTTTTAACAGTAAAGAATCAAAAATCCATCAACACTTGTGTTAGTTGTATTTGAGCGAACATTAGTCTGCAGAAGAAGAAGAGAGGATGTGTTTCACCTGCAGTAACAACTCAGAGGCTTCAACAGGTGTGTTCATGTACCTGATGAGGTGTGAAAAGACTGTGACCTCAGCGGCCTGATGGTGGGCGTGGCCTCAGGGTCGATGTGGAAGTCTACACCATTTAAGGGGGAAGGGTCAGCATCCATGTCTGATGGGAAAACGAATGAATGAATCGACCTGTTTGTCGTAGGCGTGTAAACATGAACTGAACCAGTCAGAGTGGAGATTCAGCGTCATCAACACGATCACAAAACACAGCCCATGAAACAAATCAGGAACATTAATGACAGAACATGTGTGTCAAAGTGCCTCCCCCCCCCAAACACCACCCCAACCCCCCACCCCTCCACCGTCCCCCTTTTTCCTCCCTTCTTTACCAGGTAGTGAGGATGAGGACAGAGCTCTGGAGAGGCCCTGGAAAGAGAACCAGAAACTTCAGTTTACTGTTGAGCTGAAAAGCCGTTTAACTGATTGATCAATTTGAGAATTATCAATAAAAAATCAGTTAATCAGAAATCAGACCAGAAATCAGAAAAATATCACTGCACACACACGCACCATGGATTTGAGCGGTGAGGAGGGGGTCAGGTGAGACAGTCTGTCACTGTCTGCTGGCCTCTGATGCATCATTGACTCCACCCTCGTGATGATGTCATACATGCGGAGGATGAATCCTTCCCGCTCTGACAGGAGGATGAAGTCTCTGTGAAGCTGAAAACACACACACACACACACAGAATGCATACATTTTAAAATAAAGCTTTGTTTAGTGACAAGGTCACAGCAGGGACTTTATCTCTGATCAACACATGAGTTTCATTCATGTCTCAGAACCAGAACCAGAACCAGATACTGTGACTTCATCACTGCACTGTTGTTTTCTTCAGCTCATTGGATTTAGTTTGGTTTTATATTTTAACTGATGCCAGTGTTGAAATGCACTGAATAATGCTGAATGTAAAGAGTGAGGTTACCCCTCCACAGGTTTAACCTCTCACCTGGCTGCAGGTGTGCTCAGGTGTGCTCCAGCACACCGTCACATCATGGTCTGGACTGGTTCCAGTTTTAGAATTTATTAGTTTAATCCAAGAAACAAGTCCTCTTTTCAAAGGTAACCTAGTTATAGCTACACCTGAGAACACCTGAGGCAGCACCGTGCTCTGATTGGCTGTTGCTCCTCACCATCACAGAGGCGATGTCCTCTGGATTGTCTCCGTCCAGGTCGAATTTAAACGTCACCATCTTACTGTCGTGAGTCTGCAGCTGACACTCCACCACCCGGTCCACCATGTCTGACACCTGAACGCATCACACACACACACACACACACACACACACACACACACACACAGTATGTGTACACAGTGTCAGGGTTGTGGTGGTTAATGAGTGAATGAAGGTCACACTGAGTCATGTCTTCACCCCTGTGATTCTCAGACGAGCTCTCGCTCTCCTCCTGAACTGCTTCGTCGTTGCCCTTTTGCTTGCTTCCTGGTTGCCCTTATCTGATTGGCCATCATTTCCGTCACTCAAACCTGAGGTGACATCAGAGGCGTAGCTACAGAAAGAAACAGAGACATGACAACAGAAAGTAGAAGCTTCAAATGTGAAGTAAAAACTTCTGTAAAAAGCCAAAATAGATTAATGTGATTTAATGTGTGTGTGTGTGTGTGTGTGTGTGTGTGTGTGTGTGTGTGTGTGTGTGTGTGTGCGTGCGTGTGCGTGTTACCTGTCAACAGGTGAGGAGAAACCACAAACTGATCCAGATGACAGTCGCTCGGCATTATGGGACACAGCAATGCTCTGGAGACAACATGAGGACACGAGCAGGGTCAGAAGGGTCAGACTGACCTGATCCTGGTCCAGGTCTACCTGAGGGTCTCCTGATGAATCTTTCCCATGATTCAAAGGGACAAAGTGTCCGGTGTTTTTCTGGTCTGCAGTGAGTCTGATTAACAGTCATTGATCAGTTTGATCTGACAGACCTGTGGAGGCTGAGGTGTTGTGTCAGAGACAGACCTGTGTCGCCCTCTAGAGGAGGTCAAACCGTACTGACATCAGGTCTGCTGCCTTTCCACTCACTCGATGTCACAGCTACACCACATTTATTTATTCAGTGAGACGCTCGTTTGTCATGACCACATTTTAAGTTATAGGGGCTCTTCAAAATAAGAGCTTCTACTTTCTGTACAAACCTATGGCTGTTTCATGACAGAGTTTTTAGAGTGTGTGACATGTTTGGTTCAGAGCTTCACTCTCATGGTTGATGATGTAAATAATTACATAAATATAAATATCACAGTCTGTAAAATCCCCACTTCAGATTTAAAACTCGAACACCCCCCCCCCCCGACACACACGGCTTACCTTGGGGAAACGCAGCACAGGAAGGGGCGGAGCCTTGGATGGAGCCCTTGGATGGAGGGAAGCCTCAAGGCGAGGGGTTTCCCGAGCCACTGGAGGAGGAGCTGAGACCGACGGGACAGGGGTGGGGTTTGTGACAGGAGGGGGTGTGGCCTCAACATTCTCTGCGACACCTGAGGAGCTGAAGGAGTTGTCCATCTCACAGTCCGCTGCCATGGCAACCAGAGGAGAGTGAGACATTTAAATGTGAAGGTGCAACACTGAACTTCAGTTTAAAAATAAAAAATAAAAAGTGAAATATTAAGATAAAACAGAGAGAGTGTCCTCACATGTAGCAGAGGAGTACGAGGTGTGTTTGGCTGCCTTGTCGTCCTCGTCTCTGTCCCCCTCCGTCCTACTGAAAAAACTGCTGATCCCAGAATCCACCAGGCTGCTGCTCACAGACAACGCTGATGATGTCATGGGTGGGGCTTGTATCCCGGGGGGGGCAGGTGCTGAAACAGCTGCTGCGTCCTGCTGTGAGTTCAGAACAGAGAAGTTCATTCACAGCGTCTGAAACTCACCAACCCTCCGTCTGCTTCTGTTTTGTTATCAGATACTTTTTTACTGAGCTGTAGGAGTGAACTCCGCCAGCAGGAGGCACTGTGTTTCATGACTGTTACCACAGGAACAGCCTCAAACACACCTGAGTGCCTACCTTGCCCCCAGCAGACGCGCTTGTGGCAGGTACAGGTCTCTGATTGGATGGGTCAGGTAGTTGGGGCGTGCGGTCAGGCTCCTCCTCGATGACAGTGCCTGTATGGCGGTTCAGAGCTCCCTCCAACAGGCGCCGCTGTTTCTCCCGCTGACGCTTTATGGCCGTCACTCGGTGTCTGATTGCCTTGGCAACCAGCTTATAGTCCGCCTCACACACAAAACCCAGCACCACCTGTGAGACAGAGAGAGAGAGAGGTGAGATACCTCTACCCGTCACCTGTCAGGTGATGTCATCACCATGATGTCATCAGGTACCATCTCCTGGGCCACCTCCTCGGGGACGTCTTTGTACAGCTCAAACAGGAACTCGATGGCGTTATTGTCTTTGTATTTTCCGTGAAGCTTCTTGTTGTCGTCCATCCGGAGCCAGAGCTTCAGCGCCGCCTTCGAGCCGTCGTCGTCCTCAGCCAGCTCCACATGGACCCCCAGCTCCTCCTGGAAGAACCGGTGGTCCAGCAGGTCCTGAACCGTGAACCTGCGGGACGAAACAAAGACTGATGATCACCTGTACACAGCAAGAGATTCAAACAACATTATCTGTCCTCAGCGGCTGAAGCCAGGATGTTAGAAATACTGAGGTACATGGGAGTCCTTGTTTACCCAAGCTTCTGAGTTAGCATGTCTCATGAAGTGACAATGACCAAATGTCTATAAAACGCAGGTTGAAAAAAGCTGGAATTTCCCTTTAAATGAAGAGGTCAGAGGTAAAAGCTGCACTGTGGCGTCATCACCTCTCACTGCTGTTGGTTCGGATGCAGCCCTCAATGATCTCCTTCAGCTCCGGGACTTTAACTTTGAGAAAACTGTCTGGTTTGATTCCCTGAGAGATAAGCGCACCGTCAAACATCTGAACAAAAACAGGAAGTAGACAGCACTCAGGTGGGCGGAGCCTTACATTGGTGACTTTGCGGTAGATCTGGGCAGCGTTCTGACACTCAGAGTATGGGTACTCGGAGGTTGCCATCTCCAGGATGCACATCCCGAAGGCATAAACATCAACAGCCTCGTCATACTTCTCCTCATACATCTCTGGAGCCATAAACTCCGGGGTCCCTAAACACACCACCAGACACAGTATGAAATACAATGACACAAGCAACTTCAAACAACTGCATCCATTGTCTGACTGCGATTTAGAGCTTGGACCTTATTAAAGGCTGACAGTAAAGTAGGGGTTAAGGACTGTTTACACCCTGCTGGCTCTCTGAACACACTGGTCATACCGATGACGCTCTTGGCAAACGAGGCCTTCTTTAGTGTGGCGAGGCCCAGGTCCCCGATCTTGACGGAGGCGGTGGGCCCAGTGATGAAGATGTTGTCACACTTGAGGTCTCGGTGCAGGATAGGAGGGCAGCGCGAGTGCAGGAACTGAAGCCCCTTCAGGATCTGGAAACTCCAACGCTGCAGTAGCTTCAGCTTCATCTGACGGAACCTGCGCAGGTACCTGCAGAGGAAACACAAGCCTGATCAGCTCAGGTGAGGTTCAGAAGGTAAAACATAGCAGAGATCTGAAATTAGAGCAGTGTGTTATCGGAACTACAATTTTATGAGACGATTAGGAACTAATATGAGCATGAGGTGTTCAGGAACTAAAGTTCAGGAGGGGCGTTTTGGAATTAAGATGTTGTGGAGCATTCTGGAATCAAGGTTGCTTGCTGTTGGGAGAAAAGAGCAGGACCTAGGATGGATCCTTGAGGAATCACACTAGAGAAAGCAGCCACGGAGGAAAAGAGACACAAACCAGGCGAGAGCTGTAACATTAATACACAAAAGTTTCTCCTGCATGAGATCAATGAAGTTTATCTTTTTATCAAAACAAAAACAGGGATTTGGAAATAAGAACAAAGTTGCAAAGAATCGGTCAACCAGGTTTAAAGGTCATTATTTTAACTTCGCCACTGTTTTATTAGAAGTGTTAATATCCACTCAGCCAGTAAGAAGAGCCTGGCTGGTACAAACCTGTTATGGAAGAGCTAATGAAAAGACACTGGGACCTGTAGTGTTTGTATGATGTGGGTGTCAATTTAAAAATAATTAAAACATATATTTAAAATACATATGAAAGCTAAAATAGCAGGTCAAATCTGAGCAGGTTTTGCAGATCCTGGTTCTGGACTCACGTTTTGAGGGTCCCAGATGTCATGAGCTCTGTCACCAGGATGGTGCATTTGTGGCCCTTCTGTGTCGACTTCCAGGAGTCGAAGAATCGGACAATGTTTGGATGCTGCAGAGCTTTCAGCATCTCCACCTCCTCACAGAACCGCTGACGCTCCGCCTTGTTCAGGCGATGGGTCTGACAGGGTAAAGGTCATAAATTAGTACATGAATAAATTTATTGATGCTTCAGGGATGAGCAGATTAAAAAGCTGAGAGTCGACTCTGGGTTTAAAACCTGGACTCTGAAGGACACTGGGCCCTCATACAGTCACTGTGACAACACACAGCTGATGATTTGCTGACATGATAACATACAAACGTCTCACATCACTGCTGAGCATGATGGGAAATCAACAGCATGTCCATGAACATGTGATCATTCCTCCAGTTAAACTGTGTTCTCATAAAACAATAATAATATGGAATATTATATATATATATATATATATATATATATATATATATATATATATATATATATATATATATATATATATATATATATATATATATATATATATATATAAAGTGGGAGGTGAACACAGTAAAGTGGGCTACAACAGAACAAAGTCATAGTTTATATGAGAAGTGATCTTATGTGTTGTTGGCTCATATTTACACAAACTCACTGATCATCAACATGTTGCAAAACCAGGTTAACCCCACATGATCTGGTTATTAATGAACACATTTGACTGAAACTCTCAGTATCAACATATTAACACATTATCAAAACAATCCCAGTAGAGAAGCTGATCCTGTCATCACAACCTTTCCTCAAAATATCTTTGCTGTTGCACATGAAGGCAGTTTGAAGGAGACTGGGTTGTTGTGAGGCGTCACAGTGGGTGTCAATAATAAAAGTAATGATGTGTAAAGCCAGCATCAGGGTCCTGGTCTTGTGCATGCTGGCTCAACGCCACATGGTCGAGCTCTGCTGGGAACAAGTCTGTGAAAGGGTGAAGACATTTAGCGTCTGTTGTTGTGTTAATGTTAATTCTTAGGAAAAAAATCACAGTCTGAGTGTAAACGCAAACATACTGAGGGAATAGTGTTGTGATGAACTTGAATTTGAACTGTAATGTCTGCAGGCTGCAACCGTACTGGGATATAATATAATATAAAGGTTGTCTCAAACAAATTACATGTGTGTAAAACGTGTGTTTGTAATTTACAGGCTGAAGGACCTGACTGCTGCTGACCAATGGGAGTGAAGGACAGGTGACATGTGTGCTTTTAACAACCATAAACACACAACAGGAAGATCACCACAGAGCTGACCTTTGACCCCATTAACTGTGTCTGTGTGTGTGTGTGTGTGTGTGTGTGTGTGAGATAAAGAGCTAACAGTGACTCAGCAGTTTGTCGTACAGTACACAGAATCTGATTGGACAGACGGCTGCTGGTTGATGTTGATAACAGTAGACACACACACACACACACACGTTTACCTTTCTTTGCTTGTGAGGACCCTCACTAAATTAAATTAAATTAAATATTTACTGAAACTGAACCCACTAAACCTGAAGAACCGACCTCCCTCCAAATATATGACCTAAGGTGATGGTTCCTTATTCTGAGCCAATCAGAGCTCAGAGCGGCGTCATCGCGCAATAAAAGTATAAAATCAGCCCGAAAGCTCAGATACACTGTGACCTCAGATAACACACACACACACACACACACACACACACACACACACACACACACACACACACACACACACACACACACAGCTTCAGAACAGGTGACGTACAGGTGCAGTGTTTAACTTCCTGCAGAAACCGGACCAGAGTCACAGTGAGCTGCTGGTCTGTGAGAGGACTAACAGAGCTCCAGAGCATCATCCAGTCCAGTGTTTTCAGGGAGGGGTCTGAGTCCTCACAGGACTCCGCACACAGTCTGCAACCTTTAACTGTCTGCTTCAGACCCTCAGAAGTTTGGTGTCACGTTTTATTTTTGTCAAAATAAAATTTGTCAAACAGATTTCATCCTCTGACAGGTCACATGACTGTGACTGACTGTGACCTGTCCACAGGAGGTTTAACAAGCTGAAAATGTTGTGACCTGGATTCTAACAAAGAACAGAGGACACACTGGTTCACTGCTGGCATCTCTCCATCCATTATAAAGTGTTAGTGATTACCCATGATGCTTCACACTGACCTCAGCTCAGCTTTTATTGTCTTTAAATCATCCAGTACATGAACTCCCCCTGTCATAACTGATGATTCAGTTTCATATTAAATTCTCTTTCTGTCTGCGCTCTTTGATATTTCCTCCTCATCTGCTTTTATTCTGAAGCATGTTGCACCTTTTATTTCGAAAATTCCTGTAAAAATGGATCTGTACTTCCTGTGACAGCAGCAGATCAGGTTTCATTCCTCAGCCTCTCCTCAGGTCTGTAGGTTTAATCTGCTCTGATCACTTTTCTCTGTTTCTCTTTAATCCATTTGGTTACCTTGATGACAGCAGCTGTTACCACAACGACAAGCCTGACTTTAATTAAAAGGTTATTAAGGATCATTAAAAACACACAGCAGCATCAGTCAGCTGATACTGAGATCATGGAGTTCAGCTTCATCAGAGCTGATTCAGACCAATAATCGAACATATCACTTCCAGGCTGTGACATCACTGCTCCTCACGGAAACATGAGGACGACCTGTCTCACTGAGGAGACCAGAGCAGGTCGTCGTCACTGTGACTGACATTCAGCTTCACTCCAGACTCCACTCAAACACCTGAATGCTGCACCAAGTCAAGTTCAGTGACTGTGAGAGGTCAGATACAAACTGACCAATCAGACTGCTCCTCTTCAGCTTCAGGGGCGGAGCTTCAAATCACAGTCTCTCTGTAGCACACCTACTGATCAGCTGATGGACAGTCAGTGTCACACCTGACACATCTGTCACACCTGACACACCTGACACACCTGTCACACCTGACACACCTGTCACACCTGTCACATCTGTCACATCTGACACATCTGTCACATCTGTCACACCTGTCACATCTGTCACACCTGACACATCTGTCACACCTGACACATCTGTCACATCTGTCACACCTGACACACCTGTCACACCTGTCACATCTGTCACACCTGACACATCTGTCACATCTGTCACACCTGACACACCTGTCACACCTGACACATCTGTCACACCTGACACACCTGACACACCTGACACATCTGTCACACCTGTCACATCTGTCACACCTGTCACATCTGACACACCTGACACACCTGACACATCTGTCACACCTGTCACATCTGTCACACCTGTCACATCTGACACACCTGACACACCTGACACATCTGTCACACCTGTCACATCTGTCACACCTGTCACATCTGACACACCTGACACATCTGTCACACCTGTCACATCTGTCACACCTGTCACATCTGTCACACCTGACACACCTGTCACACCTGACACACCTGACACATCTGTCACATCTGACACATCTGTCACATCTGTCACATCTGACACACCTGACACATCTGACACACCTGACACACCTGACACACCTGTCACATCTGTCACACCTGACACACCTGACACACCTGACACATCTGTCACATCTGACACATCTGTCACATCTGTCACATCTGACACACCTGACACACCTGACACATCTGTCACATCTGTCACACCTGTCACATCTGTCACACCTGACACACCTGACACACCTGTCACATCTGTCACATCTGTCACACCTGACACACCTGACACACCTGTCACACCTGTCACACCTGTCACATCTGTCACATCTGTCACACCTGACACACCTGACACACCTGTCACACCTGTCACATCTGTCACATCTGACACACCTGACACACCACACAATTTAACTGTTGTTTGAACCTGTGTCCAACACAACAGAATGTGTGTGTGTGTGTTACCTGAAGCTCACACCAGGCCACCTCCACCGTGGTCTCTGTGTCCAGACCTTTATAAACTGTCTTGAAGGATCCTCGTCCGATCTCGATGTTGAACTTGAGGAATCGTCCGTCAGGAGACGAGGCCACCGCCTGCGTCTCTTCTTCATCTCGCTCTTCCTCCTCCACTTTCTGTTGCCACGGTAACACCTCCCTGTTAAAGTCTGAAAGCGTGGCCCCCGTCTCCTCCCCCGAGTCTGAGGTGACCTCCTGATTGGCTGGAGGGCTCACTGCAGCCTCTGATTGGGCCGCAGGGTTGTCCTTTGAGGTTGTCATGGTAATGGGAGGAAGAGGAAGATAAAGGAGGGATTCCTCCTCCTCCTCTAATTGTTCTTGTTCTTCTTTATCTTTCTCTTCTTCTTCAGGTCTTTTGTTGCTTCGGTCGTCAGCCGTCCAGGGCAGCATCCTGTTCAAATTCCCCTCCCCTCCTCTTCCTCACCAGGATGTGGGTGCAGTTCATGTGTCGTCTTCTCGGTGATGCCGGTTCAAGTCCCTCACTGTCAGAGGAGTGGGAGGAGCTGGAAGAGTCGTCCAGACGAGCGTCAGCCTGAAACATCACATGAGCTTTAATTAATCAGGTGATGAGCTGAGAGGACGACGGACAAACAGAGACAGTCAGCGAGTCACCAAGCAGTGAGGTCGGTCTGTCCACGTTCAGTATCTACCTGAGACTTAAACTGACCTGAGATCAGCTGAGGTGAGGAGCAGCTGACTTCCTCACACCAACTGTGCTTACATGGACATGAGTGTCCCGCTTCTGATCAGGTATTTAAGAATACACCTGATCCAGGTTTCTGATCCATCTCTGCTGGTACAGAACATGATGATGAGGAGTCAGGACACACCTGTCTCACACCTGAGACTGTTCCTGATACACACACAGACACGAGGAACTGTGTGACATCATTGATGGTGTATTGATCTGCTGCAGTGAAAGTGAAATAAGACTGAACGAGCAGCAGCTCCTGACTCAACTGAGACAAGTGACACTGTGAAAGAGCTAATAAATAACTAATACATAACTAATAACTAACTAATAAATAATGAATACATAACAGATAAATAGCTAATACATAACTAATATATAACTAATATATAACTAATACATAACAAATAACCAGACAAGGGTTAGTTTTTATTAACTCTACAGGGGTCTTTAATCTTAATACTAATAATAGTTTCTGTTTTCCACTGCTTTTATTTTGACATGTGAGGAAGTAAAATGTATTTACAGATCAGATGTCACAAGTGTTTCAGAATAAAAGACAAAATGAAAATGATTTACAGATTAGACTTTTGTATTTATTGACTTTTTTTATAATCAATAATTTATATTATTTATTATGTACAGACAGGTTTGTGTTATTTAAAACCCCAAATTAAGTTTATTTTATTATTCCATTATTTGATTTAACTGGGTTACTTTGTTTGCATATTTATTTCATTTTATTTAATATTAGTATTAGTATTACAGTATTACATTATTACTATTAATGTAATATTCTACCATACTTAAATTAATTAACATTTTTTCTAATATAAATAATACATATATGTTTATTATTAAAGCAATAAATATTTATCGCAATTTTTCTGTAACAGTTTATTATTTTACTTCCGTCTCTTCCTTTTGTGTGTTAATATTTTAATTTGCTTTAATACGTTTTTAAAAGGTAACTGCAAAGTAAGATATTTTATTATATTATATTATTATACTCACTGCGTGTGCAGCAGCAGCCAGTGACTTAATGAGCCGAGCGGAAAAACTGGAACCAGTAAAACCACATTAGAAACCAGCAGAGCTCAGCTGACCCGAGCAGATTCAACAGGTCCAGGTCCAACCAGGGTCCAGTCCGGTCTCAGTCCGGCTCAGTGATAAAACTCCGACAGTGACGGAGCCCAGCGACAACAAAACATCCTCACAGCACAAAGTCGGTCCTCCAGCTTCTTCTTCTGCTGTTTCTGAGAACTTCTGCAGACTAAGAGACAGCACGAGCTCTATCAGCGCTGAGCAGACTGCACGAGCTGCCACAAGCCCCGCCCTCCGGACACCTGTCACCTGCCTGATAGAAACAGTCGGGGGGGGGGGGGCTGTTCTCCGTCTCTCAGCTGTCCTTCACCACGTCACTGCCCTTCTCTCTGCTGTTATAACTTTCTTCATATTGGATAATTTTTTTAATTAATTGTTATTACTTATATAATATATAATTCTTATCATTTTACTTTTCTTAATGTATTTATTTTTGTTTCATCATTTTGTATTATTTAATAATGCATTTTTTTAAATTTATTTTTGTATTATTTTACTTTGTAGGATTATTTATTATATGTATATTGTATTTGTATATTTATATTTTATTATATATCATCATATTTAGATTATTGTTATACATATTTATATTTTATTTTGTCTATTTACGTTTTATTCCTTATTTGTTTTATAAACACTGATGATGATGATGATGATGATGATGAGTAAAGGTTTGCTGTATGACACACTGATGTTTTACGTGTTGTCATGTGATCTTGTGTCCAGCAGAGGGCGCTGCCTCCCTATATGTTTAGTTTGTCTCTACGTCACAGCGCAGTTTTAACTCTTCACCACGCTTTTTTATTTGTAATTGATTAACTTTATCAATTTTAAATAATCTCAAACATTATTTTAAACCATATAAATAAAGGTAAATTCTTATAATACTTTAAAATATGTATTTATGTATGTATCAGGTGATGTGTCTGAGCCTAACCCTGTGTCCGGAGCAGATTCATCTGTTTCTCCTGCTGCAGTCTGGCAGCCCACTGAGGCTTCTTCTTCTTCCCTCAACAGGTGAGTACAAACCTTTAATATTCCCACAGTCTGTCAGTATATGTTGATATTATAAACAGTAG
Source organism: Trachinotus anak (assembly GCF_046630095.1). Taxonomy (NCBI): domain Eukaryota; kingdom Metazoa; phylum Chordata; class Actinopteri; order Carangiformes; family Carangidae; genus Trachinotus; species Trachinotus anak. Next base: position 384,358 of record NW_027273854.1, on the reverse strand, counting down.
AGTCCAAAAGTCTTTATCAGAATGTGAAGAGACATGTTTAACATTACTGAGAAAAACATAAACATATAGAATCTGTACATGTATGTTCTTTTAAGAAATGTGCATATATAGATTAAGTATATATTGTTAGCATGTATGTACGCAACATGTTATACCATATAAAAATTCACCATATGGATTTTTTTTAAAATGTAGAATATAATGTCAGATTTTTTATGGATATTTCATATATGTTATAAACTTATATCTCCATATATCCAGAGGATGTAAATATATGATAATAACATATAAACTTATAGGTGACATACCGTATATGGCAACATCACTCTTGATACAGTGACATTTATATAATGTCACAGTCTGGCTCTCACAGCCATGACAAAGAGGGAGACACACCATGTTAACGTTAAACAAGAATATTTATTAGAGAATCAAAGCAGTAAAATTATGATTCCTAACAAAAACCCTCACTCAATGGAGTTTGACAATCAGTAAGTCAGTGTGAAGTGTGTGTTGTGTGAGTGGACATGGGTGTAAGTGTTGTAAGGTGCATAAAACAACAGATAACAGAGGACCTAAAGCAGCTCCCATCACCACCGGAGATGTCTACAAAGAGAGGGGGGGAGAGTGAGGCATGAGTAACAGGAAGTGCCTTTTATAGGCTGGTGAACACTGGGCCCAGGTGTCACCAGGAAGCACTGCTGACCAGAGGTGTACAATACCATCACACAACAACAGGGGTCACCACAATATATATATGACATTTTTGTCTGGGACAGAAATGACAACAAACAAAGCTGACCCCTGACCCTCTGGCCCATGACCCTGTAGGGGCCTGTAGAACCCGATAATGTAATAAATCCCCGATAATGTAACCACAATAATGTAATAAAAAATTTCACTTGAGTGGATTGAAAATGTAATAAAACCTGATAATGTAATAACTTCCCAATAATGTAATAATGTGCATTTCCCAATAATGTAATACACTCTTAACCAATAATGTAATAAAGTGCATTTCCCAATAATGTAATACACTCTTAACCAATAATGTAATAAAGTATTACATTAACGGGAGGTTATTACATTATCAGGTTAGCCTTCATTTCAAGGGACCTGATAATGTAATAATACTCCAATAATGTAATAATTTAACAGGAGATCACCCATCACTTGGTTTCAAGTGGTGTGTTCAAGGTTATATTTCTGTGTAAGCGACACAAGCTCCAGAGCGCCACGAACAGGTCAAAGTTGGACATACATGAATGGTTAACTTTGACCCGTTCATCCGTTTTCACGAACGATGTATCACTGGAGCCCTCGGGCCAAGCCGAGGTCAATGCATCGTTAATGTCTTTTTCCGCCATATTGGATTCCCGCCATCTTTGATTTGATCAAAAACCTTTAAAAGGCCTCTCTTGTCACAAATTTTGTCTAATCTTCTTGAAACGTCGCCCAGATGATATTCAGACCATGACACACAAATGCATTCAGCATCTTCTTCAAATTCAAAGGTGCTTAGCCATGACAGCCAATCAAACTTGACATTGAGGTCGCCAAACAGGACAACAACACAACCTGGAGGTTTAGACTAAAACGGGTCCAGCAGCGTTTCTGAAAGTCTCTGTTTTAGGGGCTGAAGACTCTGGAGGAGAGTGGAAGGAGGAGGAAACAGAGAAGAAGAGACGAGTTTAAAACTAAAACGTAGAAGAAAAGATGAGTTTAAAACTTGTGTTTGGGGCTGTTGTGTAAATGTGTAGCAGATTTTCTCACTTTTTAAACACTTTCACGAATGAAGACAGTTTCCTTCTGCTTCCAGTAATTGTGCTAAGCTAGGCTAAACACAGTCCACTACTGTGTAGTGAACACAGACTAAACTGATATCCATCTGAAACATCTGATTTTCACAGTTTCCTTCTTCAACCTGCTCAGGTGTGTTGTGTTCTCAGGTACCTGTCTTACCACTCGGTAAGTTCTCTGCCGGCCGACTCGTTCTCTGATCTGTTCCTGCTTGACCTGTCGCATGACCGTGTGATAAACTCACCTTGTATCTGTATACACAACAGAAATGAATGGAGATCTAAGGAACAGCTGTACAAATTAATATTGGTGTTCATTCAGTTTTCAGTTTCAGTTTCCTGTTTCCTCTCAGCTCTCTTCTCTTGAAGCTGGTTGTTTCCATGGTTCGGCGTCCTCTCTTTGCTTCCTGCTTCCTTCTCATCCAATCAGCTGTCTGCACTGGACCTGGCGGCGCTTGTTGGGCTGCAAGCTCATGCCAACCTGACACACAATCCCTGGCACTGTGACTGTAGGATGCAAGTGAGTTTAAAGGGACTTACTGAATATTGATGATAAATATTGACCATCATTAGGAGCTGTGAGTGTAAAACTCTTTAAAGAACAGATAATGTAACAGACTCGACTCCTCAGATTCTGTAAGGTTTTGTTAATCAGACTAATTCTCTGACGAACTGAACTTCTGTCTTGTTTGTTCGGCTGTCGGGGTCTCAGTTGGATCTGGGCCCGTCCTCTCTGACTGAGGTCGTCTGTCAGACCTCTGACCTCCCAAACCTCTGTACCTTTACACTCACCAGCCAATCAGTGTGGTGGATGATGATGTCACTTCATGTTTGCTTTACGTTAGGTTGTTTATGTTGTGATGTTTTGTTATTTATGGTATGTTGCATTCCTTAATATTGTAATATTAATTTTACATTGTGTTAATTGCATGAATTAAATATTTCATTTCATGACATTAAGTTCCTGTTACATTCTCTACACTTTGTTATGTTCACTTGATGTGTTTGCGTTGCAGGAGCTGTTTGGATGCCACTGGTCTTACTGGTGGAGGACTGGGATCTGTGTCTGTCTGTGAGGAGAACCACTGACGTGGTGATGCTTGTCACCATGTGCCTCTGGTTCTCCATGGTCATGTCCTACCTGGTCTACTATTTCTGACAGAACCAGGAGGACGCCCAAGGACACATGGAGTACCTCAAGTCCCTGCAGAGCCGCTAGGTATAGAGGACGTAGTGCCAACTGGAGGAGACCAGGACAGGTCATGTTGTTCATATTTATCTTGGAAGAACTGATGTAACATGACCACACGGATGCAGATTATGTCCTGGAATCGATATGTCCTGGAGAGTTTCACATAAATTTCATCCGAGACATTTTATCTCCAACAAGGTTTCCTTTAAACCTCTTCAAGAACCCCTATGACTGTCTTAAGAACTCCCGGACCCTCCTTTAGGACCTTTTTATCTATCTCCAAGAAACCTGTAACCTTCTCAAGAACTACTTGATCCTCCTTAAGCCCCATAAAACCTGCCAATGGATGCCTGGAACTTTCTCAAAGACCCAGTGAAATGTCTGAAGGAATTGTAGATTTTCTTTAAGGCCCATAGCCCCACATGACCAGTCTAGAAGAAATGGTGTGAGTTCAGCATCAAACTTCATCCTTTACTCACTAACATCTGTCTCCAGACATGGAAACAAACACCAATGTTGTTTCTATTTCAGTCACTTCTTTTCTGCCACTAGCTGGTTAGCATGCTAACCAGCTAGCCTCAGTCCGGCCAGATCATGTCGTCACTTTGTGATACAAGTCACTGCGGCCTCCAGTCTGAAGAAGTAGCTGCTCAGAGGACGTATTATAACTTTTTGTCCCATAAATGCGACAGTGACTGAGGGCTCTTGGTGAAACTGGTAGGTAAACAGCTGGTAATGCTAACATTAGCTACGTAGCTACAGCAAAACCTACAAATACTTCCTTTAAGGAGCCATAAGCCAAGTCCTCAAAGACTTTTGGAACCTCCTCAAGGTCCATTAAGACCATTAGAGCTTCGTAAAAGACTCCTGAAACTACCAAAGACCCCTTAGTTTTCCAAGCACTCCTTAAAATTCCCAAAACCTAAAACCCTTTTTCCAGGACTCCTGGGACCATCTGAAGAACTGCTACAGCTACCTCAAGGATTCCAGGGGTTGGGATGTAGCTACACATCTTCAGACACCCACAGTTAGTTTCAGCCTTGTTTAATTAAAGCTGTTACCATGGTAACTGGCTCCCAGGTCACTGCATCATCAGAGAGCTGTTGTCCAGTTCCCTCATGTTTTCCACCAATTATACATTTCTTTACTTTGAAATGTTTTTGTCTCAAATATTTGTCATGGTGTTTATCTGAAACCGACTTCAACTGAGGCTCATACAGTGACAGAGATATTTGTGTTTGATGTGGTTCTAAATGAGTTCAGAGCTCATGTCACTGATCTTTCTGCAAAAAGTGTTTAAATCTTTTTAAAATGACAAATGTTAGTTTTCAAACTTTGACTTTGACTTTGTAAAAAATGCCTCTTTCCTGCTCTGTCATGTAGAAACCAGTTTCTCCCTGTAGCTGCTACATGTGGAATAACAGACATTCCGTACAAGAACATGTCTGAACATAAATATATCTGTGGTATCATGACAAGAGAAGAGACTCATGATGGTTTTCAGCTTCCAGCAGCATCAACAACGTCCTGGTCTCATGGTCCCATCAGTCCTGCACCAGTCCGCCCTGGTGTCCCCACACCAGCCACTGAGGTGCTGTGTGTGAGTCAAACCAAACTATTTATTTATGTATGGATTTTATGTCATGTGTTCCCGTGTGTCCTGTGACCTGATGATGAGTTTCAGTCTTGATCCTGATCCTGAATTAGTCGGGCTCCAGTCAAAACCTACAGGTGAACATGTAGAACATAGAAAGTTCTGATTAAAGATCTTACTGAACCGGTCTAATGTGGTGCATTCACTGTGAATATTTATAGAGTAATGTCATTTTTAAATCAAAAGCTGCTATTGAATGAGACACAGTGACTCCGGATCAGGAGAATCTGACTCAGCTTCAGTATGTTTGAGTCCGGTTTCCGGTGTCTCTCAGTGTCCACACGGTGATGTTCAGGAGGACACACAACAAAGACAAAGACACATATATATGGCTACTAAAGTGTGTGTGTGTGTGTGTGTGTGTGTCTGTTATCGATTATCTGAGTCTGCTCTGCTGTTTCTGCGATCATCTCTTACTGCCTGCCGTGTCCCACAATGCGCCGCGCTCCAACAGTTGCCAGTCATTGTGACGTCAGCCTGAGGAACAGAGTGACTGTGCAGGTAAAGACCCGGTTCAGACCCGGTCCTCTTCCTCCTGTTCAGACCGACAGAGCTCCGTGTTTCTCCTCACTGTCTGCCGTTTGTCTTCCAGACATCATGAAGGAGACAGCGGCCAAGCGGCGGGACAAAGCGGGAGGTCGGGACCGGGACTCCAAATCCGAGAAGCCTAAGGACCCGGGCCCGGAGCCGCAGGATGTGGAGATGCCGGAGGAGGAGGCGGCCAACGCGGCTAAACAGCCAAAAGAGCAGGACAGCTTGACCCTGGACGGTAAAAAGTTCATAACACCGTTAAAAGCACCGGGACAGCCCCGGACAAGAGCCGGTTTACCACCGGAGACCGTGTTTACGCTGCGGTGTTAGCCTGTTAGCATGTCGGGCTAACAGACACCGGAGGAGCTAACCGGTCAAAAACCGTTTAGTTTCAGGAGAGGAGGGGGTTTCACGGAGAGTTTACCACATCAGGCCAGGTCCAGCTCGAAACCACTTAATGTAGCCCCATCTGAGCTGGACTAGAAAAACCCAAACCAGTGTAAAACCTGGGGTCAGTGGACTGTGATGATTCTGTTTCATCTGTAAATAGTAAAAGCTGGTTTACAGACCACATCAGACCAGGACTACATAAACCCCAACTGAATGTAGACTTGTCAGACCTAGACTAGATTAACATGGAGACTTGTTAAACCTCTGTTTGTGAAACACGATATTTCTGCATTCAGTCCACATCAGACCAGGTCTGAGCAAAAACTTCAAACCTGGACCAGGTTCACGTGAGACTTCAGTCGATAGTTTAGTCTGCGAAAAATTGATCTCGCCAGTTTACAGGGGACTGAAACTTTTCATCTGTTATCAAAACCACTACAGCTTCTGGAGGATCAATAGTTTTATTGAACTGAATAATGATTGGTGAGAAACACTGACATCATGTGACTGCATCTCATGTTCATGTTTCACTGTGAGACACTGGAGCTAAAACGGCTCAAATTATCAATGAAGTTCTGCATCAAACTCTGCTGCTGTTTCTGTTTCTGCTCTTCCTGTCTTGTTTTGGGCCACACCTCCTCTTCATCACCTCCTCCTCTGATCTTCATCATTTCCTCTTTGATCTACATCTACTCCCCCTTTTCTGTCTGCTCTTCACCTCCTTCTGTTGTGATCTTTGTCTTCTCCTACTTAGACATTAAGGAGCATGTGAAGCAGATAGAGAAGGCTGTGTCGGGGAAGGAGCCTCGGTTTGTTCTCCGTGCTCTCCGAGCATTACCGTCCACCAGCCGCCGGCTCAACACCAACGTGCTGCATAAAGCCATCTGTGGCTTCTTCACCAACAACACCAGCACCAGAGACTTCCTGCTGGGCTTCCTGGAGGAGGTGAGGAGCCACAACGTGATTGGTGATCGGCTTCAGTATTGATTAACCCGTCCAAAAATAGATAAATAAATAAATAAAATGGCATGTCATGTGATGTCGGGGTGTGTGAGGTAGTCATATCTGAATCTACAACAGGTAACACACTGACTACACATGACTACCCCCACATCACACAACCACAACTATCACTTTAATATTCTGTGATACAGGCGTTTACCACCAATACCTGATCAGATAATCACTGTTGATTGCTGCTGTCTCGCTCTGTGTCTCTCAGCCGATGGAGATGGCGGACGGAGACGTCCAGTTTCGTCCCAGGACAGGTAAAGCAGCGTCGGCTCCTCTGCTGCCAGAGGTGGAGGCTTATCTGCAGCTGCTGCTGGTGGTTCACCTGACCAACAACAAGAGATACACTGAGGTCTGTCTGTTGGTCACATGGTCTCTGACTCACCTGTCACTCTGTGACATCACTGACAAACTAGAAAAGACTAAAGCTTCTCAAGAAACTGAACAGGTGAAGCATCAGAGCAGGTAATAGGCAGAAAGCAGTGAAAGTGTAAACATGGAGAGGGGAGTTAGGAATACTGTTGGTGCTGTAGTAAATAAAACTGTGCTTTTGATGCTGTAAAATTCCCTGAAGATGCTAAAATGCTTTGAAATATTTTTATTTGTCTTTATCATTTATTTTCTCATTGATTTATTTTTATGGCCCCTCTCTGACTCCGTACTCAGTCTCTGAAGTACTGTATGCTGCTGTGTGACATGTGCTTCAGTGTTAGTTGTTTTTGTGGCTGATGATGATGATGATGATGATGATGATGATGATGATGTTGTTCCAGGCTCAGAAAGTGTCTGACGACCTGCTGCAGAAGATCGGCTCAAAGAACCGCAGAGCTCTGGATTTGGTGGCTGCTAAGTGTTATTATTACCACGCCAGAGTGTACGAGTTCCTCAACCAGTTCGACACCATACGCAGGTACACGTGCATACACAAACACGCGCACACACACACACACACAGACACACAGGCTGGTGCTGTGTTTGCAGTTAGAGGTGCATGTCAAGCACAAGCTTTTGCCTCATACTGAGGTCACTGCGAGGTCACTGCGAGGTCACTGAGGTCACTTTTGACCTGAAGGGTTGAAGCTCATACTTCAGTACAGATGTGGACACATTCTCTACACTACAGTCAGGTTCCACATGTGCTAGAAAACAGGATGAACAGAAGCAGCAGCTCCTTTATATTTGAACAGTCACAGACTCGTGTGCTGTTTGTAGGTCAGACGGTCCAGCTGCAGGTGGACGACCACACAGGGTCTGCAGGGAGCTGCACCACCGCTCTGACTTTAACAGCCTCTGTCTCTGTTCTGAACCCTCCCAGTTTCCTCCACACGCGCCTACGTACGGCGACTCTGCGTCACGACGCCGACGGTCAGGCCGTTCTCCTCAACCTGCTGCTGAGGAACTACCTGCACTTCAACCTGTACGACCAGGCCGAGAAGCTGGTGTCCAAGTCAGTGTTCCCTGAGCTCGCCAACAACAACGAGTGGGCCAGATACCTTTACTACACAGGTGAGACTGACACCTGCGCTGCTGTGAGACTGTGAGGGCTCATGTACCATGGGGGACAGTGTAACCTGGTCTCATGTTACCTGTACTTCGGTATCTGGACTTCCTTGTGTGCTCCTGTAATGACCTGTGTGTGTTCACCTGTGACCTGCAGGTCGTATCAAGGCGATCCAGCTGGAGTACTCGGAGGCTCGCAGGACGTTGACCAACGCTCTGAGGAAAGCTCCGCAGCACACAGCTGTGGGCTTCAAACAGACGGTGAGTGAGCGACACTGAGGGGGTTGTTGTTGTTGTTGTTGTTGTTGTTGTCAGTGCTGCAGGAACATGAAGTGTCTCTGACCTCAGGTCCACAAGCTGCTGATCGTGGTGGAGCTGCTGCTCGGGGAGATTCCTGACCGGCTTCAATTCAGACAGCCGTCACTCAAGAGGTCACTGATGCCCTACTTCCTGCTCACACAGGGTCAGTATCTACCCCCGAGTCTGAAACCAGGTCTGACCCTGAGTCTGACACCAGGTCTGAAGAATGAAGAAAAATGTCCCACTTTACAAGTCACCTCTTTAATTGGGTCCTCTTGTGTGTGTGTGTGTGTGTGTAGCGGTGAGAACAGGTAACCTGGCCAAGTTTAACCAGGCGTTGGAGCAGTTTGGGGAGAAGTTTCAGACTGATGGGACGTACACACTCATCATCCGCCTGAGACACAACGTCATCAAGACGGGTGAGCCAATCACAGGCGACGCCACCTCTGACATCACATGTTACTGTTACAGCCTGATATCAGCTGAGAGAGATTTTAATGTGTGTGTGTGTGTGTGTGTGTGTGTGTGTGTCAGGTGTGCGTATGATCAGCCTGTCGTACTCTCGTATCTCTCTGGCCGACATCGCTCAGAAGCTCCAGCTCGACAGTCCTGAGGATGCCGAGTTCATCGTTGCCAAGGTAACAAGGAAAAAGCTCAAAGCATCTTGTTGAAAGTGTAGAAATAAATAAAAGCAAAAACACAACAGGTAGACAAACAGACACACACTGTGTCGTCAGGTGAGAAAACTAAACTAAACCTGTGTCAGAGTTTGTCTCAGCTGATGACGCAGAAATATCACTGTGGAAACATCAGTCACTGAGGAACATCTGTCACCAGGTCAAACAAGGCCTGGTTACGTCACTGGGATCGAGGTCCACAGACCACGGACCAGTCCATGGACCACAAACCAGTCCACGGACCACGAACAATCTATATGTCTGGTGTAAAATATTCCAGATCAATACATAAATTGATTACTAGCATATGAACTGTTGAAGTACACACTCGGTGCCTCTGCTGTCAGTACTGAGATCCTGTGGGTGTTTGGTCATGTGACTTGTCACAGCTGACGTCATGCTGATGTGTGGACATCTGGTTCCAGAGTCTCTGATTCAAACTCTCAGCTGACCCTGAAAACTCTACCCACAGACCAATCAGCAGCAGGCGCTCCTCAGGGCGACCCCATAAATCCAGCCATTCAGAGACACCTGCAGAGTGACTCAGAGATCCTTGCAGGAACAGAGTGCACACTCTCACACAAACACATAATACAGGACACAGCTGTAGCACCTGTCTGCACCAGGTGTGTTGTCTTGTTCTGATGAGGTCCGTGTCGTTCAGGCAATCCGTGATGGCGTGATCGAGGCGAGCATCAACCATGAGAAGGGCTTCGTCCAATCAAAAGAGACCATGGACATCTACGGCACCAGAGAGCCTCAGCTTGCTTTTCACCAGAGAATCTCCTTCTGCCTCGACATCCACAACATGTCTGTGAAGGTAACACACCTGTACACACACACCTGGACATCCACAACATGTCTGTGAAGGTAACACACCTGTACACACACACACCAGTGACCTGCTCTGTCTCCTCCTGCAGGCCATGAGGTTTCCTCCCAAAGCTTACAACAAAGACCTGGAGTCAGCAGAGGTAACACACACACACACACACACACACACACACACACACACACACACACACACACACACACATACTTGTACTTCTATCTTTGTGAGGACACTCATTGACATAATGCATTCCCTAGCCCCTTACCCTAACCTTAACCATCACAACTGAGTGCCTAACCCTAACCCTGACCCAAACCTTAACCTAAACCTAATTCTAACCATAACTCTAAAACCAAGTCTTAACCCTCAAAATGTGATTTGAAGGTGTCTCAAAAAGTGAGGACCGGCCAAAATGTCCTCACTTTCCCAAAATGTCCTCACTCTGTTAGTAAAATACTTTTTTTGGTCCTTACTATGTAGCAAGTACAAGTACACACACACACACCACTGATAGTTCACCTTAGTCCTGAGTCACCATCAGCTGGACCTGTTACCTCTGAATCAGCTGTGATTGGTCGTCATGGTAACAAGTGTCTGTATCTCTGTGGTCGTACAAACATCCTCCAACTTCAACATTAACAGAGTTCAGCAGGACTGAGTCCTGACACCTGGACTTCAGTCACATGTCCTCACTTCCTGTCACTGGTCCTGAGTCTCTGGTGTTTGAATGTGTTTCTGCTTGATGACTGAAGTCAGGTCTGTGTTTAACAGCAGCTCAGACATGTTCAGGTTTGATTCTCTGACATCAGATCCATCAGTAAATCCCTCAGTCCTGATTCTAGAAGCTTCTCTGCCTGTTAAAAAGGCCGGTTGCTAACGAGTGTAAATGAGACGACAGAGGTTGTCGGGGACGTTAAACGTCATCAGTCCAACATGAAACCGACCTCCTCACCAGTCCACCTTTACAGCCTCGCTGTGTTTCTACAGACTGTCACTAACTGTCAGAGGAAAGGCTTCTGTAGAAGAGCTCAGAGCTGAATCAGACTACAGGCTGGAGGTTAGTGGTGGTGACGGTGAAGTCATGTGACTGTGGTGTCGTTGATTTAGAGCAGCGGTACTCAATAGGCAGCCCCCGGGCCGCCGGCCACCTATTTGTGGCCCCCGAACTGTTATTTCTTCAGTTTGTGTTTTGGTTGGGTCAACACGTATACCTATCGGGACTTGTCTCCATGCCAACGATACACAGACAGCCTGTTAATGGATCGCGCTGCGAGCGCATTTTTAAGTTTCACTTTCGCTTGTGAAGCCGTTCGCATTGTCACTTTGCCAGAGAGCAGGGGAGGAGCCTAGATTGCGCACGAAAAAAAAAGGTTGCACGAAAATGGCGTGTTCCAAATTATCTGCCAAAAGAAAGGTGGGCAGTGAAAATCGCCAATTCAAAGAAGAATGGACTGAAAAATTTCTCTCATTAAGCTGTTTCACACAGACACACTTAGAATGTAAAATAGTTTTTCATTCTATTTGATTCCTGAGATCTTGATATGTTTGTTTGTTACCTGTTACGACTCTATGGAGGTGCTGATTTATTTTTGTTAAACTTAATGGTAAACTGGCCTGACCGACCTCAATAAATGGATCTTTGAGTCACTGAAAATCATCTTTGTGGCCCTTGAAGATTTGTATTTGAGTACCCCTGGTTTAGAGCCTAACATGAGCTTTTTACTGTCTCTGTGTGTGTGTGTGTGTGTGTGTGTGTGTGGTGTATTCAGGAGCGTCGGGAGCGTGAGCAGCAGGACCTGGAGTTCGCCAAAGAAATGGCTGAAGATGACGATGACAGCTTCCCATGATCCTCTGTGTGGACTTCCTGTGCAGACAGGAAGTAGTTCTGCATGTGCATTGGCACGTTGTTAGTAGATCACTTATTACCCACAATGCCCCTCTCCTCTTTTTTCTCTCTGGTGTGTATTCTGCTGTGTAGCCTCTGAACTTTAATCTGCAGCTGTTTGTTTTGCTCTCACTGAGACAAATAAAATTCATTTTGTTTACACACGCTTTGTGTTTGTGGATTTCTGGGTAATGTAGTCTTTTCTCTGAAGCTTCAAACCAAACTCCACTCTGTAATTTCCAGTTTCAGATGATGTGGAAGTGAAAACAGCTTCCAACATTAGCCCATTTTAAAACACCACATCTGTCCAGCTGTTGAACATCAGGGGTAATTAAACGTTTCATTAATTCATGAGATGCTCTCTGTTGTTACCATGGCAACAGTTTGAAACTCCTCCCCAGCGCGGAGGGGACCGGTCTACAGGTTTTCTTCAGGTTTTTACTCTGTCTTAAGTGAATCTGAAAATGGTGAAAATCAAATTGAGCCAACTGAACAGCTGATCTGTGTCGTACCTTCAGCTTCGTCTCTGTCCAACATCTGTCAATAAAGTTCATTCAAATCATTTCTGTCTCAGACTCAGCCATGAAACAAATACTGGTTCAGCAGTCTGATTATGATGATGATGAAGACTCTGGATTTAACATTGGTGATCAGTGAGGGACCAGGTCTCTGCAGCAGGTCTTGGTGGCTCTCTCCGGGTCCTCTGGACCAGGTCTCAGCTCGACTCCAGGTTTGTGAAAAACCTCAGAGCCGTGTTGAGCTGACGAAGCAGAAAATGACTCAGGACATGAAACTGCTGTTACACAACTGTTCAGATGCATCATGGGAAAAGTGTGTTTATTTATATGAGAACTAAAACAAACTGATCATCACCCTCAGTAAACACACGAGCTTCATCCTCAGATCAGCTGGTGGATGTTTCCCTTCATCCAAACTCTTAGGACTTCCTGTTTTACTTAAAGCTGATTGGTCTGATCAGCCCAAGCTTTTTCCCCGCAGCCGCATCACCCCGAGCTCCTGCAGCTGGAGACGTTTCACAACCTCTGAGTCAGCTGATCTGGAACCAGCCTCAGGCTTTGGACCCGAGTTCATTCAAAACTGACACAAACTGTGAATCAGTGCCTGTGAGCGACAGGAAGAGGAAGAGATTTTCACATTAAAGGTGGTTTAGAGGAAAGTTTGATTCAATGTCACATGAATGAATCTCAACAAACAGTGAAGTCAAATAAAAACATCAATGTTTATCTCCCAGAATTCATAGCTGAAAGAACCTTAAACAAGAGTCATCTGTCCACTTCATTTATCTTCATTTATCTTCATCACTTCATCTGCTGCCTGAGTTAAATCCATGTTTCTCGTGTGTATTCTGAACTCAAGGTCCAGCTCTGTGCAGAGCTTTTGAGATTATCTCATGGTCTTCCTCTGCAGGTGGAGCTGGCTTCTCCCTGCAAATCTGAGCCAGCTCCCTTTACTGAAGAAACTGTGGAATACGGATGAAAGCCTTGGAAAGCTAGTAAGTTCATTTGATCACAGTTGATTTAAAATGATAGATAATAAAGTTAACTTCTTCTTTTAATTTGAAATTTTCCAGATTTTGTTTTGAATAACCTTTATTTATACATTGTTAAAATGATGAGGCTGTGTCAGGTGTTGTCACCTGGATGTTCCTCATTTGTCTGAAAGTGAAAGTGAAGGGACTTAGTGACTTTCCACCTCTAATATGAAGGAAGTTATTGATTACCAATAACTATCTGTCGATTATCTGGGTTTTTCAGTCGTTCTCCTCTGACGTGTTTTTATTTTCACTTCACATGAAAAATTTAGACACAAAATTTTTGATCAACTGATAAAATCTGAAGCAACACAGACAGGATGTGAACTTCAAATCAAGGTTCAGATACTGCTGAATGTTCATGTGTCTGAAATAATAATAATAATTATTATTATAATAATTATAATTATAATTATAATTAAGGTGTCAGGGACGCAGCACAGTGATCATCTCTGAGTCTTATTGTGTGAATCAGCAGGAAACCGTTTGGTTGTGAAACACAGGCGTCAGATCTCTGCAGGATTTAACAAACATCCTTCAACTGTTTCATCACATTTTATCCTGAGTCTGTTTCCATGCTCTTTACTTCCTGCTGTCATTAACCCTTTTGTTCTCAGATCCTTCATTTCAATAAAAACATTTACAACAGTTCTTAAATCATTTCTTCTGTCTGATCTTTGAGCCTCAAACAGCAGAAACTAAACTTTTAAAGGAGTTTAGAGGGAAATGTGGAGCTTTTATCAGTTTATCTCATGTTTTTAATGTGAAGTCTTCAGATCCATGAGGAGGAAGCTGCTCTTCAGTAGTTTGTTATTTTCCAGTGAAGTTTCCTCTGCAGCAGCTCGATGAGGAAACAGCACCAACCCTACGAGGTGTGTTTGAGGCTGACTCACTGATCTTCCAGGATTTCTTCAAAAGAAACATGACGATGCACATGAAGTGAAGCTGAATAATAAACCACTACACACACACACACACACACACACACACACACACAGAGGGATCAGAGTGACGCTCCTCAAACACAACAATAAAACAGCTATGAAACAATAAATAATAAAGACAAAACCAGATGTTTAAAGAAGATAAACAGAACCTTGAGACCAAAAATCAGAATAAATTCATCTGTAAAAATAAATAAAACAATGTTGTCAGAACCAAAAAAGCAACTAAAAAATTATAAAAATAAATGACATTCTCTGTTTACAGATTATTACAAACAGTAGGGATTGTACAATCTCTGGGACCCTAGATAAGAAATTGCTATGATTCCTACTAAGATTCCTACTGAGATTTCATCCATTGGTCGATTCAGGGGGAGGAAGCCACACTGCTGGGGAGTAAAGTTTGTCAGCCCTCAAGGGCCCCCTAACAGCCTGGGGCCCCAAGCAGTTGTCTGCCTCTGCACCTCTGATTATATATTTGATTTCATCAACCAGCTCATATCTCCATCTCCTTCATTCGCCCCAGTCCTCCTTAAAAACACCTGAGACCTGCTGATGGTGCGTTCAGGTGCTGTGATGAAGGCTCAAATAAAACAGGCCTGTTACGTGTGTGTAATATAACACTGAGCGGTGGTCTCGGGTGTCTACATGTCGGACGCTCCTAACTACGATAATCTGATGCGATTTGAACGCAGCATTAATCTGAAAACCATCAGATGGTTCATGTTTTCTGTTCTGTTCATCTCACCAACACCGACGAAAAGTAACTAAGTACATTTACTCAACTACTTCAGTGTTTTAAGGTACTTTCCCTGAGTATTTCCATTAAATGATACTTTATACTATGACTCAGAGAGAAATACTGCACTTTGTGCTGCTGTGTATTTATTTTACAGATTCTGCTGCAGCTTAGACTCAGGATCAAGAATCTAATAGGATCATAATAAAATATTCTCAGGAGAGAATAGGAGAGATTTTTCTGTCGTTTCATATTTTAATATTTCAATATTGTTACTTCAAAGGATCGTTTTTGCTCCACCGCTGCCTGATGATGATGATGATGATGATGATGATGATGGTGATGATGATGATGATGATGATGGTGATGATGATGGTGATGATGATGATGATGATGATGGTGATGATGATGGTGATGATGGTGATGGTGATGATGGTGATGATGATGATGATGATGATGATGGTGATGATGGTGATGGTGATGGTGATGATGATGATGATGATGGTGATGATGATGATGGTGATAGTGATGATGATGATGGTGATGATGATGATGGTGATGATGATGGTGATGGTGATGATGGTGATGGTGATGGTGATGGTGATGATGATGATGATGATGGTGATGATGATGATGGTGATGGTGATGATGGTGATGATGATGATGATGATGGTGATGATGATGATGAGTAGTATACTAGTACAGTACTGGACGGATCTGATCACAGTTACACAAAGTGTTGAAACAGAGTTTCCATACGTTCTGTCATTGTGTTGCTATGGATGGAATTACAGTGAAAATGAATTGCTCCCCTTTGTGCTGGGGGGTCGCTGGGGGCGCGGACCCCACTTTGAGAATCACTGATTTAATGAGCCTGAAAACCTGGAGACAAAGTCACACAAAGAAACGTTAATTACATTGTTCCTCAGCAATGAAACTGACGTGAACTCTGACCTCTCGGACTCCACAGTCTGGATCTCACCGGAAATACAGGTGTGAGGTCACGTGTTTTACCGCCAGCAGGTAGGACCCCTGCGGTTTCCGTGTGTCTGGTCCCTGCAGCCTTCACGGCTCATTCCTATTGTGTGTTTTTTTTAAACGTTGGTTCGTTACGCAACAAGTTTCTCAAGCTTCGACACTTCGGGAATTATCGGATGACTCCGCGGTGAGTCGGTGACGGTGCAGTCGGTCAATGGAAAACCCCGCAGCAGAGGCTGCAGATAAAAAGTCCAACTCCTGCAAATGGAAGCCGAAGAAGATTTTAGCGAGTTTGTCGGCGGACAGACACCGAGACAGAGAGACACACAGCCGCCGTGACAGACATGAACACCCTGACAGGTAAGACCCGACTTATTATCCCTGTGATGAGGGGGGGGGGGGGCTGCTAAAATCAGCAGAAACATGTACAGAGTCTGGTGGAGGAGTGAAGTGATCTGACTTCACTGACAAAAACAAACTGTATCAGACGCACATTTAAGATCACAATGTGAATGTGGTCAGTGTGACCCGCGCACCTCCGCCTCCTCAGCACACCTGGACTCACCTGAGACTCAGCCGGTATGAGGGGTTTTTAGTGCCGACCGCGTTGTGTATGGAGGGTTGTTTGTGCCAGAAACGCTGAGTGGGACCATAACAAAGCTGAAACCAGAGACTTTAAGAGAGAAAATATGGCTGATGATCCTCAGACTCTTCATCCACCATCATCAGGTGTCATTGTAATTTGTTCAGTACTGTGGTTTATGCTAATTAGCTCATGCTAGCATACTAACACACTAATAGATGGTAAAGATAATACCTGGTAAACAGCAATTAGCTCAAAGCACCATTTATTTTAAGTTTAGCTTCATAGAGCTACTAGCATTGATGGAGACTGTTATTTTGGTAGTATTCCTTTAGCTAACATCCTGTTAGTGCTCTCTAAAAACCTACTTTTAAAACTTTAAATGTATTTTTCCTCCTGTTGGAGGCAAATATTGAAATCTGTTGAAGCCTGACTTCACTTGATCCATCTCAGTGAATCAAGTCTGTGTCAGTTCCTGTCTCAGTCATATTATTCTTGGTTTTTGCACATTGATTAAAAAAGTTTAGTAGCTAATGCTTTTATCAACACTTAAAAAAATAATTTACTAATGCTTCATAAATCAGGTATAAGACAAGAACAACTTGTGCAGGTTGTAAAAAAACACTGGCTGGTGTTTATTTTCTGATTTGATTAAAAAAAGAGTTGTTGGTAAACAAACTTGCTAATGGGTGAAATTTTACACAGTAAAAATTGATTTTCACAACCAACAAATGTTTTTCTTATTAATGATAGATATTATCACTGATCTATGAAGCATTAATTAACGATTAATTTATACAAATAAAGTTCACAATTACAACTTAACTTCCATTATAAAGGTGTATTATTAGTTTTACATGTTGTCTCTTCTTATTATCTGTTTTATCATACGTCATATTACATTTTATTTTCTGGCAGTATTCAACCTCCATACACTTCACTCTTCTTTTCCCTCCAGTCGCTGCTCTGCTTCACTGCTTCCTGTTTGCAGTTTTGGTTCAATCAGCTCCTGTCAGCCTGGTGTTGGACCCTCCCCCGGCCTTCAGGGAGGCGGCTGAGCGAGCAAAGACGCTGGTGGAGAAAATCCTGAGAGATCTGCCCGCCGTGCACGCCGCCACTGTCACCACAGAGGTAAACAGCAGGTCTGATTGGCTGGTTCAGCTGGACTGGCTGTTCTTCTTCTTCATGTGTTAATAACATCTTTCTCCACTCCTCAGGGTCTGACCTTCGACCCCTCCACTCAGACCACAAACCTGCAGATGATGGTGAGATCACTGGGCATCCCCGCCAGTCCCGTCATCAAACCGCTGTCCGAACGCTTCACACTGGTGAGTCTGCCCTCGAAGTCTCACAGTGTTTCCTTTGATCCGTGATTCTTTGGGTTGTTAAGGAGGTTGTAGAGGTTGAAAGTGGAGGGGGGGGTGTCACTGATTCCTCAAGGTAGTTCAAGGGATGACTGAGGAGGTTACCTGTGTCCTTGTGGATCTGGATCTGGATCTGGATCTAGATATGGATCTTGTTGTGACTGAGGGGTTCATTCAGGACGAGACTCTGTCGCCCCCTAGAGGAGGAACTGCACCACCAGCCTGTTTCAGTCTGTGATACTCTGTGGTGTCATGTGATGTCATGTGACATATTGTGATGTGTGTGTGTGTGTGTGTGTGTGTGGCCCCCTGCAGGACATGTGTGTGAGCCGTATGTCGGCGGGCAGCCGGTTGTACCAGGGGCTGCTGGGAGTTTTGTCTGAGAAACTAGGCAGACTGACGGACCTTCAAGCCGACCTCAGAGACCTGCTAACACACATCAGCAAGGTAACACACACACCTGAGATGACATCACAGCTTAGGTAAGCAGTGATTGGCTCCTCACACGTCTGTCTGCGTGTTTCAGATGAAGGAGACAGCTCAGCTCGGCGGCGACAGTTCAGATCAGAACCCAAATCTGGATCTGTCCTCACATCTCAGCAGCTACGAGGTCCAGGTGGCGGTCCACGTGACGCTGACACAGCTTCGTTCCTTCTGTCACGACCTGATCCGCAGCCTGAGAGTCATTGCCCGCACTGCAGGTGCACGCTAAGCCCCGCCCACCAGGGGAGAACACACACTGCTGCGTTCAAGGACACAGGAGAGATCAGGACGACTTGGACGGAGTTTATTATGAATAAAGAGACACGAACAATCTGCTGCAGGACGACGTCCGTCTCTTCAACCGGGCGATTTATTTATTCAATGTCCCAAAAACCTCCACCTGCAGGAAGCCTCTAAACCCGACCTTTTATTGTGACAGTCAACTCCCCTGCGATCAGCTTCCTCTGAGCTACTCGTTAGCTCGTCTCTGTGATCCAGAAAATATCCCAGAGTGCTTTGTGTGTTGCAGCACGTTGTCCTCGTCTGTCAGTAGAGGATCAAAGCTCTGCCTCGTCTATTAAGACTTCAACCTGCAGGAATGTGAACGCAGGTGGAGCAGCTCCACAGGTCTGGACTTGCTGCTTTCCTCTCTCTTCATGTCCTTCACACAGATCAGTAAAAGAGCTGAAGCTGCAGGTCGACGTTTAAGGAGTTCAAATCAGAGACTTTGAGTTATTGATTATCAGAAATTTGAAGAGAAAGAGGAGGAGGAAGAGAGGCATGATGCGCTGCAGTGGAAGAAGGCAGACATCTCTTTAGATTATTAGGAACAAAGTTCATGTTTCTGCAGAACTTTGAAACTTTAGTTCAAAAAGTCAAATAGTTTAAGCTGCAGTGATCAGTTCATCAATCAGTTTTAATCATCGGTTCAGAAAATATGAAACAGTTCCTGACAATTTTCAGACAAAACAATTGATTTTGATTCAGAAGAAAATGATCATTAGACTAATCAATAATGTAAATGATTCTTAGACTAATCAATATAAATGATCATTGGTTTCAGCTGGTGTCAGACTTTAATGTGAAATGGCAGATTTTATTGTGAAGGAGATACAGGAAGTGGATCATATTTGTCACATTAACTCTGAAACTTCACATGAACAGTTTCTGCAGTTAATAATCCATGTTCATATTTATCAATATTTCTGATCAGCTCTCTGATCACATGAGAAATGAGGTCGGATCAAACAGCTGCAGGTTATTTATCATTTATTTATTACTGATATTTATTCCATATTTATGATCAAATATTTATTGCTTTGCTGTTTCTGTTTGTGTGAGTGATTTTATTTCTGTGAAGCAGTTTTTTCAAAGCTGTGGGTCGTGACCTCGTGTGGTCGCAGCACACTGAAGCCATAGTATTGATCTGACATATTTTCAATATTGAATCAATGAGGTTAAAGGATAAGAGAGGTTTAAAACAAGCAGTAGAGAGAGAGAGAGAGAGAGAATCACTAAAGGAAGTAAAGCTTCTTAATTTGAGCAACGACAGTGATGATGTCAGAGCAGTGATGATGTCAGAGCAGTGATGATGTCAGTAATGATGTCAGAGACGTGTGTTTGAACATGAAGATGTTCTGTTGGTAAATGACTTGTTGTCTTTGTATCTCAGACGTGTTCAGGTGTGAAACTGAAACAGGAAGTAAACCCCATGGGTGATTAATAAACTTTATTTATTTGTATTTATAAGTGTCGGTTGTGTTGATGATTGTTGAAATCTAATCTGTGTTCATGAAGTTTGATTTGTATGATGATAAAAACAGTTTTCTACAGTTTTCCTGTCACTTTGTTATATATGTATATTTATAAAACCATCAGTGGTGTACTGCAAGTCTCTCTCCTCCATCTTCTGCTCTGTCTGGACGTCTTCACCTTTCTCCTTCCTGTCTGAACAAGTTTCAGGATTATTCCTCTGAACTGACGCTGAACACATCAAATGTGCAGTGAAGAGGAAAAATATCTCAAATTACTTCTATCAGAAATATTGACTATTAACTGACAATGACACACTAACACATTTTCCTGCCTCAATATTCTGTCTCAAACAAATCGAGCATAGCATGGATGTTACACCTAAAACATTAAATAACTTTTGAGCTGTTTATGATAGAGACGAGCTGCAAATTGAGATTATCTGTTTTCTGATGCAAAGTGAGCAGTTTCTCTACGACAACCAGGATCGATTTACGGCTGACTGACTTACAGGAGCCCCGCTGAGTGGAGGGAACATTCCCACTCACTGACTCCCGGTTCCACACACTGCTGATCCGCTGAATAACTGGAGTGAAGTGTTTCAACATGTAGAAATACAGCTGATTTTTAACGAGGAGGAGGAAGAGGAGGAGAAGGAGGAGGAGGAGTCTGAGGGAGGCATTGACCCCACACAGGAGGAAAACTGCAGGAAAAGTAAGTGAAGTTCTGCTAAGATGCATCAAGTGTTTGATCTTTTTCTTCACTGAAAAACACCATATTCTGTTCAGATTCATGAGTGTATCTGTGATATTTGGATAAAATGGTTTCCCGAAAATTGTTATACATTCCACTGGGGGTCTTCCCAGTACCGACAGATAAGTTGTCTGTTTTCCAGTGACACACTTATATAAGTGATAACATAATTTATTGTTGTTGGTGTCACTAGGAGGTGAACACACTGAGCCATAACTAACTTCATAGATTTTCTTCCCCACTTGTTTTAAACTGTTGGATAATGTATTAGCATGTTTGGTTCAGGTGCTAACTTGTTTAGCCTGTAGCTAAAGGGTTAAAGTTTGTGATTCAAACAAAGGTTTCAGATGTGATGGTTCATTGCTGAGAGTTGATAATAATAAATTTGAAGCTGGGTCAATACAATGAACAGGAGCCAACTGAGTTGAGGCTGCGGTCCCTGACTCTGCCTCCAATGAGTCAGGGGCCGCTTGACAAACAGTTGACTTTTAGCTAATCACCTGCCAAAGATCCAGGATCATCTCCAATCCTGTCAACTTGTGGGAACGGGGGGCGGGGCTAAATACACCTGAAACCTTGTCAGTACAGAGAGCCAGAGTTAGCATTAGCACAACCACTAACACTGTGTCAGCCACTGCCAGTTACAAAGCTAACAAACAACATAAACAAATAACAGATGCTAACTACACTAACGGTTCTGATCCGTCTGCTAGTCTCTGATTCTGGTCTCAACAGACTCCTCCTCTGAGTCTGGGTCTGACTGAGTCTCTCTGATGTTTCCTCCTCTAACATCTTCATTCTCTCATCTCTGTCACCTGGACACCTGGAGCCAGCAGGTGGTGGGCGGGGCCAAGGCCTGGTCCAGATTTCTTAATCAGGAAGTCAGAGTAGATGAGCTTCAGACCAGCTTTTATGAAAACATGTTCAACTAAGTATGAATCAGGGCAGAGGATTTTTACAGTTTAAAACACGTCTGGAGGAAGTTTAACTGGTCAGACTCTCCTTGTCCTGACGCCATGCCACTGCTGGGAGTCCGGAGGTGTCACACTTCCTGTTTAAACGGTCAGTGTTTCTCACTAAACCTCACAGTGAGGATCTTTGAGCTCTAACAAACAGGTTCAGTGTTAAAACTCTGAAACCTGCAGGGCTCGTTACGGAACAGAAAAACACAGTTTTGTCACTGATGTATTTATTTGAACGATGCAGAGGTCGGAGGTCAGTCATTACAGACAGTGTCAGAAACAAGCATCAGACTTTTTTTTCTGTTTTTGTCAGGCAGCAGGAAGAAGCTTCGAACAGCTGATGGTTCACAATCTGAACCTAATGTTTTTATTTCTTCCTCTTTATTCTGTCTCAGCCGTTTTCACATCTCAGCCTCCACATGTTCACCAAGAATATTCCCACACAGCTTTAAGAAATCAAATTTTTATTAGCAACATCACAGCTCAGGCTCCGCCTCCTCTGGTGGTTGCCACAGAAGGTCCATCGGAGGAGGTGGGGCTTCAAGCTGCCCCGCAGATAAGACAGTGTGTCCTGTTTCAGGGGCCGCATCCTTTGTAACGTGGTCTACAAAGGTGTGGCCCTTCGTAGTCGTAGTAGACCACGAAGGCCAAACCGACTGCGGCTCCTGTTGCCTAGCAACCTTGACAACACGTAACTTTTCTTTTTGTTTTAAGGTCGTTGGTTTTAACAGTTGTACCGTTACTGTTGAACTGAGCTGAAACACAACACTGACATTTAACTGTGTGATCCTCAGTCTCTGTCTGTGCTGTTTGATGACATTTTATTTTCATTACTTATGCGCAATGAATCTTGGGATATGTTGGACCAGGTAAAGCAGGACACACCTGAAGAAGCCTCTGAAATGAGACAGTAGTCTCTCTGCTGTGACACAGTCTTCAGATGAGCCTCTGAAGGATCAGATCTTGGACTGAGACACAGTTCAGGGTCTGTCAAAGAGTTGATGTCACATCACAAAAAAACTGACCATGTGTTCAAGTGCCTCTTATGGAAGCAAAGAAAGGCCATGATCAATTTTAAGTTTACAGTGGAATTTAAGTTTAATCAGTAAAATATTACTTGACATTTTTAGTTGCTAATTTGAAAGTGTTATTTTTTTAATCTGAATGTATTAATAACAAGGAAGGAAATACTGAAAATTAAGTCTTTAAAATTGCACAACCTGGAATAAACTTTCTTAAATGTTAAAGGTAAATCACATAAACAGATGCCAAATGTTTCAGTGCTTTATTTATTTACATGTTAACATTAAATTTTCAGCAGTGATTAAATCTCACACTGAGGTATTTAGTTGCCTCTATAATCAAATTCTTATGACCTTTCTTTGCTTCCATACAAATTCCTCCTTAGCACCGCTCACAGCATTAGTTTCAGGCTTAATGAGTTGACGAGCAGCACCTGAACGCACCCTTACACAGGTTTCTGGTGTGCAGTGGATTGTGGGATACTGGGGACCAAATTGTAATTATAAAGGTTACAGTGGCTCAGAAGGACAAAACACAAACATGAAGAGAAACAAACACATCATGTGTTTCCTTCAGACTAAAGAACATTTACAAGCTCATTTGTTTTCATGTCATCATTTAGTTCATTCACTGATACGTTATCACATTTCTTTTGTTTTCAATGGTCACATTTTGTTTACTTTTAGTCTCACTGTTGCCATGGAAACAGTCACTAGTGAATATTTTTCATCATAGTGTATGTCGCTGACAGGAACAAAATAAAGCCAGAGTAAATGGAAAAATGTTGTAATGTGTAGAAACTGTCCTCACAGGCCACTGTAGAAACAAACTTTATAGAAGGTGGAGCCTGAAATCTGTTTTAATCGTTTCACGTCAGGATCTGGCCTCAGACTCCAGGACCAGGTCTACATCTTCTGCTCTCATCAAACTCCAGGGCATCATGTTGACAGTTGTCATTTTCCAGGATTTTTCCAGGATTTTCCCCAAGACTGGACGGCCATACTAGAGATTTCCAGGATGATTGAAACAGAGATTGTTTCTGTTGCAGAATGTTCCCTCCTACAGATCTGTGCTCCTCCTTTCTGCTCCTGTAAACACTGTCAGTTTGTCGTGCTCATGTCTGTCCTTCCTTCTCTTTCTCCCTCGTGTCTCTCCTCTTGTCCTCCACCTGTCCTCCCCCCTGGTTGTCCCCTGTCTCCCTCTGGTGGTGGTCTTCAGTTCCTGCGCTGCTCCTGGTCTTTCCTTCGTTGTTTCTCTTTCTGTTTCTCCAGCTTGTCCAGAGCTTTTCTCTCCTTCTCTGCTGCAGTGTGGATGTCTTTAATGCGACGCTTCAGAGCACTGCGATCAGATGAACTGAGCACGCCCAGACTCTGCAGAGGACAAGGAGGAGGTGAGGAGTCACCACGGTCACAAACAGACAAATGCTTTTTATGTACACCTTTATACCTTTGATGCTTCAGTCTTAGGACCATTTATGAATTCCTGCAGAGTTTTAATGAAAACATTCATGTCCCTCATTCCAGGTGAATATCACCTGTGAGCTTCATTTCAATAACATGTCGGTAAACAGAAAAGTTCAGAGACAAACTTTAAGGAAACAAGATGGATTTGTGCAGTGAAACTCAAAAACCTGATGAAAAGTCAGGATGAAAAAAAGTCAGATTAATGAGATATGACCCAAATTAATGAGATGTGCGTCAAATTAATGAGATACTGAGACAGATTGAGATATGAGTCAAATTAATGAGATACTGAGTCAGATTAATGAGATATGAGTCATTACTGTAAAATTTAAAAAAAAAATCAGTTTTTCACTCAAATGTGAAAATTGTTTTGACATAATTTTAGTGGTTGTTTCATGATTTTGTCTGAAACAGTCTGAGTTTGAGTCTTTGTGTCAAATGAGAATCTGTCACTGCTCATCAGTCTCCCCCTGACGTACTGAGCATGCTCAGACCCTTAAAGGACCAGTGTGTAGGATTTGGCGCTATCTGGTGGTGAGGAGTCAGATTACAACCCCTCCCCTCACCCCTCCCTGGGTGGAGGAGAATCTACGGTGCTTGGTTTGTCCCCTCTGGGACCCTGTAGAGTCACAGACCTGTTCCCTGAGATCTGAAGGTCTCATTCTGAGCCAAAGAAAACGCAGAGATTCTTAGTTTCAGGTGATGAAAACACTACATCCTTCACACCGGTCCTTTAAAGTTACAGCTCTTCAGTCTGGGTTCGTGGTCTCTGAGGAAGATCTCTGGTGGTTTTGGTTGATCTAGTTTCTGGGTTTAGACTCTGATGTAAAAATGTGTTGTAGTTTGAGTCCAAAGAAACCATAAAGGATTTGTTCTGGATTTGAGCCCACAACCTCTCTGGTCTGAACATGGACCTCTTCGTCCTCATCCTCATCCTCACCTTCAGCCTACTGCCATCCATCTGCAGCAGCTGCTGTCCATCGACGTCTCTCGCACTGAATTCTGGGACGTACTGCTCCATGTTGAGTCTTCGGAGCCACTGACAGACCTGCTGAGTCGTCCAGGAGGAGACCACACAGGACGGCTCGTCGCTGGGCTGGGGAGGGAGATATCAGGGGGGAGGGGCAGGTTATTATTTTAAGACCAGGACACTGACTCCACCTGAACCAGGTGAGTCTGCTGTTGTGTTGTTGTGCAGTGAAGACTGAGTTAATGAGCAGGAGTTAATGTCTGTCATTAAATCTATATCAGTATATTCACATGTGACATTAATCTGTGCAGTGACGACAGATCTTATCAATTTCATTATCAATTAGTCTATTGGTCATTTTCTCCACTAATCAATTAGTCAGTATTTCTACGTGTCTGTTATGATGGTGGTGGACCGACAGACCTGTGTCACTCAGGGAAACTGTGACGTTTCATGACGCTGCTCTCGTTCTTTCTTTCTCTTGTTCCTGTGAACATCTCCCCTCTGTTTCTCTCTGACTGTCCTCTTCCTTCCTTTCTTCACATTTATTTTTTTAACACATCTGTATGTCAGTCCCTTTGTTCTTTTCTGTCTTCTGATTTTTATTTTCTTTGCCTCTTTTCTCCTTCTTTCTATCATCTTTCGTCTCAGCAGGTAAACAGTGTTTTTGAGATGAATCTGTGTGTGTGTGTGTGTGTTACCTCATCAGAGGACTGGGACAGGGTGTGGTATGGATGTGAGGATCTGGAGGAGGAGGAGTCGACAGGAGGAGAGGTAGACGAGGAGGTGTGGGGAGGAGAGAACTCCTCACTCAGAGCCGACTCCTGCAGGACGGAGAGAGAGAAGGTCCAAACAACTCTTCAAAAATGTTCAAAAACTCCTCAAATAAACAGTTTCGGTTGCTCAAACAGCTGCTCATCAAACTCACAGGAGGGAACTGTGACTTTGGGGGAACTATTTTCAGCAGCGGACTAACCCACATTTGCAGGACAGTGTGTGTGAACTACAGTTCATGGTCATGAAGGAACATGTGACTGATGTGTTGTAATAGTTTCTGGTACAGTGGAACAGATGATCAGCTGATCAGATCCATCGATCAGATGATCAGATCAGTTCACTGTTGAGTCTGTGATGAGAACAGACTGAACAGACACAGTGTCATTATCAGAATGTTACATCAATAACACACACACACACACACACACACACACACACACACAGAGTAAAGTCTCTTAGAGCCATTAGGCGGCTCTCTGATGGATGTTTAATGGAGCTCCTTCCTATGAGCTTAATGGTGGAGACACTGAGTCATAAACTGACACACACTCACACACACACACACGCACACACACACTCACACACACACACTCACACACACACACTCTCGCACACACACACACACACATAAACATGTTACAGGCTTTAACAGCAGAAATGTGTGTGTGCTGGTTAACCTAAAAGCATACAGGGCAGTGGTGAAGACAAACATGAGACTGTGGGAGCTGGACTATAAATCACTTT
>NW_027273854.1:142500-345000 GCF_046630095.1 Trachinotus anak | reverse complement strand
TTGGATCTTTCCTGAGCTTCATTAATGAACCAGAGACACAGAAGCTGCAGAACTTCATTCAGAATCCTCCTGATTTTAGGTTTCCTTCAGTATCACAGCAGCTGACATCCACCCATCAGCCATACTGCTTGTCTTTGTGTGGGGTGGAGCCAGTCACAGCTGGAGACAGTCACACCTGGACAGGTTAGGACCTGAACCTGGAGGGGACCTGAACCAGGAGGGAACCTGAACCAGGAGGGAACCTGAACCTGGAGGGGACCTGAACCAGGAAGGGACCTGAACCAGGAGGGAACCTGAACCAGGAGGGGACCTGAACCAGGAGGGAACCTGAACCTGGAGGGGACCTGAACCTGGAGGGAACCTGGCGGTGACCACCGTGCCCCAGCAGCTGACATGGTCTCAGTGTGAAACTCATTTGAAGCCTTTTGTGTCTCGGGGTCAGGGTTCAGGGGTCAGGGGAAACACTGTATCAGTGCAGGGACACAAACTCAGTCAGACTCCTGACTCCACCCACTGGGTGGAGGCTCTCAGCTCTGACAGTGACAACTGGACAACACATAAACAGGTTTGAGACACAACAGAGGGATGAGTGGTCAGGTAGCCATTTGCTGCCCCACCCCACAGGAAACAGATGGACTCTGTGGACCTGGTCCTGATCCAGACTGAGGAGACACAGACCAACAAACTCCTCCAACCACAGAGACCAACACATCTCAGAACAAACAAACAAACTCAACACAAACACAGGTGTTGATGGTGATTCTTCTGTTTAACTTGTTTTGTTTGTTGTCGTCTGGCCTTTGTTGCATGTTGTGTTACATCACATCAGATTTTGTGTTCTGTGGTGTCTTGGTCTCGTTGTGTCACTTCGTGTTATTTGGTTTAGTGTCATGTTGTGTTGTGGTTTTGTTACACATCACGTGCCTTGTGTTTCTTCACCTTTGTTGTGTCATCATCTCATGTTGTCATTTGGTGTCGTTTCATGCAGGGTTGTGTGTTGTATATAACGTTGTATGATCATGTGCGATGTTCAGTCTTTGTGTGTCCTTGTGTTTTTTCATTTCCTGTCTGTTCATTCAGTGAATTTTGTCATGACTTTTTTTTGAGTCACACTGGGTCTGTTTGTGTTATTTTGTGCCAGTTTGATGTTGTGTTGTTCTAAACTACACTCACACCTTAGATTTATCTGTGAGCTCCTCTACAGACTGGGTGGAGCTCACACACACACACACACACACACACACACACACACACATACTTGTACTTCTATCTTTATGAGGACACTCATTGACATAATGCATTCCCTAGCCCCTTACCCTAACCTTAACCATCACACCTGAGAGCCTAACCCTAACCCTAACCCTGACCCTAACCTTAACCTAAACCTAATTCTAACCATGACTCTAAAACCAAGTCTTAACCCTCAACATGTGATTTGAAGGTGTCTCAAAAAGTGAGGACCGGCCAAAATGTCCTCACTTTCCCAAAATGTCCTCACTCTGTTAGTAAAATACTTTTTTGGTCCTTACTATGTAGCAAGCACAAGTGTGTACACACACACACACACACACACACACACACACACACAGCTCTCTCCCAGCAGGAAAATGCAGCGTCAGACTGAGACGGAGGAAAAGGAGGAGGGTGTTTGACAGAGGAAAATATGGAAGATGAAAAAGATGAAATCAGTGTGAAATATCAGGCAGGTAAATAAAACACAAACAGATGAACTCACCTTCCTCTCTCCTCTCTGACGGTTGTCATGGCACGTTACCCCCTCTCTTTGCCTCCCCACCAGCTGGCTGAGGAGGACCGTGTCTCCCAGGGTTCCACGGGGCCTTGCTCCAGGCCAGGCAATGGTCTGAGCTGCGGCTGGAGGATTGTGGGCGCTGTAGTTCCCTGTTCCAAGACTCTCAGGCTCGTGTCTGCGCCGGATGAAAAGTGTCTTCTGACGGCTGGAGGCAGAGCGGGCGGATGCTGGCTCACTGCTCTTCAGCAGAATACTGCAGCCTCCATCTGAGGCAGCAGCACCAAGGACAGCTGAGCCAGACTGAGGGAGGAGGAGGGGGAGGAGGAGGAGGCTGTGAATGTGCAGGGAGGAGAGAGACAACTGGATACAAGAGAGAAAGGGAGGGGGGAAAAGAGACATGACATATACAAGAATGAAGAATGATAGATGCATATCCACAGTATTCTGTACATATAAAGGTATAAAATCCACATCTGTAGGTTTAACAAGAACAAAACTGATCAAGAAAAGAAAGAATTGAAAATCATCTTGAATAACCAATAATGAAAATATCAATTCTGAGAATGAAAATATTTGAAAGATTTTTAGGAAAATTACATGAAGAACTAGAATGACAAATTATTATGATCTGGATCTGCACCATTTCAACACCATTAACATGTCAGATTGTTTACATCAGGATTCAAGATGAAAGGGGCAGTATTTAGAGCCTGTGACCAAACATGGACAAGTCTACTGAAAATCATCTCTTTAAGGTCATGTTTAGACACAAAGAGTGATTAGGCATTGGGGTTAAAACAATGTACAGACAGAGCTTTTCATGGTGGGGGTACATGTTACAGCACAACAAGTAAGAAGTGAACCACACTTGTGTCCCTGAAATGTCTGAGTTAAACCAATCACCAGCCTCCAGGTCTGAAACATGAAGCATCAGCAGTGAAGAGCTGAGAGCTGCAGTTCCTCTAATGACCACTAGAGTCTGGCTCCAGCAGTGAGTCAGTCCCCAGAGACTCCCATGTTCAAATGTCCAGCAGAAAGAAACATGTTTGCAGCCTGGTACAGAAACTGTTCTGGTCTCTAGAGATCATTTCCTCCTTCATGACACCTGCACGGCTGAATTTATACAACTCACCTGTTTACATTTTATTAAGGACTAAAGTGATGGAGAACTGAGGGAACCATGCAGGAAGTCTCAGCTCAAGGCTGCCTCCATCGTTACTTAAAGTCTGTGGGTTAAACCTGAAGTCACCTCACTAACCCCAAATCCTGGTTTGTAGAACAGGTCTTAGGTTGTCTCCCTTTACCTTTCAGGGAGTTGTTTTGCTGTGGTGAAACATTAATCAAACATACCCAACTCTGAAACATGTCAACCCTCAGGCCAACTTTTCAGTAGACAGTGACAGTGTAGTTCAGTGTAGTAAAACCCATCAGTCAGGCTGCTGGGCCAAAACGGGTTAAAATAGATATAAACATAAACAATTTAACTATTGACTTGAATTTTAAGTGAATGTTTTTATTTCTGTTATTACATTTGTGAGGCCTTAACTAAATCTAACACAGGGCCATGACGTCAGGGTAACAAGTAATGTTTGCTCAGTTAAAGCTAAAAATAAACATCAGTCAGAACCATACTGAAGTGAAGTGATATCTCTCCTTACATCTGATCTCAGAACAGCTCTGTCCCATAAAGGATCTGACGCCTGTTTGTATTCATCATGTAGTTTACTGCCCTCTGGTGGGGGCAGCAGGGTATTGTCTCTGAAGCTAGTTTGCTTCCAGCAATCTAAGGTTTCTGTCCTGTTCGTGGGTGTGACCGTGTCCTGTTGACGGAGACTGGAGCTTCAGGTGGAGGTTTGATTACTGAGGATCATCCTGGATCTTCGACTGGTGATTAGCTACAGACAAAGTGGGCGAGGTAAACTGTCTGTGGCTCAGCTTCTACTGTACTGAGATCAGCTTTGATGTTACAGCATCATACGCAGGCGCTGACGTGTGTTGAAAGTAGAACTGTGCATTAAGCATGAAGACGCAGTGGCAGCAAGAAAACGAGCAAATTACACAGATTTATTTTCTCTTTGTGAGACCTGCTGGAAGTTTGAGAAGTTTGAGGCAGAATATTGTTGCAGAAGTAGAGCAGCTGCTTTCAGGAAGAGATCCGGACGATGGTTGTGTGCGTGGCGGGAGAGAGAGAGAGTGAGAGAGAGAGCGGTGAGGCTAACTAACGGAGCAGAGAGTTAGCTCGTTAGTTAGCAGTTAGCAGTTAGCTGTGAACATAGTAGTGTAATGTTTGTTCACTTTAGGCTGTTTGTCAGTAAATAAAAGCTACGACTCCTCAAGACTGAAGTTCCCGCGTCTCTGAGCTTCAGCTACGGTCCAGACGATGAACCAGGAAGATTAACAACACTGAGGCAGGAAAATACTGGATTCTACATTATCACTGTGTCATTGTCAGTTCATGGTAAATATATGGTATATAATAAGATTAACACAGAAGTGATTTTAGATATTTTTTCTCAATTAAAATTGAGTCTTTAGAGTTGACAGAAAGAAAGTTCAGGCAGGATGTGAGAAATACAGCTGCTCTCACATCCTGCACAGTTATTGTAAAAGGCCTCCTCAGTAAGACGTGGTTTACAGGAATCCAAGACGACTTCATGATGGTGCAAAAGGTGTGCGAGGAGCAGAACAAAAAACATGTTTAATACAAGTTTGTTCGTGTTCACCAGGAAGTCACAAACCTAAAGAACAAAACAGGTCATTCATCAGTGTGTGAAAATGTTTCTGGATCCCTGCAGAGGTGTGGTCAGGTTCAGGCTCCAGAACTACCTGCTTATAGAAAGATGGTGGCCCTGGGGAGAGAAACCCTGACAGTGAAATGACTCTGATGTGGGAGACCTCAGATGTGGTATAATAACTATCAGCCTGATGTTGGCTCTGAGTCGATCTTCTCTGATGGTTTTACAGATGTAGGTCCTCTGAGTCCACTGGACACAAAGATTGTGATTTTATTTATACAGCAGTTTCAAACACAGTTATGAAAAGGTCACAGTTCAAACTGTAATGTTTTCTGTGTTGTTTTTGGAACTGACACTTCTGTCTTGGAAACGTTGGGTGTTTGCACATTTAAACAGTAAACATCCGTGGACCACAGTGGTCTCTGAAACACTTTCACTACAAACTTCAATCACCTGATTCTGAAACAATCAACAGAAAAAGAGAAACAATCCACCACGTCCTGTTGTCTGGTGTAAAAAGCAGAGCTGAAGTTTGACTCAGACCAGAGCCTGTTCTCAACACTGCACAGCAGGTGAGACGACAAATGTACATTTTCAGTTAATGATCTCATTTTTCCTTTGTACAGTTTCTACAAAACATTAACTTTGCTATAATACAAATAATATGTCAGTTTTTATAAATGATGTTTTCTGTGTTTTCCAAACAGTACGTCTTACTGACATGGTTCACTGTTCCCAGTGTTTTTTCTCTGTTGAAATATAGACTGCATTATTCACCACATGCAGATATTTTAACTTTCTGACATCTCTGATTCCTTCAGTAAGTTTTTATGTGACTTTCTTGTAGACCTGCTGACCCCTCAGTGTGATCTCAACATGGATGCTGCTGATGGGCTCGTAGATAAAATCTTCTCCTGGGTGGAGCTACAGAAGAAAGGTGCAGACAAGTTGAAGAAACTGGCCAATGAGCTGGAGGAAAACAAGAAGAATGTAAACGTCACGAAGGTTGTTGGCAGCTCAGTGTCTGTAGGTGGTGCAGCTGCACTGACAGCAGCAGGTGTAGCAACCTTCTTTACCGGAGGGTTAGCGATACCTGTTCTACTTGCAACAGGAGCTGTAGCAACAGGGGCTGGTTTGGTTACCAATGTGAGCGCTGATGTTGCAGATGCTGTAGTATCAAGTCGCACCATGAAAGAAGCTGAAGAGATTTCAGAGAGGATCCAGAATATTGAGAAGAAAATCCAGAAACTCATGGAGTCACTGACAGAGGAACAACAGGCCGGGGATCATCTTCCTCCTGAAGATTATGTCGTGGAGCGAATCCTGAGAGCGATGGCCAAACGCAACGGGCTGCAATTACATGATGACATCAGTTTGTACAACATGTTCTCTGGTTCATCCAAATACAAGCTTTCTGAGATTGATGTGGCTTTGCAAGTCCTGAAGAATTCACTACTATGTCTGAGCCTGCAGTTAGTATCACAGGAAGTAACAGGTCAGTGCCAGGCACAGCAGGGGGCACTGCTTCCTGCCTCATCAGTGATTCAGAGGTCATAGTGACATGCTGGATGTCTCTGTGGTTCAGGCAGTGAAACAAACTCCTGAACTTATCCTGCACAGAATGAATGAAAATAAAGTTCAACCTGGTCTCACAGACGGTCATAGAAACTATAGACAATATGTTTGTAGGATGCAGGGGGACATGGTATCAGGTAAACACATTATGTGATGAACTCAAGTTTATCATTAAGCACAAGGGACTTCCCAGCATGCTACAGAGAGGATGACTGACACCACCTGTGAGCCCTCCCCTGACAGTTTACCTCACCTGTGCTCCACTTGTGTGGGTTTGTTGAGGGTCTGATACCAGTTTTGATGTGATCAACTTTAGTTTCATATTTAAGTGCAGAAACACAGAACACAACCTTTTCTGTTGGTTTGGATTCAGATGCTACGAGTTACATGAAACATCTTCATCAGTCTGTGTTGTTCATGATGCTGTTTAGTTTACTCACTGCACAGAGCCACTGAACCAAGTGTAGACCACTCAGAACCAGGATTGTGCTGGTCTGGTTTTAGAGCACAGCCCTAAAGACCAAAAGAAGCACATATTGCTCAAATGTTGTGACTCCTGGGTCACAGGATGAAGCAGAAAACAGCAGCTGTCCAAGCACCGAGCTCTACTGATCACAAAGTCCAACATCAGATTGAGAGGTTCCAGGTCTCGTTGTAAAAAGTGTTTTTCTTCTTCAGATTGCAGGAGGAGCAGTTGGACTTGTGATTTCAGTTCCTGAGCTGATCATCAACTGTAAAAACCTGGACAACTGTGAGACCGAAGCCAGTCAGAGTCTGAGAGAGAACGCTGAAGCCATACGAACGGCTTCTGAAGAGCTGGAAACACAACTTCATGAAATTCAGTGAGTCTGAACATCAACATTATTTAGTGTGTAATGACTCCATCAAAGGTCGTATCTGTCCAGGAGAGCAACTCTGAAACATCTCATCATTATAAGATAAGAAGCATATTGGGAGTAGACTGTGTTAAAATGTTTGAAATGAGGCATCTAAAATATTTATTTTCCTAATTCTTCTCACAGGAAGGTGGTTCAGAGGTTAGCCAGAGTAAAGCTCTGCATTAAAAACCCCAACAGGAGCTCAGATCAAAGGAAAGAATTAATAGAGTTTGCAATAGAAAACTGTCAGGATGAAGCTGTTCGACAGTGGCTCAGAGAGAATTCAGAGTCTGAGGCTTTCTTCTATCTCGTGGACGTGTTTTATTTAGTGAAAGAAAAGCTTGACGAGGAAGAAAAGAAGTACCACAGCCACATTGTTGACATCACCTTTTTGGCTCATGGAGTGATCACAGACTCCATGATCCCAGCCAGCTGTCTGCTGCCTCTGCCCACCATCACTGATGTGGTCCTGCATTCTCCCTGGAACTGTTACCTCAGTGTTGATGCAGCGTATGATGTAGCTACAGGAAGAATGAAACCTGAGGACAGAGATTTTGTCTGTGCTGAGAGAGGCTGTAAAGTCCCGAATAAGGAGCATTGTCCTAAGAAACTGCCAAACCACTGGAACTCACTGAGACAAGCTGTTAAAATAATCAGAAGATTCCCAACATCATCCTCAGTCCTGTAGGAAAACCAGAGGAAGGAGCATGGAAGAGATTTGAGATTCTCACAAACAACCATGGTCCACCAGGGAGAAACCACATCATCATCCGTACCTCCTCTCAGAAGAGGATTGTCCAGATTGTGTCCCGTTCTCCTTCGTCTCCTTGGCCTTGTCTCTGGTGCTCAATTTCTCCAGGTTTGAAACCACCATCTATCTCACTGCCTGTCTGGGTAAATATTCTGCTCAAAACAAGTTAGACACGAAGTATCTGGAGACACAGTATTCCTACACCATTAACAAAACAACAATGATATCCCTATGTTCAGAAAAAGACAGAGACAGAAAATTGATGGACGTTGTGAAACATATGTTTGAGTAAACATGTTCCACATGTTTGTGGATGTTTCATTATCATTTTTTCTCATGTTTCTTACTTTTGTGTATTGAACAAAAATTTCAGGATGAGGGAACCAGAGATGCAGAAATACTTTAATTCTGGAGCCAAACTTTTACAGTGAAGTGACGTCTCAGACTCACGGCTCAGCTCTATTGGCTCTATGCTTCACACACCGGAAACTGCTTCCACTGTTTTTATTGTAGTCTATGTGTTTTGTATGATCTTGTGCTTCATGTGACAGAGCTGAAAATTTAGGCACAGACGCTGTAGTGGTTAAGGTTAGTAGATGATGGTGGTTGTGGTTGAAAAGAAATGTTGAAAATGGAAACAAGCAGTTAACTATTGTTGACATCACATTGTTTCCTTTTACTTTCAACTGTAAATAAAGATGGCAGTCTAACTTCCAGCTAATGCAAAAATGGTCATGGAGGGTGTTTGAAGCTGAGACTTTATTGAATGCCCTCAGTAATGTTTCTACCCGTCCCATATAATACAGGATCATCATTTTATAAACACTGTCCTCAAAGTGCTCTGCAGAATGTCTCAGATTCTGCAGCGAGTACCAACTTAACTTTTTTTCTGATGTAAAATAAGCTGCATCATGAAAGAGCAGAGTTTTGTTCCTTAAAGTTTTCACAGGTTATCAACTAGAATGTGAAGCTGTTGTTACGGCGCCACCATGTGATCAGATGTTGGATCTGTCCTGTTAGACAGCTCATTACAAAAGTCAAAGATGTTTTATTATTAAATATGGTTTTTTTACTTATTTAATTTACTTAAATAATTAAAATAATAATAATTAATTTAGTTCCTGAAGTGGAAACTGGATTTTAAACATTCACCACTGTTCACTGTCTATATTCCATATGGTCTGATGGTTCCTTCCCTGAAGGTCAGAGGTCACAGACAGTTAGAAACTGAAAACATAAAGGAAGTCGAACAGAACAGCTGTTCTGGAGCTTTCAGTGGTATAACATGGTCTTCCTCAGCAGACTGAGGTCTAAAGGACTCCTGGTCCATGTCCACTTCAGACTGATGGTGACACAAATGTCAGCAGCAGGTCTTTACACTGTTAGACAACATGGTGTGGAACAGGTCGGACATCCACGCTGTCCCTGCTCCCTGTGTCATGTCTAACCTCACAGATGAAGGAGTGAGGATGATGATGATGATGATGGTGATGGTGCAGTACCTGCTGTGAACTCTTATAAATATGTTCATACATCTGACTTCCTCCTCTGTTCAAACCACTAACACATTCCTCAGTTAATATTCAGACTACGACATGGAGACTCTGCTGCAAGGAAATGATTCAGCAAAGGGTTAAAACACACACACACACACACACACACACACACACACACTCCAGATGTAGCTCCACCTCCAGTGTGGTAGCAGAGTTCAGACTGAGCGAAGAGTAAACGACAGGAAGGAGGAAAACGCTTGTGAGTTTTTAAACATTTTTAATTTCTGTTTCTCCTTCTCTCCTCCTCTGGTTCTCCCTCTCTCCTCTTCCTCCTCTGGTTCTCCCTCTCTCCTCCTCTTGTCCTGATGTCCTACTGTCCTTAGTTTGCTGTTGAATCCTCCTGTACGTCTTCAGGTTTGTATGAAACTTTGTCTCTGCTCAGAAGCAGTTGACCTGAGAACATGTTGTGAAGATCAGAACTCTGAACGCTCCTCTTGAACTCAGTCACAGGATTTATGGCGGGAATGTGATGGGAAATGGAGGGAAAGAGGAGGGAGGGGGAAGGGGGGGTATTTCCTGTTCCTTGCTCCTTCCTGATGCAACGCGCTTCATGTTGTTGAGTTTATGTCAGTGTTTTTATGTGTTTGTTGTCTCGTGTGGTTAAGATAAATATAAACAGTAAAAATAAAAGTCTTTTGACCACATAAATTACAGGTTTACAGTCTCACTGTCTTCATAGTGAGCCTGAGGAGTTTAATTTGAAAATCCAACCCTGATTTCCTGCTGTGGCATAAAGACAGATTTGGTTTCTGTTAAGACCTTCGTCATCATGGTAACAATAATAAACACTCGGTTAAGGTTAAGAGAAACTATGATGATTATCAGTTTCTCATGGGAGATGAGCAGAGTCCAACCTGTCGTTTTTACTGCCACCACTAGAGGGCGACTCACAGTAGAACCTGACTGAGGATCTGATGCAGGACCTGATAAATACTGGTTTCTGCTGCGTTCCCTCATCATTTCAGTCGTTTAAAGTCTTATAGCATCATGTCAGTGGAGGAGCAGGTGGAGCTGAACACACACCTGTTCAGGAGATGGAGATCTGACACTGAAACTTCATTAAACCATGTGCAGTGTTTTTTTCTAATTTCCACTCAGGAGTTTTTGTTATGAAACAGATCTGTGACCTCAGGTGTTCAGACTTTGTCACAGAACATCTGGACACAGCTGTGAGTGAAACTAAAGTGAAGTCTCGCTCCAACAGGGACGATGGCGCAGCTCAAAGGTCACCTTCTGGAAACACTGAAAGACCTGACAGGCCAAGACTTCAATGAGTTCAAGTGGCACCTTGAGAGCTGCACCAGCATCCCAGAGTCTGACCTGGAGAACGCAGACAGGCCTGGAACTGTCAACCTGCTGGTCCGTCACTTACCCCAGAGGGTGCTGACCGTTACCATCGAGGTACTGATGAAAATCAATAGGAACGACCTGGCACTGCGTCTGTCACAGCTCAATGCAGAGGGTAAACCTGCAGTCACACCTACACCACTTCACTCACCTGTTCACACCTGAACCACTTCACTCACCTGTTCACACCTGAACCCCTTCACTCACCTGTTCACATCTGATACTACAGATACTACAGGAACATGACATCAGCAGCCTGTTACCTGTCCAAATGAACAACAGTAGGTTCTCTCCATTAAGAGAACACACAGAACAGAAAATAGGAATGCGCTCTCTCTCTGAGAAGACCTGTGATTGGTCAGATTCTCTGATATGAACATGAGGTTAAACCATTCAACAGGATATGACATCATTACACCTGACTTCACTTTGATCAGCTGCTACATTAAACTTCAGCTGTTACTCTGTAGTGTGACTGTCATACTTAAACACATCACCACAGAGAGGTGAGATTATTCCACCAATGATGATGATGATGATCATCATGTCTGTGTCGTCATGGTAACATCAGCTCCTGACACAAGATATTAGCTGTTGATGTCGTGTACAAGGACACAAACTTCACAAACAAAACAGTCACAGTATTAAAGTCGTGATCCATGTGGTCCACACAGACAGAACCACCTCGACCGGTAGTGACTCCACTTTATTAAACTGGGTCATGGTTCTGTTCAGACAGAACAGTTCTCACAGATCCTGGTTCAGGTTAAAGATCCTGGTCTGGTTTCATACAGAAACAGTTCAAGCTGGTTATTGACATTTAACCTGAACCAAAGATCTGCTGTTGACTGAACCACAGGCAGGTTCTGGATGTGAACCTGGTCTCTGGATGTGGATCTGGTCTCTGGATGTGGATCTGGCCTCTGGGGCCTCAGTCCTGAAACCAACAGATGATATTTCATGACTGTTTGAACAACTGCTGTGAGAGCGGGTTGACTGGTCTAAGTACTCCTGTGATAAAAATATATAATCACTTAAAACACCTGACAGGGAAACATATGCTAATATATGAGCTAATAATTATACAAGGTCCCAGGTGAGGGTCCTGACAGGTGAGGGGCAGAGTCCAGAACAAAACCTCTCTAATCAATGATCAATAAAATCCATCAGTGACAGAACAGACAGCACTTTTGCATTCTCCACTGTTTGTAAAAGTGTCCCTGACAAAAACCATCATGTGTGAACTGGGAGACCAGTTCAACTAAAAGCAGTAAAAATGGACTGACTCCCATCCAACGGTCCAGTAAAGATGATGTCACAGTGAGACGCTACAGACAGACTGATGATGCATGATGAAGAACTAAGTTTAACAGTTTGATGTAGAGACGCTGACTGACCTCTTCACTTCCTGTATTTCTGTCTGTTTCAGGTAATCAGAGATAACGGGGTTGTCACCGTAACCACCTCACTACCAATGACATGGAGTTATCAGAAGCAACCCCCCCCCACAACAACAAAAACAACAAAAAGCAAAAAAAACAATGACAGAAGACACAGAGCTGTCTGTTTATGACATCAGTTAAGAAGGGACGCATGTCATCAATAAAGATTTTTATTAAAATCATAATGTTTCCCAAACTGTGTAATTTTTTTATTCCAACTGGTATGAGATCTAATTACCTTCATAGTGATAGATAGATAGATAGATAGATAGATAGATAGATAGATAGATAGATAGATAGAGTAGTTGTTAGAGTAGCTAGGTAGAAAATTAAAATAATAGAAGGTAAATTCAAATAAAACAGCTCAATATCCGTAATAGAAAGTCAACACAATGAATAACATGATGATAGACAAAGACAGAAATGAACCATCACCTAAAGCAGATGGGTGAGAGACTGGAGCTTGTTTGAGATGTGAATCTGATTTACTGTATTATCTGACATGTTGAATTGAAGACGTAACTCTACTCATCAATAAATTGATAAATAAATGGATTATAGATTATCAACAGAGGTTTAATGGATGACCTGCACAGTTGAACAGGTTTATAAAGTGTAAAAACAAGTTTCTACGTTTTTTTTAAAGCTTATCATACTTGTTCATGTTTAATGCTGAACTAACAGGTGCACCACCTGCAGAGGGCGCTGCTGACCTGCAGGTCTGCCTGCCTCTCTCAAACAGGATGTAAACTTAGGCAGAGGAGGAGGTGGATGAGGAGAAGGAGGAGGTGGACAACAAGCTGGGACTGGCAGGTCAGGAGGGGCGGGGCCAGAGAGAGAGAGAGAGAGGAACCTGTTTCTGTGATTTGGACTCACCCCTTCAGGAATAGAAGAGAAAAAAACACAAAGAGCAGGATGGTTGGATCTGACTTCTACTGCAGGTAAAACACTACAAACCGTCTGAATTTGTGATTGTCTCGTGTGTGTTTGCTCCATGTTGAAGTTTTGTCTTGTTGGTTTGAAGTTTTTGTCATTTAAATCTTGTTTTTACTTTAAAAACCGGAGAAAATAAATCCTCATTGTGTTTGTAAAACGTACGTCGTGGGGACCTTATCCTCTTCCTGTATTACAGGGACTCTTTTTGATTATAGGGTGAAAACTGGAGTTTTGGTTAAGATTTTTGTGTGTGTGTGTGTGTGCCTGTCTGTGTGTGTGTGTATGTGTATTGTTGGCTGGAATGTGTCACTGGGTGTGTTTAGTTCAGGGCCTGTCCTATTTGCAGACTATACATTGAGTCTTCGCAGAAAGACGACTACATGAAGAAGAGACTGTGGATAAAACACGTTGAAAAAGAACAAGGAGGAAATTATTAAACATTTGGTAAATCATTTAGGTTTCTCCTTCTCAAATTTAACTGGTAATGACTGTTTACTGCTGCAGTCTGATTTACATCATGTATTGAACTAATGGAGACAATAAAGTTTTCCTGTAGACTAACTGCAAACAGTATATTGTAAAGACTACAGTAGAGTACATGTTGTGTATGATCACTATATCATATACAAACTCAAAACTTTAAAAAAAATCTAAAATTTTCCCCCATTCTCAAAATCCAATTTAAAAACTGTAAATATTCTGGAAGAAGACATTTTCCACAACCAGTGGAAAACAATACTGAACACATGAAGAAGAACAATAAGAAAAACGACAATGACATGAAAAACATCAGTGCAAAACAATAACCTGTAAATTACAATGAGAATGACAGTAGACAATATATAACTGTACACATAAATAACTGACTGACAGAGATAATCTGTGTCACATATATACAGCATAGGGTTTAGGTTTTATATGTATTTTCTAAATATATATGTTCATATGTTTTACATGGTTGGCTACACAGTTCTCGTTCATATTTTACAAACCAAATTCAAGATGTGCATGGTGATATTTTATAACACTTGCTTTTTAGTAAAGGTCCTTAAGGAGGATGTATTGAGGAGGTTGTAGAGGTCTTGAGGAGGGTGTAGGGGTCTTGAGGAGGTTGTAGGGGTTCTTGTGGAGGGTGTAGGGGTGTTGATAAGGTTGTAGGGGTGTTGAGGATGTTATAGAGGTCTTAAGGAAGCCATGGATGTTGTATAGGTCCTGGGAGAGGCTGTAGTGTCCTTGAACAAGTTACAGAGATCCTGCATGAGGTAAAACGGGTCTATGAAGAGACTTTGAAAGTCCTTGACGAGTTACTAATGGTCTTTGAGGAGGTTCCAGGGTTCCTTCAGTGAGTTAACTGCTACCAGAGCATCAACACATCAGTCCTGTTGCTATGGTAACAACAGTTTAATGAACAGTGGGAAAAAAAGCTGACCTGTATCATTTTAACAGAGCAGCTCACAGCCAATCAGAGAGCAGGATTTCTGTGTTTGTGGTGTAAATATTGTGTGTTGATGTTTCTCTGTTTGTCAGTGAACGTGAGCTGCAGCAGATCAAACACACAACAACACACAGTGTGCCCTCTGTGGGCGGAGCCAGCTGACGGGTGCATGATTTGAACTCAGTTATTTCTGTCTGTTGTTTGTGTGTCTGAGTGTGTGTACTGACTGTAACCACAGCCCACACTCACACACAGGGTAAAGGTTCACATCTGCAGAGTCTAATCCTGATTGGACGTTGGGGTTATGATGTCACATGATCCATGACACATCACTGCCAGCAGAAACAGTTCAGCCTCTGCTTGTGTTGTTGTGAGATGTCCCTTTTAATTCTTCGTCTCTTCTGATTGGTCAATGGGCGTGTCCTGCCACAAACCCTTGACCTTGGTTTGATGATTGACAGTTCAGTTTATTTTTTCACACACTTCAGTCCTGTGGTTGAACAGAGCAGGGTGTGTGTGTGTTTGTGTGTGTGTGTGTGTGTGTGTGTATGTGTGTGTGTTACATACCAGCCCAGTGGTGTGGGTGTGGCTCAGAGACAGAAGCAAACAGAGAGAGAGCAAAGGGGGAAGGAGGGGGCAGGCAGCATTCCAGCATGCCCCTCCCACACCTGAAACACACCTGAGCCAGGTGTGTGTGACTCAGAGAAAGACTCTAAAAGGTCCAGTCAGTAAAACTATCATTTATTTCATATTTGATATAATTTATTTGTACACAACAGCTCAGCACTCACAACAACAAGTACACAAACAACAAACAGGAAATGCAAAATACAACACTGTTAATCACAACAGCAAAGTTAACAGGAAACCAGGGTCATATCACAGAACCGTCCTAACTAGCAGGTCCGGTCTTACCTTGGGTGCTGTGGTGATCAGGGTTAGGACCTGACACAGGTGGGAGGCCTTCAAAGGTGAATAGAGGTCACTTCACTTCATCCACATCAGACTCTAACCATTTGTTGTAGTTTGATGATAAAACAATAACCCCACCCCCCACCCCCCCACCTAACCCTAACGCTAGTCTTAAGTCTTCACCCAAGACTGAAGACTTAAGACTTAAGACAGGAAGTTTGTAAAACAGCCCCAGCAGCAGGATGAGTACCAGGCGCCCTGTGTTCACAACAGATCTGTACCAGGCTCCAGCTCTGATATGCAGTGATTAACTGACGTTTCTGTGATGACAACTGGATGACATCATCAGATCATATGTATCGATCGGTTATAGGTGAAGTTTGAGGTCAGTGTGTGTGACGATGTGAGAAACACTCAGCTCCACACTGAACACAATTGCAGACACACTATTGTTCCTGTACAAAGACAGGAAACACACACATTTTCTGATGTCACTGAGGGGTGGAGTCTACACAGCCTTGTGGGCGGGGTTTACAGCAGACAGGAAGAGTAGACACTTCCTTTTATAAACAGAACAGGCTGGAGATCAGCCTCCTGCTATTGTTCTGTGTGTGTGTGTGTGTGTGTGTGTGTGTGTGTGTGGTGGCTGCCTTGCTCAGAGGCTCTTCCTTGCTCTGTCTCATAATTTCTCATAAGACGGTTGTCATGGTTTCCATGGGTCTGTTATTAATAGTAATAACAACTGGAACCTGAATGAGTCGGCTTCTGAACATTTGTTCGGATCAGTGAGGAAGAGGAGTCTGATCACTCACCTGCTGATTTACAG
Source organism: Trachinotus anak (assembly GCF_046630095.1). Classification (NCBI taxonomy): domain Eukaryota; kingdom Metazoa; phylum Chordata; class Actinopteri; order Carangiformes; family Carangidae; genus Trachinotus; species Trachinotus anak. The sequence continues at coordinate 328,857 of NW_027273854.1, read as the reverse complement.
TTACCTGGCCACCTGTATAGACGTGTTACCTGGTCACCTGTGTGACCCGGGGCACCTTCAGTCTCAGAACAGGTTTGATTGAAATGCTAAGAAATGGGATTTGAGGGGCGTTTGTTTGGTGAGTGTGTCAGAGGTGTCTCAGGACCAGAGTCAGGACCAGGATCAGAGTCAAGACCAGGATCAGAATCAGGCCAGAGTCAGGATTAGAGTCAAGACCAGGATTAGAGTCAGGACCAGGATCAGAGTCAGGACCAGTGTCAAGACCAGGATCAGAGTCAGGACCAGAGTCAGGACCAGGATCAGAGTCAGGACCAGGATCAGAGTCAGGACCAGTGTCAAGACCAGGATCAGAGTCAGGACCAGAGTCAGGACCAGGATTAGAGTCAGGACCAGGATCAGAGTCAGGACCAGAGTCAGGATTAGAATCAGGACCAGGATCAGAGTCAGGACCAGAGTCAGGACCAGGATCAGAGTCAGGATTAGAGTCAGGACCAGAGTCAGGACCAGGATTACAGTCAGGACCAGAGTCAAGACCAGGATCAGAGTCAGGATTAGAGTCAAGACCAGGATCAGAGTCAGGACCAGAGTCAGGACCAGGATCAGAGTCAGGATTAGAGTCAGGACCAGAGTCAGGACCAGGATTACAGTCAGGACCAGAGTCAGGACCAGGATTAGAGTCAGGACCAGGATCAGAGTCAGGACCAGAGTCAAGACCAGGATCAGAGTTAGGACCAGGATTAGAGTCAGGACCAGGACCAGAGTCAGGACCAGAGTCAGGATTAGAATCAGGACCAGAGTCAGGACCAGGATTAGAGTCAGGACCAGAGTCAGGATTAGAGTCAAGACCAGGATCAGAATCAGGCCAGAGTCAGGATTAGAGTCAGGACCAGGATCAGAGTCAGGACCAGTGTCAAGACCAGGATCAGAGTCAGGATTAGAGTCAGGACCAAGATCAGAGCCAGGATCAGAGTCAAGACCAGGATCAGAGTCAGGATTAGAGTCAGGACCAGAGTCAAGACCAGGATCAGAGTCAGGACCAGTGTCAAGACCAGGATCAGAGTCAGGACCAGAGTCAGGACCAGGATTAGAGTCAGGACCAGGATCAGAGTCAGGACCAGGATTAGAGTCAGGACCAGGATCAGAGTCAGGACCAGAGTCAGGACCAGGATTAGAGTCAGGACCAGAGTCAGGATTAGAGTCAAGACCAGGATCAGAATCAGGCCAGAGTCAGGATTAGAGTCAAGACCAGGACCAGAGTCAGGACCAGAGTCAGGACCAGGATCAGAGTCAGGACCAGGATTAGAGTCAGGACCAAGATCAGAGTCAGGACCAGAGTCAAGACCAGGATCAGAGTCAGGATCAGCGTTAGGACCAGAGTCAAGACCAGGATCAGAGTCAGGATTAGAGTCAGGACCAGAGTCAAGACCAGGATCAGAGTCAGGACCAGCGTCAGGACCAGAGTCAGGATCAGAGTCAGGACCAGAGTCAAGACCAGGATCAGAGTTAGGACCAGAGTCAGGATTAGAGTCAAGACCAGAGTCAAGACCAGGATCAGAGCTAGGATCAGAGTCAGGATCACAGTCAAGACCAGAGTCAGGATCAGAGTCAGGATCAGAGTCAAGACCAGAATCAAGATCAGAGTCAGGACCAGAGTCAAGACCAGAGTCAAGACCAGGATCAGAGTTAGGATCAGAGTCAAGACCAGAATCAAGATCAGAGTCAAGACCAGAATCAACATCAGAGTCAGGACCAGAGTCAGGATCAGAGTCAAGACCAGAGTCAAGACCAGGATCAGAGTTAGGATCAGAGTCAAGACCAGAATCAACATCAGAGTCAGGATCAGAATCAAGACCAGAATCAACATCAGAGTCAGGACCAGAGTCAGGATCAGAGTCAAGATCAGAGTCAAGACCAGAGTCAGGATCAAAGTCAGGATCAGAGTCAAGACCAGAATCAAGACCAGAGTCAGGATCAGAGTCAAGACCAGAATCAACATCAGAGTCAGGACCAGAGTCAGGATCAGAGTCAAGATCAGAGTCAGGATCAGAGTCAGGATCAGAGTCAACACCAGAATGAGCTGCAGAAGCAGTTCAGCTTTCAGGGTAGATCTGCAGTTGGACTTGTTGTGACATGAAGGACCAGAGTCAGGACCAGAGGACACATAGCTCTCATTCCTCCAGTCGATGTCAGTCTCTGCTCAGTGAGAGGAGTTAGTCCCTCTTCTTTTACCTCCAACACTTTCACCTGATCCGGTTTTTAACCTTTTAAACACTTGATCCACGAGGAGTCAGTGAAGCTATCAGTCACCTGGTGTTCTGCCTGAACTGGTCTTAAATGTGACCTGGTCCTTGTCTGAGTCACATGTACAAACACAATGAGCTGAATGACACAATTACAACCTGTTGTGTCTTTGTTGAACACAGTAGATTGTGTTTGTTCATTATTGTAACTCAGATGAAGATCTGATCATTGTTAAGACACATTTATAAATAAATGAAAATCATTCTTTGTTGTATGTGTCAGATAATTATCTTTGATAATCCAGTAGTGTTTGTTGAATCCAGTCTGGTCTGATCTGGATTTATTTTCTTTAAGGGGGCTGATGATCAGGTGTGACCTTTGACCCCTCACATCCAGTGTCACCTGCCCATCTACCTGAGGGGGCAGGGCCTTAAGAGCCCAGCTTTGTCACCATGGCAACAACATCCTCCCTGCTTAGCAGAGGTGAGTTATTGTATTATTGTAAAGTAAGTGAGTGGTCAGTCTTTTAGACACAAGAGGAGGAAGTTTAGCAGTACAGATAGCTTTAGCAGCAGTAGTAGCAGTAGTAGTGTTAGCAGAAGCAGCAGTAGCAGTAGTAGTGTTAGCAGTGGCAGTGGCAGTAGTAGTGTTAGCAGTAGCAGTAGTACTGTTAGCAGTGGCAGTAGTAGTGTTAGCAGTAGTAGCAGTAGTAGTGTTAGCAGTAGCAGTAGTAGCAGTAGTAGTGGCAGTAGTAGTGGTAGCAGTAGCAGTGGTAGTGTCAGCAGAAGCAGCAGTAGCAGTAGTAGTGTTAGCAGTAGCAATACTAGTGTTAGCAGTAGCAGTTGTACTGTTAGCAGTGGCAGTAGTAGTGTTAGCAGTAGCAATACTAGTGTTAGCAGTAGCAGTAGTACTGTTAGCAGTGGCAGTAGTAGTGTTAGCAGTAGCAATACTAGTGTTAGCAGTAGCAGTAGTAGTGTTAGCAGTGGCAGCAGTAGTAGCAGTGTTAACAGTAGCAGTAGTAGTAGTTTTAGCAGTAGCAGTAGTAGTTTTAGCAGTAACAGCAGCAGAAGTAGTGTTAGCAGTAGCAGTAGTGTTAGCAGTAGCAGTAGTAGTGTTAGGAGCAACGGCATAAGTAGTGTTAGCAGTAGCAGTAATAGTGTTAGGAGTAACAGCAGTAGCAGTAATAGCGTAAGCAGTAGCAGTCGCACTAGTAGTGTTAGCAGCAGCAGTAGCAGTTGCAGTAGTAGTGTTAGCATTAGCAGTAGTAGTATTAGCAGTAGCAGTAGTAGTAGTAGCGTTAGTAGTGGTAGTAGCAGTAGTAGTGTTAACAGTAGCATTAGCAGTTGCAGTAGTAGTGTTAGCAGCAGCAGTAGTTTTAGCGGTAGCAGTAGCAGTAGTGTTAACAGTAGCAGCAGTAACAAGGGCAGCAGTCGTAGCACTAGAGCTAGCATTAGCATTAACATTAGCTGTTGTAATTCAATTCAATTCAATTCAATTTTATTTGTATAGCGCCAAATCATAATATACATTATCTCAAGGCACTTTACAGGGTAAGGTCAAGACCTTACTTTGTTACAGAGAAAAACCCAACAGTTCCCACAACGAGCAAGCGCTTGGCGACAGGGGGGAGGAAAAACTCCCTTTTAACAGGAAGAAACCTCCAACAGAACCGGGCTCAGGGTGGGCGGCCGTCTGCCTCGACCGGTTGGGTTTAGGGGAAGATAGAAAGAGGGGGAGGGGGAGGAGAGGGGAGAGAAGAGAGAGAGACCAGGAACAGCTGTGTCAGTAATGGCGTTATTAATAATAAAGACAGGTAATAGTAATAGTAAAGATGAGTAGTGGTGGATCTGGATCCTGCTGCTCCCGAGGCAGAGATACCTGCAGAATGAGGACAGAGAGAGGGAGAGAGAGGAGAAGCACAAAACTACGGGAGAGAAAAAAAAAACAAAGTTAATGGCATGAAGTCATTGAGAGAGAGCGGGGGAGAGAGACAGAAATAGGGAGAGAGCGCCCAGTGAATCATGGGAATCCCCCAGCAATTGATATCAATGATGTAAATGATGTTCTTCATTATTTCCTCTGATCCTCTGAACCCGATTTTTCAGGTCTGGGTCTGGTCCTGGTGGAGTTTGAGTATGAGTACCAGGGTCGGGATGGGGTGCCGGTCTCCATCAAACCCAATGAACGCTACATCCTGCTGGCTAAGACCAATGACCACTGGTGGCAGGTCCAGAGTGACAGCAGCTCCAAGCCCTTCTACATCCCTGCCAAGTATGTCAAGGAGCTGCCGGTTGACTTCCCCTCCCCACTGGACTTTGCTGATCCACCCAGTCCTGAACCAGCGCTGGTCCCTGTAGCGACACCAGTCCCAGTTCCTGTGCCAGTCCCCATTCCAAAGACTCTGGAGGAGCCCAGTGGGACCAGAACCAAACCAGGGGATGAGGTGACAATCCGGCTCAGACCTGATGCCTCTGCTGGGTACCGTAAGACAGAGAACCGCTTGTCGACATTTGGTGTCCCGCTGGACTTTCATGACCTGTCGCATCTGGTGGTATCAGCACCGTGGCATCCAGGCAATCCTCCAGCTAGTCCCACAGAGAGTGGGACCACAACAACCAGCAGGAATACAAACATGGCCAACGGTGGTCTGAGTAAGAAGCAGCCCCAACTGACAGGGTGCCTGGATGACCACAGGGACTCTGGGAAGCCTCGGGTTCCCAGTTTCAGTCCAGCTGACCCCCTGTCTACTGCCCGGCCCCAGACCCAGCCCATACCGGTGGAGACGCCAGTGGTCCCGATGGTCCCAGTGGTCTCTGCAGTCCCCCCCAACAATGGCATCCACAGCACGTCTTCACTGTCTGCAGGTTGCCATGACAACCAGGAGTCACCAATAGAGCCAGATGAGGATGAGGAGGCAGAGGAGGAGATGAGCATGGAGGAGAGCTTTGAGGAGGAGGAGGATTCACTGAAGGAGGAAGATTCAAACCACATCTATGAGTCTATCCAGGACCTGAACCTGGACCTGGAGGCTCTGGTTGGGGGAAGGTGTAGTCCTGGAGAGCCACCTGAACCTGCACCTGCCCCACCCCCCCCACAAGTAAGACACCTGAAATACTAGCTCTCAACCTGTTGTTGGATTGTGAGAGTAGCTGGTCCGACCTGCAGGTCGTACAGGTTAGTTTCCCTTTAGACAGAGAGCCCACCTCAGTCCTCAGTGATCAGCCTGAAGGGTTCCCGTCCAGGTGAGGTGACGTTAATGTGGTCCTGAGTAAAACCAGAACAGTGACGTCTGGTTTGACTGCAGCTGAGTGGCAGCACACTCGGCTACGGAGGAGTTTGATCATCAATAATCAAAATATATTAACAAAGGTTATCAAAGTAGATGTTCTGGGATTTAACTGCTGCCACATGAAGGTCACATCTTTTTACAAAATAAAAGCTCTCTCCAACATGTCATTTCCTGCAGCGTCAACACAGGAAACAGAAAAATAAAAAGCTGTTTCCTCTTTTTATTCTCACCAAAGCAGAAATACTGCTGACCTCTGACCTTTGATCTCCACAGCTGCACTAAACTGGTCCTTGAGAGAAACTTCAATTTACTTTTATATTTATTCATTTATTTGATTTTTTCATTGTTTTGTTTAATATTATATTTTTATTTTCCTTAATTGGATTATATCATTATTTTATTAATTTCATTATCTTGATTTCATTGTTTTATTTATTTCTTATGTATATAATTATTTACTCATCTTTTACATTTAGAATATTTTCTTAAATTTTATCTTCTAAGTTTTTGTTTCTAACTCCATTCAATTCATTATTATTGTTTTTATTAATATTATTATCATTATTTTTTAGTTTTATTTCTTTCATTGTTAATTTTACAATTTATCAGAATATATTTTTTTCCTCTTTTCTCTGATGTATTTTAATAATATATAGTTTTCCAGCCTCAGCAGTAGAATTTATAGTCAGGATGGGATGTGGTGGGATCAGGGTCTGTGTGGGTCTGTGATGTCACAGCAGGATGTGATGAGGTCAGCAGGATGTAGTGATGTCACAATTGGCAGGATGTGTTGAGGGTCGAACAGGAAACTGAGAGAGATCAACGCTACAGCGACACCTGCAGGAAGAGGCAGGAAACACAATAACCTGACATCTGAGTGTGTGTGTGTGTGTGTGTGTGTGTGTGTGTGTGTGTGAGAGAGCGAGAGAGAGAGAGAGAGAGAGAGAGCGAGAACTGGTCTGACTGGTTTGTGACTGAGGCTGACTTGTGTCCCACATTTCAGCTCTGTGTGCACTGTAAAAAATTACTTTTAAGTTTGGTGAGAAAAACTGTTAAACTACAAATAATAAACAACAACAACAACAATGATAATAATAATAATAATAATAATAAGTCATTATTATGAATATTATGAATTCTGAATATTACCTGCACAGTTTCCGGTTATGAAAGGAGCTGAAGTGTCAGTGGAGGTGATAAACTTCAGCTTATATATGATTTACTGTTGGAGAGCTGAGCACCAATCACAGCAGCTGTTGTTGTGTTGTTGTCAGTTAGATGATTATCAGATGTATTGATCAGTGATTTAACGCAGCGATCCAGTCAACCTGACATAAATACTAAAACAATTTATTTGAAATAATAAATCATGTAAACATAATGGTGGTCATGGTGGTTCATATTTTATGTTAATGAGTTGACAGGAAGTGAGCGTGCAGACTGACCCGTGTTCAGAACCAGTGAACCAGCTCAGTGTGTGGATGCAGTTTGGATAAAGTAGAAATATATGAATGAATGTTGCGCATCATTAGTTTTCATTCATCATGAGTCAGAGTCTCTTACACCAGGAGACTACATGGGTGCAGGTTGACCTTTGACCTCTGGAGGCAGTTTTACAGTTTAAGGAGCTTTTACTTGTAGATTCTTTTCCTTGTCAGCAGTTGAGTTGATTAATGTTTGTTTATAACTGATCATGTGACTTCTGGTGTCACTGAACTGGATTTGAGTGTAAAACCTGGATCTACAGACCTGAACCCTGAACTCTTCCAGCTGAACCTCTGAGGTGAATCTTTACACATTGTGACCTGTTTTAGTGTCTTTACAGGAATCTACTTCCTCATAGTCAGACAAATAAAAGCCTTGCTTCCTGGTCAGAGGTGTGTCCTGATTGACTGCTGGCAGCTGAAGTGCATATCACAGTGGTGGTCTGGTCTGGTTCAGGAGACCCTCAGCAGTCAGTCCTGGGCCTCAGAGCATCAGAGCTGTGTCACATAATGCTGCTGGGTTTATGGGCAGAATGAGTGACAGGGGCCAACAGGGGCCGACAGGGGGCCCCACAGCAGGTTAGTCCACTGGTTGTTGATGTTGAGGGTCCAGCCCTCCCTGGCTCTCTGTGAGTGATAGCAACAGGTTTTGAAGAGAAACAGCAGGTGGCAGCAGCGAGTTGTCGTTCTTCAGTTTTTACCTGGTTGTTTGTCTGCAGAACCATCCACACGTCCAACATGGACGTCTGACGATTGTAGCTGACTCCTCCCACCCTGGACACAAACTCTTTGAGACACTCCCCTCTGGCAGGAGGCTGCGGTCCTTCAGGACCAAAACCTCTCGCCACAAAAATAGCTTCTTCCCATCTGCTATTAGCCTCATCAACAAGGCTAGAGAGCCCCACTGTTGCTGATCAATTGCACCAATCACCAGAAAAAATTCCTTGTATGTGAAAACATACTTGGCAATAAAACTGATTCTGATTCTGATTCTGATTCTGATTCTGATTCTGACCACAAACCGTCCACCTCCATGAGGAGGAGAGCTCCTCTGTGGGACTCGTCATGGGACGGGCTGTAAACCAGTCTGTGACTGGCAGGGATCAGAGGACACCAGATCCAAACTGATCTGGACTGGGCCTCACCTGGAGCTGGTCTTTCCTCGAGGTCTTTGGGTGATGAGAACAATCTCAGTGCTGTAATGAGGAGTTGATGAATTGAGATGTGGATGAGAGTGATCGTAGTAAACGTCTGATTTACAGTCACATTGAAGCTGTTTTTAGGTTTTGAACGTAACTCAACAGTTTTTACAACAGAACGTAAACGTGTGTCAAAGAGAGGTTTGATTCTGACCGAGTCTGATGTGGTGAGTGAGTGGATCCAGATCCAGAGTCATCAGTGATCCTGTGGTTAAACTCTGGTTAAACTCTGCTTGGTTAAATCTGGTCTGGTTAAACTCTAGTTAAACTCTTGTCAATCTCTGGTTAAACAAATAAAAATATTTTAGTCACAGTGTTTTCACTGTTTATGAGCAGTTTGTAAAATGTTTCCTGAACAACCAGCAGCTCCCTGTGGACCTGATGATATGTGATACTCTTATACTGAGGGTGTATGTGTGTGCGTGTGTGTGTGTTTAGTTTGAACTGTGACTGAAACATTTAAATTGAGTATAATAAAACATACAACGTTCCAGGAGTCATTCAAAATGTTCCAGGAGTCATCAAGAATGTTCCTGGAGTCACTGAAAATGTTCCAGAACTCATTTAAAACATTGTAAAAGTTCTTGAGGAAGATTTATGAAATCCTGAGGAGGTTCCAGGACTCAGTGAGGAAGTTCTAGGGGGCCTTGATGTTTCATTAGTCCTTGAAAAAGTGCTTTGCATCCTTAAAGAGGTTCAAGGTATCCTTGAGGACATTAGGTGGCTCTATGAGGGGTCCTGGAGGAGGTTCCAGGATATGAAAAGGCTTTTTGAATGAGCAGGGATAAGGCTACAAAGGGGCGGGGCTACATGCACCAGGGGGTGTGGCTACAGACTGCAGTAGAGATCTGCAGTGTGACACACTTTCAGTTCCAGTCGCAGTAGAAACAGAATTAGGAACTTCCTAACTTGTTTCTGGGCAGACTTAAAAAACACAGAGGCATTATGGGTAAGTCCACACTGTTAAAGTTTATGGTTGAAGCTGCTGTTCTTGTTTTAGTCCATTAACTCAGCAGGTTTGTTAAATGAGCCACAGGTCCTGGACTCTGCCGGACACAGATCCTCCGGTCTGGTCCTTGTTTCAGCTGGTCTCCTCTCAGCTGACAGGACATGTTCAGGTTAATGTGAAACTCAGGTGCTATTGTGGAGTTTGACCTCTGACCTCTGACTAACAGACTGTTGAACATTGAGAGGAGACACACCTGATCCTGGACTCATCTGGTCTGTCAGAGTCCTGTATCATATAGTGTGGAGGGTGAACACAGGACGCTGGTTTACTGGGTCCAGGAGGTTTTTCATGGACCTGCTGTACAAACATCATCCAGATCTCACATTTTAACTAAACACTCTTAACATTTCTCTTTGCATTATTTAGATTTTCTTTGTTGTTTTTCTTGATTTGAACTAATTTAATTTCAGGTTTTTTAATTTGCTAATTGAAAACGTAAATAAAACCTGTGGATGGAGAAACGCTGACGCCCATGGCTGCAAACTCTTCTTCTCTGCTACATTGACCTTTGAAAGAGGATCCACAGCCTGACTCAGGTTTAACTGAGCTGCAGAACATCAGCTCGTTACCTTTACAGTCACCCGTGTTGAGTGGTGAGGCCTCGCTTGTTTTCCAGCAGCATCTGTAGTTTTCTGTCTTACATCACAGACGATTAAAACCTGCTGTTGACAGAAAGTTTGTGTCTCTCAGTGAGAACCAGGAAAGAGTCTGAATTATGAAGTTTTACAGGTGATTGTTTGCATCACAATGTGGAGATAGAGGTATTACTAATAACTGATCAGTTCTTTTTATGATACTTGTGGATTTTTGAAATTCATGAAACACTTTAGTTAAAGTTTTTTATTTCTATCCAAGAAATTTAAAAATTAAACATCTGGATTGTGTTTGACAGAAGAAGAAATCTTCAGGCTGCTGCTGTGGTACTGACACAGTGTTTACTCCTGATTGTGTGTGTGTGTTTATAAAACAAAGGAGGAGCACTTCCTGTCAGACGGCGGCTCGCTCCACCCAGACACACAGAGGTCGTTATTGTTAATGAGTCCAAATGTCTCAAAGGTTTAGTTGTGTACAGCTACTGTGACAGAAAACTCGGAGGCTGGAAATCTCAAATGTTTGCCACTTCTTCAAATGACTGAAGTCAATAATCAATAATCAATTATCAAATCACAGCCAAGAAAAAACAGAAACGTCTTCTCCTTCAACTTTAACTCATGTTTCACCTGCAGGTTATCATGTGGTCATTGACCATGTGATGGTGAAAAATCTAAACTTTGTGTGGATGGACTGTCCCTTAAAAGCCTCTCTCTCTCTCTGTCTCTCTCTCTCTCACTGTAGGACCACAGCTTGCTCAGCCCTAACTCGCCCATCTACGCCAACGTCTCCTCTCTGAAGAAAACGTCTCAGGCCTCTGTCTCTAGCTCTGCCCCAATACCACCACCTCCTTCTGACCCTGCCCCCTCTGTCCCAGGCCACACGCCGTTGTCCTCAGTCTCCTCCTCTGGCATGATAAGCCCCGCCTCTCCCCTCAGCCCACAGGACGAGTGGCAGGTAAGGTGACCTCTGACCTGTGATAGGTCTGAACCACAGGTGTGCTTCAGTGTTGTAGCAGTTCAAGTGGTAGCTGAGAAAGAAGCTGTGAAAGAAACCAAAGTTACTGATAAGGACAGAGAGGAGAGAAAGTTTCAGTTGAGACAGAAGCTGTGAAGTAAATTGAAGTGGCAGATGAATTTTAAGGGGTTTTGTAAATTGGGGTGTTCTGACAGTTCTGACAAAAGCACTGAAAGAAGTTAAAGTGGCAGATGGAATACAAATAATACATGAAGTTGATATGATGGTTTTGACTAAAGTAACGAATGAAAGTGAAGTGGCAAATGAAATTGAAGGAGTAGAATAAGGCAACAAGAAGACACCAAGAAAATCGAAGGGACAGGTGAAATGCAAGGACTGAAAGGAGCTGAAGTAGCAGATGAACTCTATGGTCTAAAAAAGTTGAAGTGATATATAAGATATATAAGGCCTGAAATTATAAGGCATGAAATTTAAGGCCTGAAAGAAGTTAAAGTGGCAGTTTAGACAAAAACACTAAAACAAAATGAAGTAATTTAATTTAAGGAGTGACTGAGGCACTGAAAGGAATGTAGGTGAAAGATGAAATGAACATTCAGATGGACATGAGGACTAAAGACTGATATAGATAATGAACCAGTGACCTGAGAGTGGGAGAAGTCGAGGTGACAGTTTAGGCACTGAAAGAAAATTGATGTGGAAGATGAAATCTAAGAAGTGGCAGAAGTTGAGGCAGAAGAACCTAAAGAACTGAGACAAAAAATTCTGGACTGAAAGTAGTGAAAGTGGCAGTTCAGACAAAAACAAGTGTGACAGCTGACACAGAAACACCAAGAAAGAAGAAGCACTAAGGATTTTAAGTGGAAGTGTCAGAAAATGTGTACAGAGAGAAGTTGAAGTGGTTGTTTAGACATAAAGAAGGTGAAGAGTCAGTTGTGTGTATTTTTTCTTACATAATTTTAATGTCATTGTCCTGATGGTTTTGTTGATTTTACATTATTATTATGATTATTGTTGTTGTTTTAATTATTTATCTTCTTTTCTTATTTATATGTGGTCATATTTTTACAGCCTTTAATATATATTTTGTCATATTTTACAAGAGTTCTTTCTACTCTGTATTATTGTTGTAGCTCTCGTTCTAATATTCTGTGTTAAGATTTTACACTTTTTCTGTTCCATGTCCTCTGTTCATGTCGCTGCAGCTCAGAGGTAATTAAAGTTTAATCAGATGTAATCTGAGCTGATCCGGTTTGTTCCACAGGGATCAAATGAACAGTAAAAGCTCATGTGTTGCTGATGAACAGATGACAGTTCACTGCCTTGCTCAAAGACACTTCAGTCCTGATATTTAGACTGAGAACTGAGCAGTTTTCTGATAAGCAAGGATGTGAGCAGGCGATTGACACTGAAACTGGGGTCAGAAAATGTCTTGGTCAGTTTCTGTCATGTCCATTTCTGATGTACGATTCAGGTAACGAAAACAAAGACATTTGACACAATCATTTTTAAAATGTCAGGTTTTATCTTTCATGAAGTTGTGAAAACCACATCAGCTTAACTGACCTCTTCATACAAATGCAATAAATACGACTGTACCTGAACACACCATCAGCTCTGCTGGTTTCTACTGAGTAGAATCAGACTCTGCTGTGTTGTTTCAATCTCACTGACTTGTCCTCTCTACATTAAACCTTCTCTGTGCAGGTGCACACTGACCAGGACAGTGGGAAAGTGTATTATTACCATCCTGTCACCAGGCAGAGCACCTGGTCCGACCCCCGCAGCCCCCCAGCCCCGCCCACTGGAGACATGGACCAGTCCAAGGGGAGAGAGGGGGGACAACTGGCCTCCCCCTCCCCTTTGCTCTCCCCTGCGTCCTCTCAGGTGCAAAACTGCAGAGGCACAAAAAAACCACAAAAATGTTCACATTAGCAACTGATCCTCTTACAGGACGACGTTCTGCTGCGTCAACAGGTTCTAACAGATGTAACTGAAGGTTCTAACAGATTGAACTGCAGGTTCTAGTAGATGTAACTGCAGGTTCTAGCAGATGTAACCGCTGGTTCTAGCAGATGTAACCGCTGGTTCTACTAGATGTAACTGAAGGTTCTAACAGATCTAACTGCAGGTTCTAACAGATGTAACTGCAGGTTCTAACAGATCTAACTGCAGATTCTAGCAGATGTAACTGAAGGTTCTAACAGATCTAACTGCAGGTTCTAACAGATGTAACTGCAGGTTCTAACAGATCTAACTGCAGATTCTAGCAGATGTAACTGAAGGTTCTAACAGATCTAACTGCAGGTTCTAACAGATGTATCTGAAAACTGAAGGTTCTAACCGATCTAACTGCAGGTTCTAGCAGATGTAACTGCAGGTTCTAACAGATGTAACCGCTGGTTCTACTAGGTGTAACTGAAGGTTCTAACAGATCTAACTGCAGATTCTAACAGATGTACCTGAAGGTTCTAACAGACCTAACTGCAGGTTGTAGCAGATGTAACTGCAGGTTCTAAAAGATGTAACTGCTGGTTTTACTAGATGTAACAGAAGGTTCTAACAGTTCTAACTGCAGGTTCTAGCAGATCTAACTGCAGGTTCTAACAGATCTAACCACAGGTTCTAACAGATCTTACTGCGGGTTCTAACAGATGTAACTGCAGGTTCTAGCAGATCTAACTGTAGGTTCTAACAGCTCTAACTGCAGGTTCTAACAGATCTAACCACAGGTTCTAACAGATCTTACTGCGGGTTCTAACAGATGTAACTGCAGGTTCTAGCAGATCTAACTGTAGGTTCTAACAGCTCTAACTGCAGGTTCTAACAGATCTAACCACAGGTTCTAACAGATCTTACCGCAGGTTTTAACAGATGTAACCGCAGGTTCTAACAGATCTTACCGCAGGTTCTAACAGATGTAACCGCAGGTTCTAACAGAGCTAACTACAGGTTCTGAGAGATGTAACAGATGACAGTAATGTTTATCAAAGAGAATAAAACAAAGCTAAACACGGTGTGCGAGCGTAGCTGGTAACACGCTGTAAACCACTTCCTGTCAGGGGTCCTGTGGTTGGGAGCAGCTGGTGGACGAAGTCTCGGGCAGATTTTACTACTACAACCCGACCACACGAGCCACATCCTGGACTGCACCCGAGCCACCCTCCCCCTCCTGCTCCTCCTCCTCCCCCCGTGGATCTACAACCAGCAGGAAGCAGGTCGATGGCCCGGTACGATCCTGAGCCAAGTCTGGATTAAATCTGATTCAAGATCAGCACAGTCAGAACAGAACTCAGGGAACATAGATTCATCATCAACAGGAACTTTGAGAAATGTGTGTGAAACAGCTCAGACGTGAGTTTTAGGCTGAAGCAGAACAAACTTTGAAGCAGCAGTAGGTGAAGTGTCAGAGGCAGCAGGCTCTGTTTGGTCTTCAGGATTATTTACAATCATACTGTTACATTAGAAATGGTGGATTTCCTTTAATAACTGTTGTTTCTTTGGTTAAACTGAAGCCCCCCCTGCCAGAGGAAGATTATCCTGTTGACGGACCAAATGACAACAACGGCACTGTCTTTACAGCGGTACAACACACACACTCAACACACACATCATCATCCTTCAGGATGTTTTTCATGGATTAAAGCCAGGACAGTCTCAACTTTTTTATCAGTCTCTTCTTGGTTTAATCTCCTGGTCCCTGTGTTTTCCCAGCATCCTCAGCAGCCTGTGGGTCTGATTCCCAGAGCTCAGCTAGACCTGAAAGATGGAGACAGCTCCCAGTGGAGGCAGCAGGAGGTAATCAATCAGCAAATTGGTCAGTTAGTTTGTGCATCTGATTCTTCTTTCATTGATCCATTGATTCGTTGCTTGTTCCAGCTCCCACATTTGCCCCAAAGAATGATGGGAAATGGAGTTTCTGAGGAGGGAATGACCCTGCAGGGAACAAACTGGAGACACAGTGTGGCAGAAGATGTTAGTCAAACAAACAACGTGTGTCAACAAGACACAAAATTGTTCAAGATAAAAAGATAAAACATCGTCTTCACAACATTTTTAGGAAGCTTGGATTTTAAAGTGTGTGTCCCTGTGTGTGTTTCAGACTTTTGCTCCAGGTCACAGGAGGAACGTCTCTGACTACACTGAGGTGTCCAATAGAAGACACTCCCCTGGCAGTCCACAGGTAGACACACCTGTCTCTCTGCTTCATTCAGATCTACTACACATCCATCCATTCATTCATTCATTCAGTTGTTAACACCTTGTGATGTCATCCTATTCTCCCTCATCAAGCTCTCTGATAGGCACAAACTGAAGAGGAATCTGTCCAATCGGAGCACAGGCTCCCACCAGCTGCATGTAGGTCCTGAGCCCTGATTGGCTGCTGAGGTTGCTGGGTGTCTGTTGGGTTGTCTCTGTCTCATGCAGGTTTCCTTGGTGACAGTGTCAGACCTGCTGTAGTTGTCATGGAAACAATAGACCTGGTTTTACTAACTCTGCTTACTCATGAAGAATCAAACTAACATTTAGTTTTATTCTAAAACATCGAGTCATTTTCTGAGGGGACCTGTCCGGGCTTAGTCAGACAGCGCCACCTGCTGCGTCTCCTCAGGTTCATCAGGATGTTTTAAGACATTCAGAGACAGATATCAGAGATGAATGATCATCTCGAAATGTCCTGATCTGGCTGTGGTGAGGTTTGCAGACTGTAGGAGGCACTAACAGGATGTCAGTCTTGGATTATTGGCCAAAAATTGTCCAGTGTTCTTCCACTAATCCTAATTATCACATCTATTAACACTGTGAAGCTCATCTGCTGATGGTTCCTGAACTGACACTGAGGAACTCACTGCTCCTCTGTTTGTCCACTGAAAAATCTGTTTGTGACTCACCGATCAGGTTTAAAGCAACATGATGTAACTGTTCTACCTGAAAACAACAGATCCACAGTGATTCTGACGGTGCACACGGCTCCTCTGCCCCCACAGTCAACACCTGCTCTCTCTGGCTGACTGATGACCAGCAGCTCAGACTGCCTCCATCAGGTTCAGCAGGTTCCAGAGATAAACTGACTGTAGATCAGTGAACATGACTCAGTGACACCAGCAAGCCTTTAAAATATGATGATTCATGATGAATTATTGGGTTTAGAGGATCTTATAGGATCCTAGTGATTTGAGGGGTATGTAGGATCCTTGATGGAGCTCTAGCAGACCATAAAGATCAGGGGGTCTTAGAGGAGGATGAAATGGTTTCTAAAGAGGATCCAGAGTCTGATGGTTTTATGTTACACACACACACACACACACACACACACACAGCACTCCCATGTTTACACTGGAGTCACATTTCAAAGTGGACCTGCAGGTTCACAGAAGACTCACCTGCCTGCCTGTGTGTGTGTGTGTGTGTGTGTGTGTGTGTGTGTGTGTGTGTGTGTGTGTGTGTGTGTGTGTGTGTGTGTGTGTGTCCACAGTGCCACCTGTTGGAGAAAGCAGGAATCATCAATAAGACCAAAGTTGCTGATAACGGCAAAAAGATCAGGTGAGAACCACATCTGACTGTTCGTGTCAGCAGCCTCAGTCTGTCGGTGCCGGAGGTAACACCGTTTGTCTGGTTGTTGACAGGAAGAACTGGAGTCAGTCCTGGACCGTCCTCCATGGTGGGATCCTCACCTTCCACAAAGACCCCAAGTCTGCTCCCACTGGGACGGCTGTAAGAACCAGTGACACTGGGACACGTCTTGAGTTACTGTGACTCAGTCCTCATGTACACTGAGCTACAGACACAGGTCATCAAACACTCAATAAGTTACAGAGATATTAGCAAATATTTCAACAAAGAATGAGAATAAATGTTTTATGATTATTTCCATCAGAAAAATGTTCAACCAATCAGCTGACAGATAATCCAGTCCAGCTCAGTCCACCCCATCATCAGGCCAACCTTTGAATGTAACATTCCCATGAGCCGTTCAGACAACAAGAACAACCAGGCTGAACAAACAACATGTAAATAATAAACCAGTGTGTACAAACAAGCAGGAGACAACATACATGTTCATACACAGATATAAAGAAGACACAGGAAATGTTTACTAGGCAAACTGAGTGTGTGAAGTACAACTACACAAAAGACACACAAACACACTGCAGTGAGGGGCAACAGAATGACATGTAAACTGATGTGACAGATACACACCTGTCAGTCACACTGACGCCCTCCAGTCAAGTTGATCCTGAGGATGATGAAGCTGATGATGACTTCCTGTCTTTCAGAGTAAAGCGTCACAGATTGTTCCAGAATATACCGTTGACCTGAGAGGATCTTCAGTGGGCTGGGCCTCCAGAGACAAGTCCTCCAAGAAGAACGTTCTAGAGGTACAGATCTGTTACCATGGTTACAGTCTATTGTAGTTCCATATCTCTGACACTATGGTCACTGTCTGTTATACAGGCTCAATGTCACCGTTACCATGGTTACAGCCTGTTTTGAAGATATGCACTGCTGTCATCGTGTGCTTTACTGTTACTATGGTTGCTGTGGTTACAGGAGTCCACTGTGGTGAAGCAGTGAAGTGAAGTTGCCTTGGTTACTCATGGAAGCATCATGTCATGTGTTGTTTCTGACTTTAGTATTGTGTGTGTGACTGTGTGTGTCATTGTGTGTGCAGCTGAGGACTCGTCAGGGCTGCGAGTACCTGATGCAGTACGACACCGAGAGCATCATCAGTGACTGGCTCAAAGTGATCCAGGACACCATCAGACAGCTGGTGATGCACCACACTCACACACACACACACACACACACACACACTCACACTCACACACACACACACACACACAGGGTGAGGATAACTGTGGATCTCTTTCAGGAGCAGGAGCATGTGTCAGAGGACGAGGACGAGGCTGCTTCAGACAAAGAGGACAAAGACAGGAAGAGGACGTGTAAGTCTCTCAGCTAAAGTCCCCTTACTTATTTGACTGTATCACATGGTCATCATCAGCAGATTCATATTTGATTCTGAGCAGCTTGAGCTCTTTTCATCAGAGCTGAAAATAATGAAACCCTCTCAAATATTGTCAGACTCCAGAGCTTGACAGGAAACACCAAAATAAATGACCAGAGTGATCAATACTGAAATCAATAATTGTTAGTTACACTTTGATCCATTCAATCTACAACAACTGAACAACTGAAGAAGATTGTGTGATCCTGATCCTGATACTGGACCTGGACCTGAGACTGTTCCAAGGCCAAGAATGACCTTTCAGATTAAAAGCAACAACAGAGAACAGGAAGTGATTGAAAACTGATCTCCAGTTCAACAGTTAATGTCTGTTTTGACTGAGCTTAACACACACACACACACACACCTGTGTTGAACATCATTTAAACACAACTATTTACTGACAAGTGCAGTTTTAACAGGAAGTGGTGCTGGCTGAATATTTCCCCTTGACTTAAAAATAAAAGCCTATGAATGATGTATCTGTTGCTTTCAGGCACAGTTGTGATTTTCATTGACTTGACTAAACATGGTTCCCACAGTAGGTCTCTGAAAGGTTCTTAAACATGTTAGTTGTAATTGTGTTGTTGTGTGTTGTGTTGTGTTAGTTGACAGAATCATTTGAAACTAAAACAAGTCAAATGACTTTGACTTTTCTTCCGCATGTTTTTCTTCTGGTGTGTTTCAGCGACCAGGAGTTCATCAGGACCGGACTCTGAGCAGAGACGAGTCCGGACCAAACTGAGACGCTTCCTCCAGCGGAGGCCGACGCTGCAGAGTGTCAAAGAGAAGGGATACATCAGAGGTGAGACCAGTCGGCTCTGACCAATCACAGCTCATACATTTCACTGATGACATCACAAAGTATAAACATGTTTAGAAAATCCAAACAGGAAATAAACATCTGCACATACAGGTGTTCTACACAATGCATCACGTTTCACACTCACGCTCCTCGGTTTCTGTCGCCTAGACAACGTGTTCGGCTGTCACCTGGATACACTCTGTCACAGAGAAAACACGACCATCCCCAAGTTTGTGGAGAAGTGTATCAGAGCAGTGGAAAGGAGAGGTAAACACACACACACACACACATTTTTCCTGCAACATCTTCAGTAATATTTTCAGATATCTTCCCACCATGAGGATAGATGATGTTCCACTGTTTAATGAGGTCGTCTCTGACTGAGGACACTGGTGTGTTTCTGTACATGTGCTCAGGTCTGGACATTGACGGGATCTACAGAGTGAGTGGAAACCTGGCTGTGATCCAGAAACTACGACACAAAGCTGATCATGGTAACAAACCGTCCATCTGTCTGTCATCTTTATAAGATATCGTGTGAGAACCTGAGGACGCACAGCATCTTTGAGATTCATATCAACTATCTATTGGCTTGTCAAAAGCAAAGGTCCTCAGCCAATCAGAAAGTGTTTATAGGAGGGTGGATGGGAATTGGGTCATGACCAATCATCAGCCTCCAGGTCAACAGTGAAGAGCTAAAAGCTGCAGTTCCTCTAATGACCACTAGAGTCTGGCTCCAGCAGTGAGTCAGTCCCCAGAGACTCCCATGTTCAAATGTCCAACTTTACAACAAGAAGAAACATGTTTACAGCCTGGTACAGAAACTGTTCTGGTCTCTAGAGATCATTTCCTCCTTCATGACAACTGTACAGCTGAATTCAATACAACTCACCTGCATGCTCACCACAAACCAGCTCCACACATGCCCCACCTCTTTGACCATATTTGGATCAGCCGAGAGTTGGGGGCAGAGTCAGGCACTGCCAAGATGGCGACGGTGTAGCAGCTCACTCTGAGCTTCAGAAACCTGTGGGTGTCACAGAGGCTCTGCCCATCTTTATTTAAAGAAGAAACTCAGTTCACTACATTAGGAGGTGTCTCAGCAGCAGTCAGCTGTGAAACCTGCATCTGTCAGTAAAAGAACACCTGAGCGCTTTTTAAATTCAATTCAAGAGCCATCTTTGTTAAATGGACACAAATTTCATTTAGACTGAGGCACGAGACAGAACTAAAGCCAATATGAGGAGTGTCAGGAAGTGAGTAGTATGAACTGTTAAAGCTTTAGTTTGTTTGGTTAGTCAGTGTTCAATAGTACACTTCCTATTAATTCATTCCAAATTATGTTATGAGAATGTAGAAGAGTCAAGTGTAACTTGAGTCTAAATGAAACACTGTGTTTTTTCTGTAATTAGTCCAGATTACACAGTTCATCATCCTAGAAAATGATTAAAAATTACCAATCCTTAAAATGAAGCTTTAACCTAAAATGTTGTTATATGCAGAGGACGTCCTGGTGTATTTGATGGATGTAATTACACCGTGTTTATATTGTGAGAGAAGCTGCTGCAGATTAATACTTTCTAGTTGTTGACATTTTAAATCTTCTTATTCTTCTGTCTTCTGTGCAGAGGAGCAGTTGGACCTGGAGGATGGACAGTGGGAGGAGATCCACGTCATAACCGGAGCTCTGAAGCTTTTCCTGCGGGAGCTTCCAGAGCCGCTGTTTCCCTTCAGCTGCTTCGACAAGTTCATTGCTGCCATCCGTCAGTGCACAAAAAAACTACCTCATACATTACACACACATAATACACAACCTATAAAATGTGATGCAAACATTTAAACCACAGCCAAGGAGAATGTGTCTGACACATCTGAGACAAATATCTTATTTTATTTTTATCCTAAAGTCAAGTTCTGACCAAGTCCTTAACTTGTAGTGGTTTGGTAGCAGTCATACAGAAATATGTCTGTCCCTCTTCATAAGTCATTAGCCTGGCATCAGGTCTGAAACAAAGGTTGTGCTGAGGGTCAAGAGAAAAGCTGGTGTTGTCAGCACAGTTGTGAGTAAAGACCATCTGAGAACCGTGAACATCCACAGATCATTTTGTAGAGGTTTGGCCTGTAGCACGTCAAACCACCTCGTTAGCTGCAGCAGCTGTTGTTGTTTTAAAGTGACCCAACAGATGAAAGCAGCTCTGTGGGTTTTTTTCCATGCAGAGGTCCCAGACTACAGCCTGAGAGTCTCTTACATGAAGGACCTGGTTCGAACTCTGCCTCTGCCAAACCACGACACCATGGAGCTGCTGTTCAAACACCTACGCAGGTGAGTTCAAACAGAGGTTTCTTACAGCCTGAACCAGGGACAAGAGACCCAGGACTAGTTTTTTTCTTGTCTTTATTAACCAAGGGCTGAGAGTAAGTCAGAGTTTCACCTCTGAAACACTCAGAACACAGCTTGTTGAGATTTGTTGGGGCAACAAACGAGTTTCCATGTTTGAGATGAACCTGAGGTGTTCTGGGGATGATGCTGCTCTGGGTCTGAGGCAGTTAAGGCTGTTGAGCAAGGATCACCTATCACTCTGAAAATGGTCTGATCCAACAAACGTAAGGCGTTATTCTTGTATCCCATGTAGTGTGATTTGTAGAAGACAACTGACTCTGCATCAGGTCACCTCACTTACTCTCTCCCTCTGAGAGAGAGGGAAACTTATCAACCTTCAGTTTGTTGAATTCTGTTAAACCTTCAGTTTGATTAACATAATTCCCAGCAGACTGTAAAATCTGTGTCTGTTTTGGATCAGGTCTTGTGATGAGGTCTGTGGTCTGGTTCTGTGGTGATGTATAAATGTCATGACACTGAAACAGGAAACACAGTCTTGAATTACTTTCTCTCTATCCAGGGTGATTGAACACAAGGACTCTAACAGGATGTCGGTTCAGAGCGTTGCCATCGTGTTTGGACCCACATTGCTCCGGCCCCAGACCGAGTCGGCCAACATGACAATCCACATGGTTTTCCAGAGCCAGATAGTGGAGCTCATGCTAAATGAGTTCCAGACCATTTTCTCCCAGAGTTAAGAGGAACCTACTGGAGCTCCTCTGAAACCTTCAAGAACTACCAGAAAACATCCTGAAGCTCCCAGAGAACAATGAGAACTGCCAAAATCTTCCAAAGTGTCAGAGAACCTGTGTACCTAAACATAACCTCTTCTCAAATCCAAGGTCATTGGACCTGGAACCCACTCACTGCATGGTGGTCCTTTCCAAAGCCTTAAACAATCCAAATAGAATCTGAGTGGAAACAATTGGAATCCTGGACTGGTTTTAAACCTTTGACAGCAGCTTCACTTCTCTAACAAGGCAACAGACCAAAAGGATTCTATCTAACCCATGCTGGCAACACTACAGCCCTCTAACCACTGTGATTTGAATAATCCAGGTGGAACATGCATGAAACCTAGGAGACTGGATCTGTTTCAAACCAGCTTTGCTTCTTTTTCAAGGCAACAGACCAAACAAAACACATTTTCTTAGTAGCCTAAAAGCCCCTAGGATTTCTCACTTTGAGCAAAAACTATCCCATTAACTTCCAGATTCCTCTGGAGTCATGCAGCTTTCTTGTCCCAAACTCTCTTCCTATTTCTGTTTTTAAAATCCATAGACATGAGAGTTCAGGGGTTTTAAACCTGGTAGAACTGGAGGGGAACCCTGGACTGCTTCTGAAACCACAGCCAGTGGTTTCACTGCCCTTTCAAGGCAACAGACCAAACAAACTGCACCTTAAAAACACCAAATTTCTTACTCTGAGAAAGAACTAACCCCTATAAGTTCAAGATTCACCCAAAACCTTGTAAAACTCTGGACCCAAACAACATCCTTCTTTTTATGACAATTGTGTTTAAGTTTACAGGGATTTGAACCTGAAATGCTGTCACCAGACCAAAGCCTTAAGTAAAAGAGATAGACCCTGAATGGAACCATCTATAACACCCAACTGGCTCTTAAACCTTAACCAGCAGTTTATTTTTGCTCTCAAGACAACAGACAAACCACAGCCATTTAACACTAGATCCAAATACCACTTCTTCCTGTGGACAGTAAAGTTTACTTGACCCATGGTCACTGCACAGACCCATTAAATGACCCATGAGTAACTGGAATGGATCCATCTGGAGCCCCAGATCAAATCTGACTGCACCCGACAAACTGGAATAAAGTCACAAACCAAACAACCTTCCAACAGTGACCTGCTGGCTTGACATATTGAGAATCTTGACCTTTCTACCATTGTGTCACACATCTTTGTGTCTCCAGGGATTCTGAGTGTATTTCTGTTTTTAAAGATGTGAAGGTTTCAGGTATTTGACATAACTCAAGCCCCAGAAAACCCATTCTGAACTAAACAAACATCTCACACCAAACAGGATTTACACACTTTGCATGGAGAGACCTCACATTTTGAACACACCCTGAACACAAGCACAGTATGGATTTTGTATGTGACCGTACGTGTGGATATTATGTGAATGCAGCTTGTTTTCAGAGGAATTTTTTAAGACTTGTTCTTTTTCCTCACTCACTACCACATATCTGAGCCTGAGGATACTGAAAATATTTACTCACAGTCTCTGGAGCCTCTGGGAACACAGATATTAACAGCTGGTATGGATGCCCAAACAAATTGAAAATATAAACTCTTATTGGTTCCTTCTGTTCATTTTTTGTAATATTTTAATTAGTTGATCAATGTAGAATTGACTGACTGCAGACATCAAAAGCAGTCTTGGTTTTGTCTTTCAGAGATCCAAGAAAACATACATTTTAACAAAGTTATTTGTAAGTTTAGCTATTGCTACATAGCTAACATTAGCATTAGCAGCTGTTTACTTAACCAGTCTAGAAGAAATATTGAGTTCAGCAAAAAACTTCTTTTACCCACCAACATGTCTCCAGAGGTGGAAACAACTCTACTGAAATTAGCAGCTAACCAGCTCACTGCAGCCTCCACTCTGTCCTGAAGACGTAGCTGCTCAGAGGACATATTCTAACCTCTTATTGTGTAGACACAACAAAGACTGAAGCTCTTGGAAAGACTGGCAAGTAACCAGCCGCTAATGCTAATGCTGGCTATGTGGCAATAGGAAAACTTACAAAAAGTTCCTTTAATTTGACAAACTCAGTCTGATATTTGGAAAATTGTCTAAACCATGTCACGGCTCAGTTAGCAAACACAGACTAGGTTTTCAGACTGACTTTAACAGTTACCACTTCTTTTAGTGACACAACATTCCCCTCTTGTTTATGTGCATGATTCATTTCATCATAGTTGGTTATTACAACCACTAATTAATGCAAGGTGAACTAACCTCTGTGGAAAATGCTTTTATGCTTCACACTCAACTATCCTGTACAGGAGTACCCCAACACAGTATTTAACTCACCAGCCTCGCTGGGTCACTGACAGCATCCAGACACACTTTCACTGGGAGATCTGGATCGATTATAGCAGTTGTCCTAAGATTTTATATCAATAGGGGCAATTAAAATATTATGTAAAAAATTATTAATTTGTAAAAGCAACATAAAAAGAGGTGGTAAAAACCTGCAGCTCCTCAGTGATAGATGATACTCTCTTTAGTCTTTGTCTATCACAGACCATGTCCCCTAATTTCTCCATTGTTCAAGTGAAGTCTGGAACAACTAATGAAGCACAGTGAATATTTCATCGTCCACCTCCCACTGTAATGTTCACTCTGTCTATTGTTCATCCTGGATCCTCCAAAGTCAGACACCAGTTTTAGTTTAGTTCAAAATATCTACTTGTTTCTGTCCATGTTCACTTACTGGAGTCTCACTTAATAAGTAAGAGCTAATGTATTACCATTATCGGTCTGTGTTGCATTCACTGACTCTGGAAAATACAGATTTGAACAGAAGTCATTTTCTAAGTCAGTACATGTTGATACCAAATATATGTCTCACATGAAACCTTTGTCGTATTAAACACTGGATCAAACTTCAGTCTTGACGTGATGATGTCACGGACCTTCATCGCAGGATGATGATGTTATAAAATTTACAAATCAACTGAGAAGCGATCAAATGCCTTGTGCACATACTGTCTTTGTGCTAAACCAGGGTAAACCCACCTTGATCTGTCTCCGGACTGGACACAGAGATGACACTGATGTCCAACCTCTCACCTGGCTGTAGCGGACAGAGGACAAGAAGATTTATTACATTTGAAAATGTTTTTCTAAATCTAAATGCGGTGTATTAGAAAGTTCAGAGGGCCAGAACGTGTCCCTGAGGGACTCAACTAGTTATTGAAGATAGAGAACTAGAGGTTTTACAGCACAGTTCTTTAAGTATGTCTTTTAGGGATGAATTTTACAGGAACATTTTTACTGCTGTTGTTTGTGTCCTGCTGTGACGGTGAATTCTAGAAATGGTAATCTGTATGTTTTTATAGTGTTTGTATGTATTACAGATACAGAACAAAGTTAACATGGAAGATTAACAGATTCAACTGTACATAAGAGGGTATTTTACTGACTTTTAATAAAAATAAAACTGATCTGTATGAAAGTGTTCAGTGTGTTTTGCTATATGGAACTGAAAGTACCTCATCAACATACACTCAAATTAAAACCCTCTGATTTCCTCCTGTATCAGTCTCATTTGACGAGAGACATATTTTATTTGTACAAAGTCTCTACATCTGATGCTCCATCAGTTTAACTGCTGTGTCTAAACGTGATGTTTCTTAACAAGCCCAAAAAATCCAAGGTTAAGATTTGTGTTGTTGTGATGCAGTTACCATGGCAACCATGTTATTGCAAACAGAAAAGAACATAAAACAAGATAAAAACAAGAGAAAATGTCAGTCAGTGTGGTCAGATATTCAGGGATATTAATATGTCACATGATGCTGGAAAAATAAAGACGTCAAAGGAACATTAACCTGCTTTAAGAATAGGGTCGCTTTATTAGGTACAGCTGTATAGTCACTTCAGTCCAAATTGGAAGGACAAAAAAACAGAAACACCTCTCAGTGTAATGCAGTCCCATCCAAAATGCCAAAAATTACATTCACATTTCACTGAACAGTTTTCCAGTGATGCTGTGATGACAAATCTCTATTTGATTATGTCCAGAGGCAAAATTATGATGCAGTTCATCAGAGTCAGCAGGAGGTGGTGGATGGAGGACGTACAAGTTCAGAACTGTGACACCAGAGACCAGGTTCACAAACAGAGTCCTGTCTGAGGTTTAGACACCAGTTCTTTGGTTTAGGTCAGTGAAACATGGTGGTTTAGGTTAAATGTAAATAAACAGGTTGTGAGGTTTTTCCATATTAAACCAGACCAGGATCTTTCCCTGACCCGAACCAGGATCTGTGAAAGTTCAGTGATGCTGCAGCAATGATGGGGCAGCTGTGGTAGAGGAGTTGTTTTGATCCTGGTCCTGGTCCTTCTGATCCTGCTGGACCGTCAGTAAGACCTCCTCTGCCTCTGGTCGGGTTCAGGCACAGAAGTTGCTTCATTTAAAGTAGAAGACAAATAACAACAGCGCGGACTCGGCTCCAGACCACAGGCCGCTCACAGGCTGAGACCCTCTGCTCTGCACTGCACTGCGCAGGCGCGGTCAGCCAACCTGTCGTCATGGAGACAGTTTGTTGTTTCTGACCCGCGAACAGACTGAGCACACAGAGACCGAGCGCACGGGGAAGAAAAACTACTTCGGGTAAGATGTTGAAAGTAAAACTCACCTTTACCTGTCAGCTGGACTAACGTCAGCCCGCCTGCGTTTGTTATGGATGTATTATTGTGTTAGACCGGGAGCTAGCTTTAGCCTGGCAGCTAGCTTTAGCCTGGCAGCTAGCTTTAGCCTGGCAGCTAGCTTTAGCCTGGCAGCTAGCTTTAGCCACTGAGCTCCGTTCAACAATGACACGTTTCGGTTTTAGCTCCCAAACATCTTTCAACACAAACGGTTCACCTGTTAACACACCTGTGAATCGGCGCAGTCACTGTGGGACAGATTTAAAGTCAAAAAGCAGCTGAGGTATATTGTGAACAGCTGCTGAGCTGCGTTCAATAACAACACGTTCAGTAACGTTTGAAACAGGAAACAGCGGGTTTATCTCAGGTGTTCCACACCTTCATACGGATCCAAATGTCTGTCTCTTTTACACGTTTAAAGTCTTCAACAAATCAACCCACCTGGTTGTCCTGGAGACAGACTTTTTTTACTGATTACTGAAATAGAATTTACTTACCTAACATGTCACAGTGTTCCTTTAAAGCCACCACACAAGCAGGTGTTTACCTGTGTGACATCATCAGTCGATGGCGATGTCAGAGCGTGACGTCATCGACTTCTTGGCGTTGGAGCGAGAGCTGCGGGCGGCGGTGGAGTCTGAGCGGACACACCAGCGGGAGAACGAGGCGAAGCTGAGAGCCGTGGGCCAGAGAGTCGCCTCCTACCGGGAGTTCAGGTAACTGCAGGGGCCTGGAAGCATTCCAGAAATTCCAAAATGATCCTAGCGTTTCCTTGGAGTGTCATGAAGGAACCCAGCAGAATCCTGAACTAAGCTAATTTATGTAAAATACCCAGAGTGCTTCAGAAGTCTCCTGGGATACATCAAGACTTCCAAGACTTCCTAAAGGATTTCAAGGATGTCTTTGACAAAGAAACCCTGGAAATGTTTTGGAGGAACTTGGAATTCCTTGATGGATGCTTTAGGAGTCTAATGCAACCCTTGAAGACATTCCAAAACTCCTTGAAGGAGTTTCAGGAAACTCTCAAAGGCTCTCTGGTCCTTTGAGATATTCCAAGGCACCTTGAGGGAGTTGTATGATCCTTGAAAAGGCTCCCAGAGCTCCTTCAGAATATTGTTAGGGTCCTTGAATGAGTTTCAGGATGTTTAGAGAGGTCCCTTAGGTCCTTAGGGAAACACTAGGGGGCCTTGACATGGTCCCAGGATATTTCAGAGTACTCCAGAAGTCCTTGAAGTAGTTCCAGGGTGTTTCAGAGTACTCTAGGGTCCTTTAAGTGTTCCCAGGCTCTGTCTTACATGTGTTTTTGTCTCTTTCAGGGACCTGGTACTGTCCTGTCATCTGAAGCCTCTGGAGAAGAAAGATAAAGATGGAGTTCCACGGAAACAGCCCTGGAACCCCGTCGCCCCAAGCAACAAGTGATCACTATAGCAACAAGGAACACATAAACCCACCAACTATTTTTGAATCCTTAAAAATTTTTTTCCTGTTGTCTTAAATAAAAGATGTTGCTGTCCTGGGAAACCATGCATTTCCAGAACACAAAAACTTTCCAGGAGTTTTTTCAGGATCCCGAATGATTTTTGCACTGACTCAGTGTGAGCAGCAGGTGGAGCTGAAGGAGCAGTCACTGGAGCAGCTTCATCCAGCTCCTGCAGTCACTATCAAAATCACAACTAAAAGTCTTAACTGCTGAAATGAAAATGAGCTCTGTCGAAACATCAGCAGCAGCTGCGTTCAAGGGTCAACAAGTTTTCAGTCAACCTGTCAGTATGTTACACAAACCAGTGAGACGTGTTTTGAATTAACTACAGAAACGCAAAGTCCTGTCCAGGCTGAGTAAACTCTCTGAAACATGGCTGGTTTTTCAAAATAAAATTTTTACCTATCAGTGTCCAAATTAATTTAATGTGGAATATAACATGTAGGTTTCAGCTCTACAGACGCAGTGAACTGGAGGAAAAGTACAATATCAGTATGCATTTGTATTATTAAAAGTATTATCTTTTTTGTTTTCAATAATCTCACAATTCCTTCATTATTGAATGGACTGTGTACTGTTATTGTTACTACCTTTTAAATTGATCCATTTTGTCAGAATCAAACTGACTCTGAGTCTGTTTTTATAAACTGTTATTTTCTCTGATGTGAAACAGGAAGTGGTTTATGCTTAGCAGGTTCACACAGAGGAGGAAACACAGGTAGGAGGTCTCACTCTGAACTTATTTATGGAGTCCAAAACACTCACACTGCAGTTTCTAGCCAGTATGGTCCTTGAATACATCAAGAGATGTCAGGGATTATTCAAGGCCTTCCAGGGTGCTTTAGATGGCTACAGAGGTACAGGAAAGGGGTCCTTGAAATGTGTCTTGGGGCCTTCCAGATCTTTTGTGAGATTCAACGACCCACGGATTCTAAGCACCCAGCCTTCACAATCATCATTGAAATCCATTTAAGGTCTCAATTAAAGGAGTCCTAGAGTCCTAACAATGACCCATGGAATCCCTCTGAAACTGGTGTTTATGTCTATTAAATTCAAGGTCCCCTGAAAAGATTCAAGGACTCCTCACAATGATTCACTGGGGAAATTTCAGATTCCAGATGTTCTATGATGACTGAGAGCTTTTTAAGGTACTTCAAGATCATTAGCATCCTTGAAGGGCTTCCAGGAGTTCTGGAAATAACTTCTGAGATCCTTCCACAGTTTCCTGAGGTCCTTAAGAGTCCTTAAGACTTCCAGGATCTTTGGAAGAGCTATGTGTGTCCAGGTGTCCTTGAATTGGGTCTCAGCATCCTTTCATGTTGTTTGTTGGTCTGTACAGGAGTTCCAGGATCTTTTAGAATGCTCATTAGTCCATCAGGACATTCCAGGAGTCCTTGGACACGTTTCCAGGATTATTGTGAGCGCTCAATAGTTTGCAAGGGTCTTTGAAGTGGTTCCAGCTGGGGATCAGAGTTTCAAGGGGGGTTTCAAAAAGTCTCCAGGATACTTCTGTGATCTCTTGGTCGATAAGATGGTTCCAGTAGTAGCGCGGAGTGAGCCATCTGGCAGAGCAGAGAAGATCTTCGGCTGCAGGTTGAAGTCTGTGTGAGCAGACTCAAACCCGCAGCTCCGACAGAGACAGAGACAGAGACAGGAGGAGACATCAGGCTCTACACTTCTGCTTTCCCGCGGGTCGATTCTTCTTCTTCTTCTGCAGCTTCAGGTGAGTTTAACTCTTCTTCTTCAGTTTGTTTCAATAGATTAAAAGGTCGCGGCTGCTTCATGTGCGGGTGTTATTACAGACACCTCAGATTTAACCTGGTTTACAGGGTCTGTTCAGACGGAGCTCAGGCTTCCTCAAGTCTCATGAAACAACCTCCAGCAAAAGGTCACTGCAGTGCAACTTTATAAACAGGAAACTGTAGTTAAAGTCCTGAAGGTGAAAGTACTCCCTGGGACTGTTCTGCGAACCGTCAGTTAGAGCCCAGAGTGAAACCTTCTTTAGTCCCAACCTCAAAATGATCAACGACAGATGTAGATGATGAAAAGGAAAGCAGCAGGTCGTCACATGAGAAGCTGGACCCAGGAAATGTTTGATATTCTATTTTAAAATGGTTGAAACTGTCAACCTAACCTAACTACAGTTGGATTCGATTTGATCTGTCATGAATCTTTAAAAACTCTTCAGACTGTGATCATGAAGGATCAGAACTTTAAAGACGAGGTGATGAAGATTCTGGAAGAAGCTCCGGGCGCCAGGAAAGCTCTGCTGGAGAACTACGACAACCTGCTGAAGGTGGCCGACTACTGCCACAACAACTACCTACAGGTTAGTGCTGCCACACCAACTACCTACAGGTTAGTGCTGCCACAACAACTATCTACAGGTTAGTACTACTACTACTACTTCTCTTTGTTTCTAGTCTTTGTGCTAAGCTAGGCAAACCCCTTCTGTCCCATATGTTTCTGTCAGTCAGGTGACAGCAGTATGAAGGCGCTGGAGGAAACTAAAAACTTCACAACCCAATCACTGGCCAGCATCGCCTACCAGATCAGCACTCTGGCCAATAGCGTACTGAGTCTGTTTGATGCTCAGACCAATCAGCTTCGACACATGGAGTCTTCCATCAACCTCATTGGTCAGGTGAGCCCCACCGCTTCTGACCGTTCACACTGATGGTTACAACCAGAGATCATGATGTTATTATCTTCTGAAGGAAGTAACCCTCAGTGTTCATCCTACACTCTCAAAATTACTGGGTAAAAAGTGACTGGCTGGCTGGAGCTTTGTCTCTATCAATGAGGTTAAACACCTGTTTAATGTCGTTTTAGCTGCTGTTCCTAATAAACTGACACCTACCTTTACCTTTTTAACCTTATTAAGACCTCTAGAGACCACCTGGATCAGAACTGAATGTACACATGGCTACGCACACACTTTACATTGACCAGATCTCATACTGTGGATACAGTCAAAGATACCATATCATGAATATAATTTTATGATGATGTATTATATATATATATATATATATATATATATATATATATATATATATATATATATAATTTGTCAATAACCTGACTTTATATATACATATACTGTATATGCACATATACATCTGTACATACATATGTGCAGTATCGGTGTAGTATGTAAGTTGTAGTGGATCAAAGACTCTTGAGGTTGTCATGGGAACGAGATCAGTGTGACGTGTCTTTACTTCACCTGAGCTTCACTATTAATTCATTAATTAATTCGATATTCAATTTTTTCCATCTGTGCTTTTTCTCCTTAGTTTGTGCTGGGAATACAGATCCAGGTCATCAGTGTGTGTGTGTGTGTGTGTGTGTGTGTGTGTGTGTGTGTGTGTGTGTGTGTGTGTTATAATAGCCTCCTCTCCATCGGGGAGGCTGGTCTGAGTGAATGAATGAATGGAGCCTCTGTTTTCTGTCTGCTTTGTGTTCACTTACTGTCATTAACAAGTCTACTACAGCCACTGCTGTGATTTAAGCTGCTGTCTGAGAGTATTCATTCATTCATTCATTCATTCATTCATTCATTCATTCATTCATTCGTCTGCTAGTTTCAGGCAATGGTTTGCTTAAGAACTTCTTGCTGTATGTTTTCTTTGAGGTGTGTGTCTCACTTGTGTAGTTTTTGTTGTGGTTATTTCTATCACAGTTCTTATTTGATGTTTGAACAGTGTCTGATCTGGATTACAACTTGTTCTCATCATCAATAACCTCCAGGTTATTGTTTTTACTAACAATTTCATATTTTAGTCAATAAAATGTTTTTCTTTTTTTCAATTCAATTCAATTCAATTTTATTTGTATAGCGCCAAATCATAATATACATTATCTCAAGGCACTTTACAGGGTCAGGTCAAGACTTTACTTTGTTACAGAGAAAAACCCAACAGTTCCCACAAAGAGCAGCGCTTGGCGACAGGGGGGAGGAAAAACTCCCTTTAACAGGAAGAAACCTCCAACAGAACCGGGCTCAGGGTGGGGGGGTCTGCCTCGACCGGTTGGGTTTAGGAGAAGATAGAAAGAGGGGGGGGGTGGGGGGAGGAGAGGGGAGAGAAGAGAGAGAGAGAGAGAAAGACCAGGAACAGCTGTGTAGGTAATGGTGTTATCAATAATAATGACAGGTAACAGTGGTTAATAGTAAAGATGAGTAGTGGTGGATCTGGATCCTGCTGCTCCAGAGGCAGAGAGACCTGCAGAATGAGGACAGAGAGAGGGAGAGAGAGAGAGAGAGAGAGACAGAAATAGAGAGAGAGCGCCCAGTGAATCATGGGAATCCCCCAGCAGTCTAGCTCTATAGCAGCATAGCTAAGGGATGGGCCAGGACATACCCGAGCCAGCCCTAACTATAAGCTTTACTAAACAGGACAGTTTTAAGCCTGATCTTAAAGGTAGAGAGGGGGTCTGCCTCCTGAACCCACACTGGGAGCTGGTTCCACAGGAGAGGAGCCTGATAGCTGAAGGCTCTGCCCCCCATTCTACTCTTACAAACTCTGGGAACCACAAGTTTTTCTTGTCTTCAACAAGGTAATACAAACACAATAAAATATATTGCACCATTACATCAAATGAATAATAAAATAGTCAAGTAACAAATAAAATCAATAAATTAAAAAATGCGTTATATGAACAAACACAAAGCGTAGTGTTTCCAGATTTTCTTTGTTATTTTGTAACCTTTTCTGTTCTTATTGTTTTCTGTGGAACTCACATGTTGCTTTTACAACTTGATGTTCAACAAAAATAAGTCTGATTTCAGTTCAGCTTTGAGAAACTTGGCAAACATCAGTGGATGTGTTTACATTTCATACCATCATGTTCTGCTGCCATCAACTTTGTCGATCGTGAAGTGGCTTCATCTGCTGTGGTCAGGTTTCACAGAGCAGCTGAAGGTCCAGACAGAAAATGTCTCCTTCACTTTGTGAACCACCCAGCAGAGTTCAGGAGATGGTGGAGCAGACTGACTGTCACACTCCTCCTCCCTGGTCCGGACGTGGACTTAAAGCTGCTGCTGTGTAACTGCTCTGCCTTCCTCTTCCTCAGACGGTGGAGATGCATAAAGAGAAAGTTTCTCGGAGGGAGATTGGTGTTTTCACGGCAGTGAGACGAGTCCCACGCAGCCACAAGATCATCCCACCCTCCCAACCTGCTGCAGGCACACAGCCCCGCCCACCTTACAGTCGTCGACCAATCAACTACCAGCAGCTGGATGGCCTGGGCCATGGCATGAAGGTATCTCACACACACACATCCTGAGGGTGGTTCTGCTGCCAAAAGTTACTGTTGGGTGTTGACCCTCTAAACTTCTGGTATCACTGATGTAGTGAAGCAGAGACACATCAGACCGGAAGAAGCCAAAAAAACAGAAGTGAAGTTTTGTTCTGAGTCTCTGCTGTGGAGGTGATGCTAACAGGAAGTGTTGGCGGCTGCAGTGAACCACAGAAGCAGAAGTGACACTGCAGTAAAAGTTCCTCATTCAAACTGTATTATCCTATGCTGAAAACGCACACTGAGACTGTACCATTGTAAACTACTGCAGACTGTACCACTATAAACCACTGCAAACTGTACCACTGTAAACTACTGAGACTGTACCATTGTAAACTACTGCAGACTATACCACTGTAAACTGTAAACTACTGAGACTGTACCATTGTAAACCACTGCAGACTTTACCACTGTAAATACTGCACACAGCTAATCTGTGTCAGGACTTCACCTCAACTTCACCTTCAGCTCTTTCACATGTTCTTCAGAACTTTTAGCCTCTTCTACTTCATCTTATTGTGTCTGTTGTGTTTGTGAATGTTAGTCTGTATTTATCATTTCTGGAACTGCAGAATCCAACACAAATGTACCCACAGGGATAGTAAAGTATATTCTGCTTATTCTAGTGTATTCTATTGTTCAGCGGTGGAAGAAGAATTGAAATCATTTACTTAAGTAAAAGTACCAATAATACAATGTAAAGATCCACTACAAATAAAAGTCACACACACACACACACACACACACACACACACACACACACACACACACAGTCTTTGTTGAGCGTGGGAAACTGTGTAAAGAGACTAATTAGAGCTGCTGAGGCCTGAGAGGCTCTATTGATGCTCACTCTTTACCAACCCCCCCACCCCCCCACCCCCCCCCCCCCCAACCCCCACCCCCAGGTCTCTGGGAAACAGTCGGACAGAACAGGAACGATCCGTAAACATGGCGCCTCCATCAGGTTCAGTTTGATTCTACTGTCTATTAATGACAGCTTCTTCTTTCACATCAGACATCTCAAACAGGAAGTCTGACTGCGGTTTAATGTGTGTGTGTGTGTGTGTGTGTGTGTGTTTCAGATCCAACAAACCTCCAGAGCCGGTCCAGTGCCCAGTGGCGCCCCCTGTCAGCGGGTAACACTCCTGACTTTAAGTCTTTGTGAGGACCTGTCTGAGGACATTCAGTCTGGTTCTCACTTTTTCAAATGTCTGTAATCTCTTTTCTGTTTTTTAACTGGTGGAATAAACGTGACAAAGAAAGAGTGACACAGATGGTAACTGAGACCTGAAACAGCCTGAAACTGTTAGAAGCAGAGGTCAGATCTCTGATTCAGGTGTGTGTGAATGAAACGTAATCAGGAGTTGTCAAAAGTAAATGATGAAATTTTCTAACAGAAACCTGTGTCTGAA
Organism: Trachinotus anak; assembly: GCF_046630095.1. NCBI lineage: Eukaryota > Metazoa > Chordata > Actinopteri > Carangiformes > Carangidae > Trachinotus > Trachinotus anak. The sequence continues at coordinate 294,281 of NW_027273854.1, read as the reverse complement.
GCCACTGGACCAGACCTCGTTTAAAAAAACAGGCAATATACCAAGTCTGCACCAAAGAAGATGAAACATGAAATGTTTGAGCACATGGGCCAGTGTTAGTGATAAACCTGCAGTAGTATGTTAGTGTGTTACCTTGTTGAGAACACGCTGATTAAACTTTCAAAGTTTAGACAAGATGAATTCACCACCAACCAAACTATGAAAGACAGAATCTGTTCATTATTTTGTTTTATCAAAGATTCCGCAGTGAGAATTTTGATTTGGCTTTGGTGGTGCATAAGGCAACACCTAATGTCATGGCTAACTACCTATAGCTGCAGCCTAACATCTCTGCTGTATGACCACAAACCAGCTGACTGAGAGTTCAGTGTCACAGCATGATGTTGTGTTTCTGAGGCACTGAACTCAATACACAATCCTCAAATGGAACTGCTTATTACTGTCAACATGACATTCTTTATCACATCTTTTGGTGTTAGTAAGTTTTCATCCATAGTTCTCATATTTCACTAATTCTTCACTGTGTTCTGACCAATATTGTATTGATCTCTGTCTGTATTGATTATATTGATCTTTGATTGTTGTGTTCCTCTTTGTTCCTGCTGCTGTTTCTTCTTCATCCTCAGACAATGCTAAATTGTATTTTTGCTGTTTTCTCTCTCAGCTCCAGTTTTGGGAAACCTGTAGCTCCGCCCACCATCCCCACCACCTGGCAGGCTCCATCTGAGTGTGACATCATCACCACACTGCTGGACAATGCCCCGCCTCCTCCTCCCGTAACAAATGAAATATTGGCTCAGGAAAATGAGGTCATGAATATTTCAGCCCCACCCAATTTGTCAGGGGATGTTGGGGCCCCACCCCCCCCTCCACCTCCCCCTCCTCCCCTGCCTTCAGAGGCTATGACCAATCATAGTGCTCCATCGACAGCCCCGCCCCTCAGCCTTGAGACAGGTAGAGACAAAACACTGCAGTTTGTTTCTGAGTAACGGATGAAAAGCATTTAATTATCGTTTATTGAACCAGGATTATTTAAACCTAGATTAACTAAACATAGATTTGTTGAATGTAGGTTGGATAAACCTTGATTAGTTAAAGCAGCATTAATTAAACTTAGATTAGTTAAACCTTGGTTAGTTAAACTAGGATTAGTATATATACACAAGTTAATTAACTAAACCTGGGTTATGTAGACCCAGATTAGCTAAACCTGATTAGATTTAGTTAGTTTAGTTAGTTACCCTTGGATTAATTAAATCATTCATAGCTCTATGTAAACCAATCACTGGTCATGATGAGTGACATAACAATGACATCACATATCCTCTGTCTCCTCAGTGGTGGAGGAGAACTGTTTCCCCCCTCCCTCCCCACCCCCCCCTCCTCCCTCTGATGACGACAGATTCCCTCTGCTGCCCAGTGATGGCTCAGAACTGCCAGCCCCGCCCCCTCCACCCTACCAGGAAGTAGATGGTACCTGTCTGTCTGTCTGTCTGACACCGAACACTTTTTCAGAATGCACTGAAAGACCTACACACCAAATCATCTCCACCAAACTCAATGAAAAAAACATGCAATTTAAGTCTGTACTGCTCACAAACAAAGAATGTTTATTCAGCCGATTTGAAACAACCACAGTTCACATTTTTCATTGAAATTGAAACTTTTAAATTCATTATTAACATTCATTTAATTCTGGGGGTTCCTGAAAAGGTTTAGGAGTAATAAAGTAAATTCCTGAGAGGAAGAGTAAACAGTTCTTGTATTCTTATTGCTGCGCTAACACTTCTTATCGCACTTAATCCTGATTGTTCCCCTTTCTGTAAGTCGCTTTGGATAAAAGCGTCTGCTAAATGACTAAATGTAAATGTAATGTAAATGTAGTTACCTCCTCAGACGACCAGAAACATTCTAAACACAAGTCAAAAGTCTTAGTGTTTGAGTCTGCCTCAAATATTAACAGAAATGCACCAAAGGAAGTTAAACATTAGGCTCTTTGTTACACAGTTTAGTGTTCACCTCCGATCTCAGCTGAAAATTTAGCCTGACATGCATATTAACAAAGCTACGCTGGTTTGTTGTGGGAATTCAGCTTGACCCAGACAGTTCATGTTTCTTTGATGAATTCAGACCTTTTTAATCACTCACTATTCCCTCTGTAGTCCACTTTATAGTGAGTTCACCATTCTGTGGTGCTGTCCAATTGTATAGAGAAAGTTATTAAACCCTATGTAGTGGGCTCATAGTATCCCACAATGCATTATGAAAAGTAGTGTATCCCAACCCTAGAAATATGTACCATGATACATTGTGCTCGTGCTGAAATACAGAAAAATGGGTCAGAGAAAATTACCTGAGTGGTGTCTGAAAGTGTTTTTCCATTTTCCCAATGAGCTCACTACAAAGTCCTCTACATAGGATTCTGAATAGGGAGGGGTGAATGAGTGAGGGATTTCAGACAGAGTAACTTTGAGTAAGTTCTAGAAGTCTGTGAAAAGATTCCAGGAGTCACTGACTGAACTCTTGGGGTCCTGGAGATGAAAATAAACATCATTTTGTGTAATAATCCCCACAAATAGAGAATCACAAGCACAACTTTCCAAACTCAACAGATGCAGTTTGAGGCTGTTCTGGCCCTTCACAAAACTACACTGAAGAAAGTGAACCATCAGACACACAGTTTAATGTTACCCAGCAAACTCAATGAAAAATGTCTTTGTACTTCTTCCTCTTCTCCGGTGGTTTCTCTCAGTTTCTTCTTCTGTGGTGTTTTTCTTCAGTGACCCTCCCCTCCAGGAGGAGTTGCCACCGTCACTTGCCGCCCACCACTCGCTCTCTCTCTCTGAGGGTCCGCTCAGGCCCTGCCTCCTGCTGCCGCTACACACGCTCTCTCTTCCTGCCTGCTGTCCAATCACGTAAGCCGATAGAGGACACCAGTGTCATCCATAAGAAACTTGAGAAAGGAAAGTAACAGTATATCTGATCAATAGGACACTGATCAATGTATTTGTTCTTCTGTTCTTTACGAACTGATAGAAATGGAAATATATAAACACACAGGAAAAAACGTAGCCTTTAGAAAGTTCAAGGGGTCCTTAAGAGGTTCTTGGGAGGTTTTTTGAGGATAGCTGAGGAAGGTAATTGAGCTCCAGAAATCCTTGATGATTTTCTGGGTACTAGAAGTGCTTCAGGAAAGTTTAAAGAGTTCCAGGAGTCATTAAGCAAGTTTTGGGGTCCTTGGAAAGGCGTTTTTAAGGTCATCAGGCCTTTTTAAGGTCATCAGGCCTTAAAAAGGTCATCAGGTCCTTGACGAGGTTCTGAGAGTCAGTTAAGGAGATTCAAGGATTAAAAGAAGTTCAAGGGCTTTGAGGAGATTGCAAGAGTCCTTGAGAAACATCAAGGGGTTCTTGAGTTGGTTATAGAAGTCGGACAAGTTCTGATTGAGTAAATGTCTTTGGGCCTTGAGGAGGCTGCAGGGCTCAGTGATGGATTTGTAGGAGTTCTTGAGAAAGTTCTAAGGTCCTTGATGAGGTTTGAGGAGCAACAGGCATTTAGTTGACCTCGGAGTCATCGTTTGAATACAAACATTATCAATAATCAGGTCCTTTTGACAGTTTGGGGATCAGAGGTTGTCTCTATAGACAGATGATAAACTCTCCTGTCATTAATAAACCTGATGGTCCTGAATCTGCTTCTCTCTGTGTCTGTCAGTGATGATCCCCCCTCCTCCCCCCTACCCTCCACCCAGCACTCCTCCTCACCCTCCCCCCTCCTCCTCCTTCACCCTGTTCCCCTGCTCCTCTGCCTCCTCTTCACCTCGGCTCTGTTTACCTGCTCGCCTCGAACACCTGGGTAAGCAAACAAATACTGTGGTTAGTACTTTGTTTATTTAATACAAATAGTGCTGCTCCTAGTAGTAGTACAGGGACTTAAGTAGATACTCAGGTAGGAGTATTACTTGTAGTACTGCAAGACCATCTCATACTATTAGAGTTGCAAAGCAGTTGTACTACACATCAGAATACACACACACCTGAACAACTGCCCTGCTGCTTTCTGTCAAAGCTCCGCCTTCTCAAACCTGTTTGGTTAAGTGCAGTTGTCACTTACAGAACTTGTGTACTGTTTGTAGATCTGGAGATCCCAGTCCCGCCCCCTCCTCTCCTATTGGACAATGAGGGTGGCCTTGATGACATCATGCCACCCCTCCCTCCCCCAGTGGACTACGACACTGGCACCCCCCCAAACTACCTGGAGAAAGGTACTACTACGATCTCTACTACTACTAATAGTACTACTATTGCTGCTACACCTCTCATTTCACTGCTACACTGACGACACCCAGCTTTGCCTGTGGGTCCCTCCAGATGACCTCAGTCCCTCTATGTGGACCTCAGTCTGTCTCTGTGGACCTCAGTCTGTCTCTATGTGGACCTCAGTCTGTCTCTGTGGACCTCAGTCTCTCTCTGTGGACACCAGTCTGTGTGGACCTCAGTCCCTCTATGTGGACCTCAGTCTGTCTGTGGACACCAGTCTGTGTGGACCTCAGTCTCTCTCTATGGACCTCAGTCTCTCTCTGTGGACACCAGTCTGTGTGGACCTCAGTCCCTCTGTGTGGACCTCAGTCTGTCTCTGTGGACACCAGTCTGTGTGGACCTCAGTCCCTCTCTGTGGACCTCAGTCTCTCTGTGTGGACCTCAATCCCCCTCAGTGGACCTCAGTCTGTCTGTGGACACCAGTCTGTGTGGACCTCAGTCTGTCTCTATCTGGACCTCAGTCTCTCTCTGTGTGCCCTCAGTCCCTCTCAGTGGACCTCAGTCTGTCTGTGGACACCAGTCTCTGTGGACCTCAGTCTCTCTCTGTGGACCTCAGTCTGTCTCCGTGGACCTCAGTCTGTCTCTATGCACCTCAGTGTGTCTCTATGGACCTTAGTCTGTCTCTGTGGACCTCAGTCTCTCTCGCTGTGGACCTCAGTCTGTCTCCGTGGACCTCAGTCTGTCTCTATGGACCTCAGTCCCTCTCTGTGGACCCCAGTCTGCCTCTGTGGACCTCAGTCTGCCTCTGTGGACCCCAGTCTGCCTCTGTGGACCCCAGTCTGTCTGTGTGGACCTCAGTCTCTCTGTGTGGACCTCAGTCTCTTTGTGGACCTCCGTCTCTCTGTGTGGACCTCCGTCTCTCTGTGTGGACCTCAGTCTGTCTCTGTGGACCTCAGTCTGTCTGTGTGGACCTCAGTCTGTCTCTGTGGACCTCAGTCTGTCTCTGTGACATGTCCTCATGGATGAAGGAACGACACCTTCAACTGAACCTTTGAGACTGACCTCTTCATCATCGTCAAAATCTTCATCATGATAACAACATTAAAATCTTCTCTTCATCTCTGACCCAAACCAAGATGATGACCAGCTCTCTTTCTCTGACCGTGTCACAATCCTCTCCTGGTCATACCAATCAGGTCTGACCTGACTCAGTCCTCCACCCAGCTCTTGGTCCAGACCATGTTCATCTCTCATCTCTTCTGACAGACCTCCCTTCACCCTCAATGAAACCCTGACAGATGGTCCAGAAGCAGCAGCCAGTCTGGTCTGGACCTCCACTAACTCCCCCTGAACCAGATCCAGTCTCTGATGGTGCCATCAGAGAGACTCTGGGTCTGAGCTCAGTCCCTCAGCCTGATGCTGCTTCTCCTCCACTGTGCTCCTGTGATGAATGTGGTCTGTCATCACCATCCTGCACACAGACAAGTCTCAGTCCAGACTGTTCTGGTCTGTGGTTCCCTGATGGTGGAACCAGCTCCTGAAGTCTCTCGGAGCAGGAGCGCCCCCCTCTCTCTTCAAGACCCTGTTGAAGGCTCCTCTCTTCAGCAAGCTCCTCCTCTCCTAACTCCTCTAACCCCCCCACATGTCTGACCAGCTCTGACTCTGACTCACTTCACTTTTTTACCTGATCTCCTTCACTGATGAAACAAATGTAGAACTGAGTCCTGACACAGAGTCTCTACTGACCTGAAGCTTCATCCTTCACTTGTTTGTCGCTTTGGATAAAAGCATCTATCACAGATGAGTAAATGTGTGTATATATATATATATATGTGTATATATTCACACACACCCATGCGCATGCACACACACACACTTTTGTATTTTTGTATGTATGTTTGTTTGTATTTTACAAGTTCAGATACAAATATCATTTGTGTATATGACATATATGCTACTATTGTGTGTCCAGTGGTAGCACTCTACAGCTACGAGGCCAAGAAACCCGATGACCTGTCCCTCACTGAGGGTGACATCATCTACCTGATGCATCGCCACGACAACGGATGGTGTGAGGGATTCCTCAATGGAAACCAGGGCTTTTTCCCAGAAAGCTATGTCCAATCATGCGGCTAGCTTGAAGCACCCTCCCCTCTTTGTTGCCATGGAGACAGATCAACTACTCAGTCTGTATTAACCTCCTTCCCCCTGCTGCCCCCTAGAGGTAAATCACAGGGACTTACACACGTCTGTTTTACTGTTTAAAAATAAATTTACCATAGAAATGTTTAATTTTCATAAAGATCATTACATTAATGTAATAGTAATAAAAAGGACAGTACACTGAGGAAAGCTTCACATTAATATACCCCTCTGAAGTGAAATAAAAACTTAATTTAAAGAAGAAAATACATATGGTATTTATTCTACATGGATTCTTTGACTCCTAGAATTTATTTGATTTGGTGGTGAAGCTGATTTAAATCCATTAGAGACACAGTTCAACTGACAGGAAATCAGTCGTCAACAAATTTGATCAATCATTAATTCAGTATTTTTTTAAAACCTGTGACGGTGAACTGAATATTTTTTTGAACATTGTTTCGTATTTTCAGACCAAACGATTCATTGAAAAGGTAATCGATAGATTGTTTGATAATAAAAATAATTGTTAATTTCAGCCTTAAATTACACAGAGTTTATTATCAACTAATCTGCTCATCCTTTTTTTTTGATGAATTGATGGTTTTGTCTGTAAAAACGATGAGGATGAAGGTAGGTGATGATGATGATTCATGGAAACATGGTGACATGTTGATGATCGATGGAGAGTCATTTATTCACCTGTAGAAACAAAAAGAATAAATATAAACCAGACACATTCATGTTATCACACACTCACCCCTCCCCAACTGAACTCAGTGTTAATTACAAGTCTCACATCAACAAAACTCAAATATTAATTTACTGATTGTGTTTGTGAGATATAAAATGATGTTTATTATTTGTATGATATCAAATCTGGTTCCTTAAACAAACTGATTTTACTGCTGTAAATATTTGTATTTGTCTTATTAGCAGATGAAATATCTGTTGGTATATTTTACTGATGATACCTCTGTACTTTAACTTCAGTACCTTCTTAAATGCAGTTCTTGCACTTGCAGTGAAGTATTTTTGTGTTGTGGTGGAGCTGTGTGCCGGTCAGGCTTAAGTGAGGGCAGCACTGTGCCACCCCCTGCAGGCACAGACGCAAACTACAGACTTCAAACTGAATCTGGGACGTGATGAAATCTGATTTAAACGATTGCTGTAGTTGTGTTACTATAGCAGTAACATGTTACTTCATCATTGTGTATTCAGATGATCAATAAACTCATCAGTGTCATCATGTTTATTGTTTGTTTGTTTCTTCAGACTCAGTTCAACATGTTCATGTCTCAGTGAGGAGCTAATATGAGCTAACAGGCTAATGATCACAGCCTGCAGGGAGCGCTGTCACAGCCACATGAAATCAAATCAGTGGACTAAAATAATAACAACAGACAAAAAGCTGCAAAACAAACAGATGATGATGTCACTTCAGCTTCACGCTGCAGCAATGTGATTGGCTGATGGAGGACATGTTGTTCTCTTTACCTGTTGCTCTGTTGAAACACTCCGGACATAATTAACACACAAATCACACCAGCACAGATAGTTAAAGAAAAATAATGTGTCATAAATATATAGTTTATAATATGAATAGAAAGATTTGGGGGGGGGGTTAAGATGACTGACAGCTGTGCTTCATTTTACTGCTGCTGCTGTGACTTACCTTAGTTTGACAATCAACAGTGTTAATAAAGTTTCATTGTCACTGTTTGGGTCACCTCAGTGTCCTCTGGCAGGAACTTTCCCTCCTCCTCTCTCCTCTGTGATTGGACAGCAGCAGTCCCCGCCTCCAGGGCCTCTTCCCTGCTGCAGAGATTTCTTCTGGATGTGCTGGATGCCGCCACGCCCTGTCAGAAATTACCTGGTATGTAGGACTCTGAATCCAGCACTTGTTCTGTGGTGTGAACTGGTCCAAACAGGTTCAGGACCAGTATTTAACCCCACGGTCATGTCCCTGCAGGTCGTGTGTGTGTGTGTGTGTGTTCAGCAGCAGCTACCTCTGAAGTAATGCTGTTGCATAATGGCATGTGTCAAAATAAAAGCCCTGTTAAGAAATGAAGGGACCGTCCAGTGAAACAGAAACAAATAAAGGGCTTAGCAGCCAACTTGTTTTTGTTCAGCTGTTTCCTGCTGCTGTCGGATGTCCCGCCCTGTCACATCATCTGAAACCTACACTTCTTCTCTTTAAGAAATGGACTGGACATCATGTATATAATCTATATATTTTTTATTTCAAGGTTGTGGGTGATGCAAATATTTAGAGTGATCCGGTCGAACAGTAAATGTTTTCTTTCTTTTTTCTTCTTTTGTTTTTAACAGAAGAGTTTAATAGAGTTTCTTTAACAGAAAAAATAAGAAAACGTTAAATGAGCTCAAAGTTTCCAGTATGTAGACCAGTGGAACCAGTGGAACCAGTGGAACCAGCTGAGTTTCCACTGGTTTGTGAAGTGTGTGATGAGGTGAAATGAAATGTCATCTCTTTGTGTTTCAGGGCGGTCAGCTGACTGAAGAGGAGAGTCCAGTTTCCTTTCCATACAAACTCTACAAACACATACGAAACACTGAGGTAATCAATCAGTCAGTCAGTCAGTCAGTCAGTCAGTCAGTCAGTCAGTCAGTCTATCTATCTGTCTATCTATCTATACACCACCTGTGCCTTAACTCTCACTGCTGCTCTGTGACTGAGTTATGTGATGATGATGATGATGATGTTGTGATGATGATGATGATGTGATGTGATGATGATGATAATAATGATACCAATGATGATGATGATGTGGTGATGATGATGATGATACTAATGATGATGATGATGTGGTGATGATGATGTGATGATGATGATGATGATGATGATGTGTGCAGGTTGAAGACATCATGAGCAGCAGGAACAGTCCAACCTGCCAGTGCAGCATGGAGCTTCAGAATAAGAGCGCTGTGTTGACCCTGTGTAACCCTCAGTGAGTCTGTTCTCTGTTAATACCCTGCCCCCCCCTCCCCGTTAATTATGTGCAGAGTGTTTCAACAGAGCAACAGGTAAAGAGAACAACACGTTTTCCATCAGCCAATCACGTTGCAGCAGCGTGAAGCTGAAGTGACACTGAGTCAGTGACATCATCATCTGTCACACACACACACACACACACATATATATGTGTGTGTGTGTGTGTGTGTGTCTACTCACAGGTGTCTGTGCTCACCTGTCTGTCGTTTCAGAGTACATAATTTCAGTGGATCCTGTGACTCACCGCTCCCGCCCACACTCAGTCCGTCTGAGTCTGGCAGCGCTCTGTTCGCCAAGAGTCCTCACGGAGCTCGTGGATCTGTTGGAGTCTTCACCTCTGACCTCCTCAGTGAGTCCACGAACCGGTACAGAGGCAGAGTCGCCGCCATGTTCTCTATACTCTGTACTCTAACTGGTATGCAGTGGGGCTGTTTGGGCTGGACAAGCACTGCGACCAGCAGCTCTATGAAGAGACGTACTACAACACAGAGGGGGGGTTTGTCAGAGGTAAAGCTAAAGGCCCCAGTCTGACCCACAGAGGGGGTCCAGTCACCATCAGAGCCACCATGTCCGACAGTTACCAAGCTGTCATGAAGGTACAGGTGTGCAACAGCTGAGATACTCAGTTAGTCAGCTGGTTTCATTCCTGCATCATCACTTCCAGTTTAAAGCAGATGATCACTCTGCTCTTGTTTCATAATCTCATTTACGTATGACATCACACTGCCCTGCTACCTGCTGGCTGTTACCTGTACCTCTACCTGCTAACAGTGTTTTGAGTTGATATTCTGTTTCTTGTTTCTTGGCAAATTTGATTCTAATCTACAATGTTGATGAAACATTTAATTTTGACTGAATCCTGTTGACAACAGAAGAATAAAACAACAGAAACAGCTGTTTTAATGTTTGTGTCTGTGAACATCAGTGAAGAAAATACTGACACAGTCTCAGGTGTCTAATGTAAACACATGACAGGGCCATGTACCTCTACCTGAACCTGAACCTGAACCTGTACTTTTACCTGCACCTTTACCTTTACCTCTACCTCTACCTCTACCTGTACCTCTGCCTCGACCTCTACCTGTTACCTGTTACCTATACCTGTACCTCGACCTGAACCTGTACTAACCTGCCTGAGCTGCTTCAGTTTCTTCTGTTGACATCCAGGTGTTTGAGGTGATGTGAAGGTGATTGATCCTCAGTTTGTTTTTCATGTCACTTCTTTGGTTTTTGTTGGTTAGTGATGCAGCAGAGAGAGCAGGTCAAAGGTCAGTGAGGATCAAACACTGAACACAGAGCTGAATGAAACATCTTTATTGTTGTCAGTTATCAAAACATCGTAGAAATCAATAAATACAAATAAATAAAGAGGAGAACTTTGTAGATCAATAGAAAGCTGATCAATCAATAAATACAAATAAATAAAGAGGAGAACTTTGTTGGTCAATAGAAAGCTGATCAATCAATAAATAGACTGACAGTAGAACCCATCAGCGTGATGTCAGCAGCAGTGACACAGACGTTGTTAGAGCTGCTGTTGACTTGTTGTAGAGCTCCTCCTGCTGGCAGCAGCTGAAGGTCTGATGGAGTTCACCAGCAGGTCCAACTGCTCCAGATGCAGCTGAGTCTCCTTCCTGATCAGCTCCCAGGACCCAGGACTGCCTCCCTGTACACACAGTACTACAGTCAGTACTACAGTCAGCACTACACCTGTACACACAGCACTCAAATCAGTACTCTGACCCATACAGTGCTGTAGGTCATACTTGTACTCACCGTGCGGTTCAGAGTCCTTGCTCTCAGTCTCCTGTAGTAATTCCTCAGACTGTTGTCGACTTGTTTGTTAGTCCTCACCTGAAAACAAAAACACTTCAGGTTCATTTTCTGTCTGCTAGAAAAAACTAAGGCTGAGGGTGTGAAAGGAAATGAGGTGGTTCGTGAAGTGAAACACTGATAGAGGCTGAGGTTTCAGTTGAAGTGTCAGAGCGTAGTTGAATTAAAAGTGCTGAAAGGAGCTGAAGTATCAGGTGATGTCTTAGCAAAGTTTCATTGCATCTGAAACTTGACTCTTGTTTGTTTAAGTGTTTCACCTGATGTGTGTGTTCTCACAGAAGGTAAAGTGGCAGCTGAAGCGTAAACACTGAAAGGAGCTGAAGTGTCTTTTGAAGTGTCGTCTGTCTATATACTCACACAGGTGTTGAGGCTGTCTATCTGTCTGTCGATGCTCATCCGGAAACGATTAGTATTGTCGGTATCCCAGGTAACGAAGGAGAGGTTGTCGTGGCGATAAAGGTCAGAGATCTGGACCAGACTGTCTCTGATGAAAACCACCTGGGACCCCACCTGGAGAGAGAGGCAGGAGGGAATTGTAGCTATCTGATTGGCTGACAGAGGTGATGTCATCAACATAACACACAACAGCTGTTGACGTGGTTGTTTGTAAAACATGTGAATAACAACATACTAATAAATAACAACATACAAATAAATAACATACAACAAGAAAAGGAAAACCTATCTGAAAGAAATGGAAGTGGTGACAAAGTTAAAGTGGCAATAAAAACACAAATATTGAAAAAATCTGAAATACTAAAAGAAGTTAAAGCGATGGTAACAATGGAAACACCAAATTAAAGCGTAAATTTTAGTTTGAGAGCTGAGTGAAGCTGAAACATCAGTTGACAAAAAAGATATTTTAAAAAATCTTTGAATTAAGATGAATTTAAGTAGAAACTGAAGAGCAAGCAGTTTAAATGTGAGATAGATAGATAGATAGATAGATAGATAGATAGATAGATAGATAGATAGATAGATAGATAGATAGATAGACTGACTGACTGACTGACTGACTGACTGATTGATTACCTCAGTGTTTCGTATGTGTTTGTAGAGTTTGTATGGAAAGGAAACTGGACTCTCCTCTTCAGTCAGCTGACCGCCCTGAAACACAAAGAGACGACACTTCATTTCACCTCATCACACACTTCACAAACCAGTGGAAACTCAGCTGGTTCCACTGGTTCCACTGGCCTACATACTGGAAACTTTGAGCTCATTTCCTGTTCGACCTCTACATATTAACAGTTGAAACTTAAAATAAGAAAAATATAGACGATGAACATCCGATTCTGTAAACATGTATAGTTCATCTTTAATATATGTTAACATACATAAACATATGCAGTGTGTTTTAGTATAAATAATATATGTAGAAATATATTAAAAAAACATTTATTGTCATTATATTTAAATATATTTGCTGTTTTTTTATTATAGACCAATTTATGTGAGATAACAGTTTATTTTTGATGTAAGTTCATAAATGTAAACATGTTGTTTGTTTTTAATATATATCCACAAATATAAAAATATTTAGTTTATTTTCATGTCCATGTAAATATATATAGTCAGTTCTAAATCTAACATTATTGTTGATGTATATCTGTAACATATAGGGATATACATTCTATTACTTAATGTTGAATTGATACAGGCACATATATGAGATGTTGTGTCTGAGCCTGATCATTTTCTGATCAACCCTCGTTGTCATGGACGACACAGATGTTTCCTGATGGTGTGGTAGTTTTTTTAAGCCCCAGCAGATGTTACTAAAGAGTCAGCAGCATCTTTAAAGGAGCAGTCCAGAGTTTTTTCAGTCAGTCTGTCACATGACCAACACTCACATGTTCCACAGTTACTGTTGTGTGATCTTTGCTCCTGTTCACACTGACGTTAAAGTCACCTCAAACTGTCCTCCAGCTGCTGCTCTACACATCATCAATACGTCCATGTATCTACATGCTCCTATTCTGTTGTATTTAATATGCAACCATGTATGAAAACATACACAGTCTGGGACTAAAACCCCCTCCAGGACTCCTGGAACTTCTTCCAGGACCTTGAGTCAGTGCTGTACTCACCATGAGGCGGATGAGAGTCAGAGAGATGTTGCTGTAGTGACCATAGTGTCTGAGCCAATCACAGCAGAGAGCAGGACTCAGGACGCTGCAGAGGATGAAAAGGCCGGTCCAGCTGATCATGATGAAGGTGATGAAGATGAAGATGTGATCTGTGCTGAGTGTGAGTGTCTCCAACATGCTGCTGGTCTGAGTTCAGGACTTTTATTCAAACAGGACAGGAAAGAGAAAGAGAGAGAGAAAGTCCCAGAGCCACTGTTTCTACTCTCCCTTTCACACACACACACACACACACACTCATTGACATGATGCCTAACTCTGACCCTAAAACTGAGTCTTAACCTTTATACAGCTGTTTGAAGACGTGTTGGACACTGAGGACCAGACAGAACATCCTCACTCTGTTAGGAAAATACTGTCTTTGGTCCTCACTATCTATGTATGTCATACTGCAGTAGAAGTACCAGTACCACACAGTACTGATACCAGTGCAGTAGTACTGCAGTAGAAGCACCAGTCTCATGTTGTATAAAAGCTGTGAAACAGCTGCAGCTGTCAGACAGATGTGGAGCAGTACGAGTACAACATGGAAGTAAAAGTACCTCCTCTGTGTACAGTACTGCAGTAAATGTACTCAGTTACTTTTTAAAAGCAGATCTGAGGATGAATCAGAATGAACAGAATATTCGAAACATTTTCATTCATTCACATAGTTTGTGATGTCACGTGGGAATATTTTTCCCGCTCAGTGGATTTCTGCTGTGGAAGTCCCTTCACTTTCATTTTCTAAACCTCAGATTGTACACCTCACAGGAAGTGACACACTCACCTTTACAAAATAAAAGCATGACACATCAATAGAGTTCCAAGTGATTACTCAAAGTGAAACTGTGTCAGAATAAGTATTTAAAGTGTTTAAACTTCACATTATCATTATTTGGTGGGATTAGACATTTTTGATTCATTCAGTCACTGCTTCAAAAAACCATCAGGTTCATATCTGAGGTCAATTTACTGACATTTTGTTTTCTTATTGTGATTATTTCACTTTCACCTTATTCAGATTTGTATTTGTCTCACTGATTTGATTTAATTCACTTTCATCTCTTCATTTAAATAAGACAAACCAACAACAGTGTGATGCAGCATCAGCGAGTGATTATAGAGAATTTATACTTCTCCTTGAATGTAAAGATTATTGTTCATATACAGAGGATCAATGAATCCTTGTTGATGATGATGATAATGATGATGATGATGTGAAACTTCCTGAGTAAAATAATCAGCTGAGTAATGAATAAGATTCTTTGACTATGTTGTTCTGAAAATAAAAATAAATTATGGTGAAGGTTCAGATCTATAACAGTCAAGTCTGGTCCAGTTCAGTCCTGGACCAGAAGGCGTGGGGGTGGTTTCCAGATCAGCGTCCAATCAACAACCTCTCTGACCAGATGCAATCTGATGAGTAAAATAAAATTAAACTTCCCAGGAGTAAAATCATCGTCAGAGCAGCACAGACACAGGTCAGAGGTCAATGAGGAAACACATAACTAACAAACAAACCCATGATATGAATGTCATGTGGAAAAGTTGATATTCACAGTAGGTTTGTGTGAAATATTTCCATCTGTTTTTTATTGATGTCTAACAGATATAATCCAGAATAATACACAAACTATAAATATCTAATATAAAGATGAATTATTTATGAATAACCCATATATTATGTTCATTATGTTTTCTGTCTTTCTAATGAATTTAAACAACAAATGTAATTTTCCGGTCTGTTTGATGCTAAAAGCTCATTTACGCAAAATAACAATTAATTTAAATAACTTTATAAACAGTTCGTTAAATACGTAACACAGACATTTAAAGACTAAACAAATGACTGTGAAGCAAGTGAAAGACGTTACAATGAAGGAAAACTACATTCAATTCTGAAAATTAAATATCCGATGTAAACCGAGGACAAACTGAAGAGAACATCGTGATTGGTCGGTTGGTGTTTCGTCACTCTTCCACTGAATCCTCATTGGTCAGAGGTAGAGCGGAAGCGCGGTAAAGTTTGTTTGTCCCGAATGAACGGAGGAGTGACGGTGAGTGAAATCAGCTTTACCGAGTTTTAAAAACAACCGGAGACTGGACCGACTGACGGTTACCGGACAGACGGACAACGATTCACCTGCTGCTCGACTGAAACGGACCACAGCGTCAATACCTCAGCTTCTGTGTGGAGAGGACGCTCCGCCAAACTGCACTCAAAAATCTGCCGATTCAACGCTTCGCCAATACATGAGTACATGTACGTTTCTTACACCAGGTCCATCGTTTCTGTACAAAAGACTGAGTCAGACTCTGTTCAGTTTAATGACGTGTTTTCAGGTGGTTTCCACCTTACCACGAATCACTTTTAACTATAGAAGTTAATACTAATTGTAGTAAATATCTTTTCGACAGGTCACTGATGAAGCTTTCAGTCCTTAGATAGTGAACCGTGTAAAAGTGATGTTCTGCAGTTAATGTCTCGACCCACTTGGATAAAACTCTTAAATTAGGAGGTTTAAGGGTGCAGTTTGGTTTGGGTCATTTCCGATCTTATTCCTTCCGTCTTCCCACTGCAGGTGTGATGGAGGTGGACATCCTGGAGTTCGTGGTTCCTGTGGAGAACAATAAGACTCTGTTTGTGTGGGACATCCAGCCATCTCTCACCGAGGCTGAAATCTACGTGAGTCCACCTGTACTACTGGTGACAGACTGTGGAGGACCAGCCCATGTGTACCTCAGAAGTCAGGAAGCCGAGTTTAATTAAATCACGTGATATTTTCCTTTGGTCAGCTGATCAGGTCAGAGGTCACTGAGGTGCTGGAGTTAAGCCATTGGGTTTTCTTAAGTAGAAAACACTTCAATCATTAGTACTCGTAGTCTGGATCACCAACTGATCAAAGTGGGCAGCTGCCTCAGTTCTCTCCACTTCATTTCTGTCTGATTATTAAGATTGATGTAAATGAACATCAGTGAATATGGACCCTGTCTGGTCCTCCACCCTCTGTGCTGTGGTCCTGGTACAGACTGGTTTTAAGACCAGACCTGTTCAGCAGCTGCAGTGTTGTGTGGTTGTTGTAGTGGTTGTTATTGGATAAATGACTTTAGCAGTAAATGAGGATTGTTATCGTTTCACCTGTGACACTGTTCTGTGATCAGTGATTGGCTGAGGACCCACAGACTCTGTCT
Organism: Trachinotus anak; assembly: GCF_046630095.1. Lineage (NCBI taxonomy): Eukaryota > Metazoa > Chordata > Actinopteri > Carangiformes > Carangidae > Trachinotus > Trachinotus anak. The sequence continues at coordinate 277,716 of NW_027273854.1, read as the reverse complement.
CTGTGGTGATGGAGGAAACTGTGACACCTGGTGTTGAACTTGTGACCTCATGAGATCAGGTGGAGTCACATATTTCTCCATATTTCTGTTATTGTCTCCTATCAATCAGACCCTCCCCCCACCCCCCACCCCTAAACACACACCCACCCACACACACCCACCCACAGGACCAGACCCTCCAGACCAGCAGCTGTTTACTGTCTGTGGTTGTTTCTAAACACAATGTTTGAAATGTCGATGATGTAACTGTGTGTGTGTGTGTGTGTGTGTGTGTGTGTGTTCAGGACAGGTTGTGTGGTGTCTTCTCGTCCTTCGGTCCTCTCTACCTGTTGAAGGTGACTCCTAACGCCCCCCTCCACCCCCCAGGTTTCTCTGCCCTCATCAAGTTCTACTCTGCTGCTCAGGCCTCGAAGGCTCAGCGACACACTGACGGACGCTCGCTGTTCCAGAGCTCTCCACTCAAGGTCACCACCTCACATACTCTCTACACATGGGCTTTTTCTTTCACTGAAGTTAGTGCAGTCACAGGTTTTCAGTCATGGCTGCGTCAGTGTCACATCAGTGGTCAGGTTCATGGTTTACATCGTCTCTGTCCTGCTCTACTTTTTTTTATTCACTTTTTCATGAAGGAGAAAAAGAAAAAAACTGTAGAGAAGAGAAACAACAACTACAAAACAAACAAGAAGACAGAAGAGAAGAGAAGAGAGAGAAATTGTAAATGAAGACAAAAGGAGGATCACTCTCCTTCCACCTGACACAGGAGGTCAATGTAATGATCACACCGACAACAAAGTGGCAGCAACAAATAGGATCCAACAGGACGAGTGTAGTTACACACATGGTTGTCACTCACACCCACAACAACAATACAGCAAACAAACAGCACAGTGTCATCCAGCAGCTCATCACATCTGACAGGTCTGAACAGGTCTGAACCAGGTCTGAACAGTTCTGATCTGGATCTGAACCAGGTCTGAACAGGTCTGAACAGGTCTGGATCGGGTCTGGACCGGGTCTGAACAGGTCAGAACCAGGTCTGGATCGGGTCTGGACCGGGTCTGAACAGGTCAGAACCAGGTCTGAAGTTCCCATGATATTATACCAGGCTCTAACAGTCTCCCCCCTCCCCCCAGTGGTTTCTCACTGTGGCTGTCAGAGGTTCACCTGTAACTTACCTGTGTGTTCAGGTGAGGCTGAGCTCCAAACAGACGCCTCACTTCCTGTCTGAAAGCAGCAGACCTCTGAGCCACGCCCGCTGCCTGGAACTGGCCAATCACTGCCTGGGATTCAATGGCTGGACCTCTGACATCATCACAGTGAGAAACACACTTCATCAGTTTACACACAGATGAGAGAGTGTGAGGGCAGGTGACTTCCTGTCTGTGTCTGTCCTCCTCAGCTGAAGGAACTCACCAACGAAGAAGAAGAGGAGGGAGATGGTGGAGAGGAGGGGGGGGTGAGGAGGAGGAGGCTGAGGTTCGGCTGTTTGGTGCAGCTCTCCTTCCCCCGTCACAGACAGACGACCAGGGGAGCGGCCGTGGTGGAGGACAGCTTCACCTGCACAGGTGAGGACACGTCAGGTTCTCCTGTCGGATCAGCTGATGAAGAGGAGGAGTCAGTACCATCTCTCTCTCTCTCTCTCTCTCTCTCTCTCTCTCTCTCTCTCTCTCTCTCTCTCTCTCTCTCTCTCTCTCTCTCTGTCTCTGTCTCTGTCTCTGTCTCTGAGTGTACTGTACAGGTGGAACATGTTGTTCATGGGAGGTGTGTTTCTGTAAAAGCTGCTTTTGAACATTTTTATGTTGTTTTCATTAACATTTATGCTCCACCAACGGTGCAGAGAGGATAAACTTCTTTGAAAAAGCGAGTGACTTTTTAAATAAGTGCAATTTATCAGATTATTTATTATTAGGGGGGGATTTTAATTGCACAGAAAATGAGTTCTTAACCGTAACCATGCAGAGCCTCACCCAGTGTCCCAGCAGGCTCTGAAGCAGCTGGTCTACTGCCGTGGCCTGGTGGACACAGACTCCAGACAGTACACATGGTCCCACATTAGAGATCACATGACCTCTGCAGCCTGCCTTGACCGCTTCTACTGCTTTAAACAGCATTTTAATATTTTTAAAATATGTAAGATTTTACCTGTTGGTTTTACAGATCATTCTTTGGTTTTATGTCATGTTTTTATCAGGAACATTTTACATGTGCCTACTGGCATTTTAATTCAGTCCTAACAGCTGACCAACATTTTAGAGATGCTCTGTGTTATTTTTTGACTGGTTTTGGAGAGAAAAAGAGGGAGATGGTCTGTCTGAGGCAGTGGTGGGACCATGGAAAGGTTCAGATAAAAATGTGTCTGCAGCACACCCTCAATGTCACACAGGACATCACAAGATCTATCAGAGATCTGGAGACTGATATTGTGGAACTAGGGCGCTTGAATGAGTCCATGGGAAATGGAGGACATGTTGAAGTCCTCAAGACTAAAAAAAGGGCTTTAGCCAACCCACTGGACACCAGAGTGCAGGGTGCACTGGTCCAGTCCAGAATCCAGAACATCACGGACATGGATGCTCCCTCTGGCTTCTTCTTTGGTCTAGAGACGAAGCAGTGGCAGAGGAAAATGATCCACTCTCTGCTGTCAGAGCCAGGCCTGATCAGGAGGAGAGCTGTGGATTTTTACTCCTTGCTGTTCACCACTGAGTACGATTGCCTGAGGTTTCAGAAGAGACCAACTCTCTGTTAGAGTGCCCCCTGCAGGTACAGGAACAGTTTGCTGCTCTGCAGAGTATGCAGGGCCGGAAAGCCCCAGGTATCGACGGCCTGACAGTCGAGTTTTATAAGGCTTTCTGGAACCTCTTTGGACTTGACCTGCCGGCTGTGTTTAATGAAAGCCTGGCCTCCGGCTCTGCCACTGTCCTGCTGCAGGGCCGTCGTCACTCTCCCGCCTAAAAAGGGAAACCTGCAGGACATTAAAAACTGGCGCCCCGTGTCCCTCCTCTGCACCGACTACAAGATCCTCTTCAAGGCCTTAGCCAGTCGGCTGAGAGGAGTCATGGAGGAGGTCGTCCATCGAGACCAGATGTACTGTGTGCCCGGCAGGTCCTTGGTAGACAACATTTACCTCATTCGGGATGTTTTGGAGGTCTCCAGTTCATTGGGGATAAATATTGGACTGATCTCATTAGATCAAGAAAAGGCTTTTGACCGCGTTGAACACCAATTCCTCTGGAAGACCATGGAGAGGTTTGGGCTGAGCGCTGATCTCATAGCCAAGATCCAGGTGCTGTACAGTGACATTGAGAGTGTGCTGAAATTGAATGGCGGTCTGTGTGCTCCTTTTAGAGCGCATAGAGGCGTCCGGCAGGGCTGCGCTCTGTCTGGGATGCTCTATGTGCTCTCCCTGGAACCCCTCCTCAACAAAATACACTCTACTGTTCATGGTCTGGTTTTTCCTGGTTTTACTAATAATATAGTTTTATCTGCCTATGCTGACAATGTTGTTGTTTTTATAAAGAGTCAACAAGACGTCAACATGTTAGCTTACATCACTGAGAAGTTCTCTGCTGTGTCAGCTGTGAGGGGGTACTAGGGGAAGAGTGAAGGTCTCCCTGTTCTCCCTCAAAGCCTGGTCTGGAAGACAGATGGTTTTATATACTTCGGAATTTTTCTAGGCAATGAAACTGTAGTAAAGAAAAACTGGGAAAACCTTGTTGAAAAAGTTGAGGGCAGATTGTCCAGATGGAAGTGGCTGCACTCCCAGATGTCTTACAGAGGAAGAGTGCTGGTTTTAAATAACCTTGTAGCCTCTATGCTGTGGCATCACTTCGTCTGTCTGGACCCGCCATCAGGTCTGCTCGCTCAGATCCAAGCAAAGATGGTAAATTTCTTCTGGGATCAGCTGCACTGGGTGCCCCAGTCTGTTTTTACCCAGAGAGGAGGGTGGGCCAGGGCCTGGTCCACCTAGCCAGTAGAACAGCCACCTTCAGGTTCCAGTTTGTTCAGAGGTACCTGACAGGGCCTTCTGATTTAGTGTGGAGGGATGTGGTCAGCTGCATCCTCAGACGTGTCAATAACCTGGGGCTGAATGCTGCTCTGTTTTTAACTGGTTTTAATTTTTTTTTTTAGGTGGGTTGCCTCCATTTTATCAGGGTGTTTTTAAATCCTGAGCACTTTTTAACTGGGAAAGGAGCCAAAAGTGTGACTCTGTGCTGGTTGTTGGAGGAGCCAATTGTCTGTGGGGCCAGAATGGATGTGAGCAGCAGCACTGTGCCTGGGCTGATGGGGGCGCTGTCCTGCACTCAGACTGTAACTCTGAGGCAGCTGGCAGATGTGTCGGGGTCGGCGCTCACTGATGCCCAGGCTTTGTGCTCTGTACTGCAGATGCGCTCTGCTCGGCTGGTGCAGAGAAGTCTGGAGCTCTGGAGGCAGAGGCTCTCTATAAGAGAGAAGAGGCTCCTCCTCCAGTATGGCAGGGGTGAAGCTCTGCCTCCACAGCGCTGGGAGAACAACTGTTTTATAGATGCTGTCTGAAGACCATCATCAAGAAAGGCCTGTGCAACAGAGAACCCATGTTGTGGACTCACAAACTGAAGGGACAACACCCCGAGTGGACAGGCCTCTACAAGCCCCCTCTGAAAAAAAGGACGAGTGACCTTCAGTGGAAGATTCTTCATGGGGCCATCGCCACCAACGCTCCCTTGTCTGTTTTAAACTCTGCTGTTTTAAATCAGTGTCTTTTCTGTGGTCTGCCTGAGAACATGTTTCATCTTTTTACTGAGTGCAGCAGACTTAGAGTTTTTAGGGTTTTAACTGCTGTTTTGAATCAGTTTGGTGTCATGTTCTCTGCTTCTGGTTTTATCTGGTTTCGCTTACAATAAAAACAGGAAACGTATTTGTCAACTTGTAAATTTTCTGATAGGAGAAGCCAAGATGGTGATCTACCTCTCCCTCAGAGACACACTACAGGCTGGGTTAGACCAGGATGTTGTGACTGTCTGGAAGGTTAACGTCAGATCCAGGCTGAGTCCATGAAAACCATAGAGATGTTTAAACAGCAGAGGACAGATGGACAAGTTTTATGTTGAGTGTCTGATCAGGAGGAGCTGACGTTTGGAGACTGTCTCACCTGAATCTGTGTTTACTTTTATGTTAATGTAGACATGTAACATCTAAATAAAGTTTGTTTTAATCATCAAAAAAATCTCTCTCTCTCTCTCTCTCTCTCTCTCTCTCTCTCTCTCTCTCTCTCTCTCTCTCTCTCTCTCTCTCTCTCTCTCTCTCTCTCTCTCTCTCTCTCTCTCTCTCTCTCTCTCTCTCTCTCTCTCTCTCTCTCTCTCTCTCTCTCTCTCTCTCTCTCTCTCTCTCCCCCTCCCCCTCCCTCCAGGTCCAGATGTGTTGCTACAGAAACGTAAATTACAGAAGTGGGTCAGAGACAAAGCTCTGGTTCAGGCCTTCACTACAGTACTGCTCATACTACTAGGTACTACTACTACTACTACTACTAAGACTACCACTGCTGTGATGTACTGACTGTTGACCTCTCTCTCTCTCTGTGTCAGGAAATGGTAAAGTGATGGTGGAGGTGAAACAGACCTCAGATCAGTCTGTACCTGAGCAGACTGAAGGAGTCGTCCAGGTAAACTCACCTGTTGTCGCACTGTCGTGTGTGTGTGTGTGTTAGTTAATGATCTCTCTGTTCTGTGTTTCAGGTGAACGAGGTTTCCTGGAGTGACTTTGATCCTGATGAAGACGAGGGTGAAGATGAGTGGAATCTGACTGTGTCGTAGACTCTCAGAAGATTCTGAACTGTGGTGTTTCTGGGTGAACAGTGGTGCATGATGGGAATCACCAGCAGGGCTGGTCTGAGTTCAGCGTTCTGAAGGTGAAGCTTCATTCACATCCATCACAGATAAAAACGGGCTCTGAGTCTGGAGCTTTCACCACAGAGACGGTCAGAAGATGTTCTATGGTTTTAGGACAGTCTATACTGTCACATTTTTCCAACTCAGTACACAGTTTATGGATTACCATACCATGACTTACTGTACTATCATGTTTTCTACGGCTCACTACACTGTTGACTCACCATACTAAAACATATTTGTAATACTTCTGATACTGCAGAACATTTTTATGACTTACCATCGTATGGTTTATGTGATGGCTGCTCCACCTGGTCACTAGGTTTCCCTGTCATCCCTCGAGTCTTGCAGGCGCTGCATGAATTACACCTGGGCAACACACCTGGTAATGTGCCCTATAAAACTCCGTCCTTCTGCTCTTTCTCTCCCTACTGTTTGATGTGTCTTCTTTTGTAAATGAATACATTTTGTTTATCCACCACCTTGTGTTGTTTGCCATTCTTCTTAAATATGTTAATTGAAGTAGACAATACGATAACACTATGACTTCCTATACCATGACATTTTCATGATATGCTATGATATTGTCATGATCATGATTTTAATGACATTATCCTATGACATTTATGAGATTTAATACTGACATTTTTATTACATTATAATATAACATTTTTATGACACAGTATACTATGACATTTCATGAGACTGACATTTTAATTACATGTTTTGCTATAGCATTATTTGACGCAATACTATGACATCTTATACTATGACATTTTATGACATTAAACAATGACAAATTATGACATACTATAATATCTTGTATATCTTCTTGTTTGTCTATATCATTTTTATTTTTGCTCTTATTTGTTATATTTAGATTTTAAATCTTTCATTTGATTTTATTCTTTGAAGCACTTTGTGACTAGCATCTGTGAAAAGTGCTATATAAATAAACTTTGTTTGCTTGCTTGCTATGATTTCATGACGTTAAACTATGACATTTTAAGACATGTTATACTATGACATGACATTTTATGACATAATATACTACGACATTTGATGACATAACATATTATACTATATTTCATGACATGTTAAACTGACATTTTATGATGTTATACTGGAATTTTATGACATTATACTTTGACATTTTATAAGTGTTATACTAAAACATTTATGACATGTTATACTATGACATTTTACTACATACAGTGCATCCAGAAAGTATTCACAGCGCTTCACTTTTTCCACATTTTGTTATGTTACAGCCTTATTCCAAAATTGATTAAACTCATTTTTTACCTCAAAATTTTACACACAATACCCCATAATGGTAAAGAGAAAAAAGTTTGCTTGAAACTTTTGCAAATTTATTAAAAATAAAAAACAAAAATATAACATGTACATAAGTATTCACAGCCTTTGCTCAATACTTTGTTGAAGCACCTTTGGCAGCAATTACAGCCTCAAGTCTTTTTGAGTATGATGCTACAAGCTCGGCACACCTATGTTTGGGCAGTTTCTCCCATTCTTCTTTGCAGAACCTCTCAAGCTCCATCAGGTTTCACATTTCATAACATATTATACAATGACATATTATGACATGTTATACTGTGACATTTAATGACATGGTATGCTATAATATTTTATGATATCTTATACTGTGACATTATGTGTTTCTTTGTATTTTTCTGTGTCTGATAACTTGTGGCTTGTGTCAGACTGTTGTTGTCTGCACACTGATGGATAAAGGGAGTCATCCATTTATAGATAATTGTCAGTGGAAATGAGGCCCAATTTCTCAATGAGTGAGATTATTAAACCAGAATCATGCGAACGCAGCACGACTTTATAATTCTGACCAAAGAATGTGTGTGAATGTTTCTGGTTGTGTTTGTTCACATGGTTTTAGTCATGAATCTACACGGATTTGATCCGATCTGTGGATCTGGTCTCAAGGTGCGGTGCCAGTACAGGGCATCATCTGGTGCTGGAGTGCTTATTAAATCTTGACGCTGATGTAATTCCAAGTATGAAAATCTGTGTGTCAGTTAGCATTTGGTGGCTCGGAGCCTTGTACAGTAGCTGCTGCAGAGTTACTGTCGGTCTTCTCACTGATTCATTACAGTTATACAAAACTCAGAGATTCAGTGATGCTAAAGCTTTTTATTTCAGAGAAAGAATCAGATCCAACATCAGAAGAAGCTGTGGTGGACAACAGGACTTCAGCCTCTAATAGTGGATTTAACAGTAGCTGGTCCTGGTCCTGGTACAACCAAACGTCTCACAGTGACGACATAAGAGATAGAAAGTGAAGAGGAATGACTCGGGACTGTCACTGAGCTGCTGATTCTCTCTTTAATATCTTGTTAAATTTAACGTGAATCATTTTCTGCTCAGACTGAGTGACAACAAGGTTACAGAGCAGCAGAGAGATTCTGGTCCACATTCAGAACTCCCGTTATTTATCTGCCGATTTTCTCCACCACCTTCTTCATCCCTTGTGGAGTCAGGTTCAGGTCCCCTTCGACCACTATGAAGCCCTGCACACAAAACACAGTGTCAGTGAGGAAGATGGGACTGATGTAACTGAATAAACTGACACACATTTAGAATATACATTCATAGTAAGTACTACATTATAATAGAATATGATATCATACAATATAGTGAGGAACAGGGCAGTCCAGTTCAGTTTTATGTGCAGTAAATGATCAGTTATTTAGCAGCGTGTTGTCGCCCTCTCCAGGCAGACAGCAGTTACAGCTACAAAAAAGGTGGCTGGGGAAAAGATGTTTGTGACAGAACATCTGTAAGGCCTCATTGGACATTGACACAGAGTTGAACATTATAGTACAGACCACACAGTGTAATTTACTGTTCATCAGTTTCTTCTCTGTTAAAACAGACTCACATGCTTTATTATTTCTCTTCCTCTGTTCATTTTATACTGCTCTCTATTCACCGTTTCTGAAACGCTCTGTTAGAGCTCAGGGCTCTTGAAGGCGCCACTCCCCCCTCTGACCAATCAGAGCACACTGGACTATGATTGGTCAGCTTGGCAACTACTGCGGCAACTACACGTTCTATCCATGTGCTGATGTAAACAAATGGTTGTAGCTGTTTCGCTTCAGTTCTGTCTCATTGGTTTTAGCCACAGTCCGCCCCTGAACCAGAAGAAGAGGCAGAAATTGATACAAATGAGAAAACTGGGTTTTGCCTTGACAGAGTTTCTGTCTTTGGCAAAAGGACTCTGTAGAACATTTACATGAACAAAGAGCTGTGGAACACACCATGAGAGAGGGAACACTCAGTCAAGAAGAATAACAGGTCATCTTTAAGCACAGTACAATGAATTCAGTACAGCAATAGTTGTTTAGGACAATGTAAAATGCAGTCGCACAGCTGTTAACATACTCACGTTATAAAAGGTGATCTTTCCCCAAGTGAAGTCCACACCTTCATATGGAGAGATCTGTATTCCTTTACTAAACCCTACACACACACGTGCACACACACACACACACACATATCTGTAAACTATGAGCTTCAAGTGAATGTGCACAGTGAAGTGAGTCTGTAATTTAGTGTGTTGGTACTTACATTTGATGATGGTCAGGCGCATGTCAGCTATCTTGAACCGAACAGAAACAAAACACACACCGTTATTCCTTTCATCATCATTCTTACTATTATTAAGAGATGTTTTTTTTATTACAGCAGCATTTTCTTACCAGAATTTTTCCCACCATTTTTTTAGTACCACAACTGTAACAGAAACAGTTTCACTGAGAGTGAATACTAATGACACTGCAGCCTGTACAGTACAATACTGTGGAACAGTGTGTGTGAGTGTGTGTAGTTCTGCTTTTACTTGATTTTTTTAGAGAGAAGAACCAGACGGTTTTCTCTGATATCGACCTTCATATTGACCTGACAGACCTGGAGGTCCTTGATTATTGTGCTGCAGAAGAATTAAATTCACCCATTCACACATCACACCACACACAACTCATGGAACAGGAACACTCATGGAATGGGCCGATTTTGGTTTAGTATCCTGCCCAGCGATACTTCGGCATGTGGACTGGAGGATCTGGGAACAAAGTATGGACCCTTTGATTAGTGGGCGACCTGCTCCACTTCCTGAGGCATAGATCGTCAAAGAACCAGCTGTGATCAGCTGTGATCAGCTCCTGTCTGCAGTGAATCTTGATGTTTTAACAACATCTCTGTTTCACTGTCATACTGAATAAAACTTAAAAACAGGAGGAGTAAATATGTAATTTTTTGTATCTATATTTTTAGTACATTATTATATTGTTATTATTTATCGTTCTAAATATTTGTTACTGCAGTTTCTGCAGTTTTCCTGTTCTCTGCACTGCCACTTTGCTGCTGTAACACTGTGAATTTCCTCACTAATAAAGGCAATCTTATCTTATCTTATCTTATCTTATTCTCAGTGAAGTTCTGCAGCCTCTGTTTCTCTGGAGCTTTATTGTGGAGGGACATCAGAGATGATGACATCATAAGGAAGTGATGTCACAGATGTCACAACAGACAGCAGGTTTGTGAATTCTGTGAGATGGGCATCAAAACACTGCAGCTGTGGATTGTTCAGTTCAGTTCATTTGTGTGTGTGTGTGTGTGTGTGTTTACCACAGAAAGAGATTTTGGAGATGGTTCTGTCAGAGACTGGGCTTTGGCCGCCACTTTGATAGAGAATCCGTCCTGACTGATGTTGACGGTTGGAGCCTCAGTGAGCTCCACACGAACTGGACCCTTTAGTTGTCATGGAAACACAGCATCAGCAACAGGAACAACAGTGATGCAGACCAGTCACTATACATTACAAGTGATTTATACACGTGAACAAATGAAATGAATCCACCAACAGCCAGAGCTTCAACACTGTGAGCTGCTGTTTTCAACTGCAATCAAAATGGTTTTTATTGTTTCAGTCGTGTTGTCACATTATCACAAATGCTTCCAGAGAAATCTGTGATTTTAATCATGGTAACTCTCTGTTTCATTGGTCGCCTGTCAGTGATGTCATATCCTGTCTGCTCATGTGTCAGTGTTGGGTTTGTCCAACAGAAGCTCAGTTTCTCATGTTTCAGATCCCCTTTCTCCTCCTCCTTCTCAGCTCGATATTTGAACCAGATGAAGGATTTTAGTCGTCTGACGTTTGGATCTAAAGTTATCAGAGAAACAAGCTGAGGAAATGTTAGACAGCTCAGCTCCAGCCAATCAGAGACGTCTTGTGTTACTGAAGAGCGTCGACCAATCAGTGACTTTAAATGTGAACCAGTTTGATTCAGTGTTTTTACTGGTTCTGATCAGCTGCTCTGGTTGTTGAGGAGAGGAGGAGACTCTGTGGCTCCAGGTCAAAACCTCCTGAACCACTGACACTGAAGGATCCAGACCAGGAGGAGACTACAACTCCCATGATCCCTCACTGCTTCATGATGTCACACAACATCATCTTTTGTGATAGAAAGAGAGAGACAGGAGTTACAGACTGTAAAACTTTCTGACATGAGCAGTTTCTACTTACCTCAGAAAGGCCCAAAGCCTTCAGAAAAAAATTTGCAAACCAATTCATCTGTTGAGGACAGTGGAGGAGCAATGTTTTTATTTTCAGACAGGTTCAGTTTTATCTCAAATATCTCTAATATTTTCCATCTTTCTTCTCATCAGTTAATCTCAAACAAAAACTGAGCTTGAAAACACATCAATGAGTCTCACTGTGTCACATGTTCCTTCATCAGTGTCAACACACACGCACACACACACGCGCACACACGCGTGCACACACACATACACACACTCACACGCACACACACGCGCGCACGCACACACACACGCGCACACACACACGCGCACACACGCACAGAGTTCTGCTGCCACAAATGTGGATTAATCCACTGCTGAAAATAGTCCCTAAGGAAGTACCTGGTCCCTCCTGTCAGTTTGAGAGAAACTACGGTGAGCAGCTGTGGTTGGTTTTTACTGTGACAGTGATGGTGTTGTACACCTCCAGCTCCTTCTACTGTGTTGTGTGGAAAGTGGCTGAGTTTGTTCACCAGCTGCTCTGATGCTGTAGTATGTTGTTACCATGGCAACCACTGTCTGCTGTAGCCTTATACTAAACCACTTGTGAAACCTGAAGGATTTTGCTGTTTTTTTTAATCGACTGTAACTAATATATACAAAAACACTAGACGATTAATCAATATTACTGGTTGGATTTTCACAGTAAAAGCCTACTGTTGGGCTCTGATGGTGTGTGGTGGGTCATGTCACACTGTGGTGGTTGTGGGGTGGAGTTTTTCCTCACCTTTGGGATTGTGGTGTTAAAGGGTCCTGAGTTGTAGAGCGACATGCCGATACTGTTGAAGATGAACTCAGAGAGGCCAACGTAAACCATTCAGTCACTTCCTCTGAAAACTGGATTTGTACCTGTCCTTAATGACGGAGTGTTCACAGCGCCCCCCTGCCCAGACACCAAGCACTGAAACACACAGTCCAGGTTACAAACAGTGGAGGAAGAACTACCAACACTACACTGTAAAACTACATGAAGTACTCAGCACTGAAAAGGCTCCTGAGCTAAAAGTTCTGACTTTTCATCCTGAACTGTACGTGTCAAACATTACTGAGCTCTGAGGTATGAGGCTGCTGGCAGCTCCAGGATCAGTGTGAGGTGTTTGTTTCTCACTTTGAAAGACATGTCAATGCCGTGTTGGTCCACCGAGATGTCTTCACTCAGAGAGTAGTCGACACTCAGATCAGGGTTTTCAAACACCTTCTTCACCATTGAGAGGTTCTCCAACACAGTGTTCACTTTAGGAACAATGTGCCTCTGGACAGCAGGACAGAACTGCAGACAGACAGAGAGACAGACAAACAGTCTGTTGTCAGGTTCTCAGGTGTATTTCACTGTCTGGGTTTTTCCACATTATGAGTTTGTGTTCACCAGGTCCTGAGGAGGGTCACCTGACCTGTGTGTACACCAAGACAGAGCATGAAAGCTCTTTAATTTAATATTTCCTCCACATCTCCTGCAGAACTCCACTGATCTATTAAACATATTCTTTATTTTTTACAGTATGAACCAGCACACCATGGAGATTTAGGATTTTGTTTCCAGAGGAAAGCCACATGGACTCATCCAGACCAGGTCCTTGTTTCATAGGGCTGAGACTATGTAAAATGAACTTTCTTGATCTCAGCAGGTGTTTCCCTAAAGTGTCTCACCTTTCTGTTCATTTTCAACTCTTGGTCTTTATGTTGTGTTTGATGTAGAGTCAGTGATGATGTTTGAATCAGACAATTAGAAAATCAAACTAAACTGACTCTATATCCATATGTCACTTTCCTGGTTTGATGTTTTCTGGGTTTGTTAATGTTTGACAAACTGACGTTCACATGAGGTGATGAAACTCACGGTCAATGCTTCATTTCCAGTGTAATGAGTCTCCCTGTTACCTGTTTGAACAGACCTTCACCCAGGAGCCTGACTTATGAAGCTGCAGGTGTTTACTGCACATTAAGCTTCATTTTCAGACTGAAGTGTTGCAGGTATAAAACACTGTGTCTTTACAACATTTGCTCAGAAATGCATCACAGAGCGAGGCAGCTTCAACACACCCATGACATCTCTTCGTTATCTGGCCTCACTAACAATCATAGTTACACCAAGTGGTCACATGACACAGGTCATCAGCCTGGTAAGTCAACCCAGGTCAACCTTACTGAGCTGATGACCTCCTCAGACAGTCTCTGTGGTGGTGCTGTCAGTCACCAAGAGAACTGATGGGTCAGTAGGAAGAGCGTTTATCTTACATGCATTGATCTACTGACTCAAACATAACCTGCCCCAGAGCAGTTCAAGATCAGTTTCCATGGTGATTTAACACAGTAACAAGTGAACCACTGTGGTAGTTACCTGGATGACCTCAGATCCTGGTTCAGTACAGACCTCTGGTTTAGTTTTGTCAGAGACTCAAAGTGGAACAAACCTTTTGGATGAAGTATTGATGGGAAACTGATATGAAAAAGTCCAGGATTCTTCTAAAAACAAAGAGCAGAAATCACATTAGTCGTCAATAAGAAGTGACAGAGAGGAGATCTACTGCTGATGCTTTTACTCAGAATCTGGGATGTTAATGTGGCTCAGATCTTCCCTTCAGGATGAACTCTAATAACTCATCAGTTTACTTTAGTTATGACCAAATACCTGCCAACCTTTTACACTGTTTACATATTTTACTGGACTCCACTAAACTACCATCATCTCATATCTGTTAGTGATAAACTACAGGAAGCTGCTCAGTGATTGACCCTCAGACCAGTTCAGAGTTCAGATCTGCTGGTCCTGGACACACAGGAACATGGTTTTATATCTCTTGAAAACAAGGTTTGGAATCTCAATGGGACAGGAAAATGAAATGTACCAGTGTAACTATGTAAGTTCTTTATTTATTTCATTATTTAGCTTCATGTTTTTAAGTCTCGTATTTTTACCTGTACAGGTGATCTTCACCTCAGTGGACTGACCTGAATAAATAAAGATGATGTAGTTGTCTGATAAGAAATACAAACGAATACACAACACCTGAGTGAATGTTTTGTTGAAGTAACAGATCTGAACTGTGTGTTAATAATAATGTTAATGTACAGTAACAATGTTGTGTTTCTCCTTGAACCTTATTCCAAACCCTAACTAGGTATCACTACTACACCTGCTGTACCTGACCCTGTTGTGGCCTGAGCTCTACCATGACCATGAAGGAGGGGCATCATTAAAAACTTTATTTTAGTGAGAGGACACATATCTAAGGGAGGAACAGGTTTCTGTTCAGCACTGTAGCCAGGCTGACAGACAGCTACCGCTCTGTTGATCCATCTATTCCTTGAGTCCTCAGTTGTAATGACTTTATGAGCTTCTTTACAAATAAAATTGTCTCTGTTAGTAAAGAAATTCACCATCTCCTCCCCACAGCTGGCTCAGATGTACTGTCCAGTTCAGCAGCCTCACAGTCCACTGTAACTGGTTCATATTTGGACTGTTTCTCTCCTGTAGAGCTCTCTGAGCTCACAGCTCATAGTTCCCTATGATCCTAACAGGACACATTGCTCTCTAAACACGGTCTACAGCTTCTAAGAGCAGAATGGGGGCAGAGCCTTCAGCTATCAGGTTCCTCTCCTGTAGAACCAGCTCCCAGTCTGGGTCCAGGATCAGAACCTTCAGCTATCAGGTTCCTCTCCTGTAGAACCAGCTCCCAGTCTGGGTCCAGGATCAGAACCTTCAGCTATCAGTCAACTTTGTACCGTTTTACAAGGCTAGTTTCATAATCATCCAAACTGAACACAAACAGTGAATCTGGTCTTAATCAAGACCATGTCATGGTCTCATTTTACCCTGTTATCCCCGAGGTTCTCGTTCTGATGGCCTCAGCACCGACTTTACAGTCCAGCAGCTCAACATTCAAACGTCCCTGTTGGGTTCGGTTCAGGCTCAGTCCAATCACAGTGCTCAAGTTTCCTCCTTCAAAGGTCATGTTTTTATCTCTGGTATCAAAGCAACAGAAAACACATGAGTTTCAATGTCTCCAGTGATCAGACCATTGAGATGATGAGACGTCAGCTGAGGTGACCAGTGAGTTCTCAGTACTGACGTGACATTTTACAGCTCGGTAAACATTAAATTTGCATAATTTTGGATGGAAGTTCTGAGGTCACATGGACACTGAAGAAGAAGAAGAGTATTTGCATCAGATTCAAACTGTGATTCACTCAAATCAAACTGTGGATGTTGGCTTTATGTGAACTGATGCTGCAGTCACATGGCGTAGTTTGACCACTGAAGTCAGAGATTCTTCTTCAGCAACAGAAACTAATGAAACTACAGCAGTAATGACACACTAACCTCACTAGATACTTTCTGAAGATAAGATGGTTTATCATGATCTACACTGTTAAAATTTAAGGTTGTCAGTAATCGTCAGTAAAAAAAAATCTGTTTTGAACTCTCATCACAGCCACTGACCTGTCACCAGTTTGGCTCATCAACCATGAACTATGGTAAAAGGTTCAGGAGCACCTGTGGTTATATACTTACACGCTAAGAAGCATTTTCACATTTGCCTGAAGTTTCACTCCGAAATTCAGGTTGCTGATTTCAAACTGGAGACCAGACCTCTGGAAACGAACCACGACCTGAGCAGGATCCACATCCAGATGAGTTAATGTAAATCTGAGAGGAGGAGGAGGAGACGAAACAAGGAGAGGAAACAAGGAGATGAGGGTATGAGGATGTAATGTGAATGTGTAATGTTGTCATCCTTAAGATTGTCTTTACTTTCAGTAATCACCTCTACACAGACTAGTTTTAACTCAGAACCAACATTATCCAACACGTTTCACCTCTATGATTTAACAGAGCCCCAATAAGAAAAAGAAAGAAAGTGAATTAATAAAGATAAAAATAAAAAACAAAAATTGGAATTAAAAATCAAATAAATTAATGAAAGCAAAGAAACAAAGACAAGAATCATAGTAATCACAGGAAGAATAATAAGTTATTTCATACAGAATGTGCTGCCATGCCACAAAAAGAAAAATTAAAACATGGAAAGTTCATTGTTTTTATTGTTTTTCTTCTCTGATTTTTGTGTTTTTACCTGAGAAATCTGTTCTCCCATTGGAAGTCTGTGGGTTTGTCAACCAGCTCTTTCATATATGTCAGACCTACATCCTTCACTGAAAACACAGAACAAACACCTGGATGAATGTCTCCACCCACAGGTCACCAGGTGTCGCTGAAGGTTTTTTAAATATAAAATATAAAACAGTTGGATGGTCTGAACACTGTGCTAGAACCCTCTGTATATAAATGTATCTAAGTTTTAATCAGTATGTTGAGGTGAAACATGATTTTTTTAACCTTCAGATGGTTCGAGTCAGTGAGTGAATCTCAGTGATGTTGAGTTTCTGTTGAATTGCACTTATAAACAGTGAAATACTGTTTTAAATTTGTCGCTGAGGTTCAGTGTTTAATGTGCTTTAAACAGTGTGTGCAGGTCTTACAAACATCCTGCGCTCTGTCTGTGATCCGCACTTTGAGGCCGGTTGGATCGGTGGCAGTGATGGAGGAAAACAGGGAGACCAGGAAGAAGAGGGAAAATACACAGGAAGTCATCCTGAGCCAAAAACTGCAGGAGAAGAGTCAACACATTCAGGGTTCACCACACTTTTCAAAAGGTTCAACACCACCTCAGGGTTTCACCTCCCACATCAAAGAACCTCTCACTATAGAAACATCTGTGCCCCCCCCCCACACACACACTTTCTCATTGGTCTCATAAACCCTAGACCTCAGACCTGAATAACAGAGCCACCAGAGAACGAGACCCTACATACAATGGACCCATTTTCCACTCTTCTCCACAGGTACAGGACACAGATGGACAAAGACATGAGTCAGCAGACGTTTGTCCCTCTGATAATCACAATAATGCTCTATACATTTTACAAACACAGTATGTTATGATATTCAAGTGTAACATGTTGTGGATGCACAAATAATTCACACTCTGGAAATAAATGTCCTTTTTAGCAACAGCTGAAATCTATATGTGCATTAATTAGATTCAATTCTACAATGTAGGTGAGATTTCACCTGACAGGTCATGTGATTATGAAGGAGGCAGTTACTGCATTTTCTGGTTGTTTCCAGACATTAAATTTCAGAGCACAAATAAGACACAGAGTCTGTTTTCATCCACAGTCGTACAAATACAGAATTTTTCACAGACCTTGGTTATGAAGGAGACGTCTGTAAAACTGTTCACAGAAGTTAGTCCACAGCTGACTGTTCATTAAAAATAACTGTTAGCTAGCCAGTAGGCTAACTGCTCCCTGTAATGTCATTGCAATTTAAATAAATTGGATCCCCATTAAAATAATGTAGTGACAAACTTCCCATCTCTCAGTGAATAAGTGAGTCAGTGAATTTTTTTTTCATAAAATCAACCTAGTCAACATTAATGCTAATGCTAATGCTAGTTAACATTAGCTGCACTGACAGGCACTTGATGCTGTGTGGGTTATGACTAATTTCACTATCTGAAGTAACAAACAACAGTCGTCACATGAGGTTTCTTCAGTTGGTTAAAAATACTAATTACAGTTAATAAATTTAGGCTGAATGACGACATGGCCTCATGGCTGCTGGTGCTTCAGTATTAATGTTGGTTTTTAGATTGGCACAGGAACACTGTCCATTCCACTCATTCATTAAATTAGATTTAAAACAATAAAAGTATTGAAATACAAACAGAAACTTTGTTTTATAAAAATGGTTTAAAGCAGTAGCGTTACCTTTGGTTTGTGTGTTGAGTTTCCTGCAGCTGATCGCACCTTCTGCAAACTCACCACTACTTATACACGTCTCCTCGTACAGCACAAAACTCCATCTTTATGGGTCTCAAACATTTTGCTTAACACAGTTATGGCATCTGTGAGTGAGCTGCTGTTGAAACAGTCAAATTATAACTGTGAGTGTTTATCTCCTCTCATTGTCTGTCAGATATTAACATAACCACAAAGCTGCAAGTTACAGAGGTCAATTCAACTCCAACAACTTTGAACCTTTTGTTCAACCCAACAGGACTGAATTCTCCTGTTTCTCTCTGCCTCTGTCCTCCATTCATGCTTAGTAGCTTGAGTAGCAGGTGCATCATCAGGTGGGGAAGCTTCATTAAGAGGAAGGATAACATCTGGTTTAAGCTTCACAAAGTTGTTTATTAGTAATGTTTACCAGACAGTGATCTAATTAGAGATGAAATGGTGAAGGGACAAGCCCTGAAGGCTGACTGAAACAGTTCAGGAAGGTTACTGTTAGACAAGTAAGACCAAAGCTCCTGAGACAAAAGCTCTTTGCAATACTCGGACAGGAGTCATTTGAGATCAACCCTTTAGGAAGTAACAACCACCTCCTGCAGCAGGACCTTCTCCAGGAGAAAGTTTAGGGGTAAAACACAGTGAAACAGGATGAGATAGATGCACGTGGTTCAGGGAGCTTTATGACACTGAGCTAAGTCTAAAGCCTCAGAGGTCCTGTCAAAAAAGGAAGGAGGGAATCTGTATCACTCCCTGGGCTACGTGTCATTTTACTAAACATAGATACGGTGTCTGTGAGTGAGCTGCTGTTGAAACAGTCAAATTATAACTGTAAGTGTTTATCTCCTCTGACCGTCTGTCAGGTATTAACATAACCACAAAGCTGCAAGTTACAGAGGTCAATTAAACTGCAACAACTTTGAACCTTTCGTTCAACCCAACAGGACTGAATTCTCCTGTTTCTCTCTGCCTCTTTCCTTCATGTCTCCTCTGTGATTTGGTTCATTGACTGTTCACAACCATTGAAATGACTCATTGTCATAAAAGTCCACAAGATAATTCAACACAGAAGACATTACTTCCAATGTTCACTCTGATTCAGAGACAACACTTTGAAATGATTCGTGTAAAATCAGGTTTATAAGAAGCTGTAGGAGGCTCACATAGCTCACCTCAACAGGTGTTTTGTCCTTGTTTCCCCCAAATCTTTACAAGGAAAATGAACCATACAAAGTTAGTATGACCCACAGAGCCAGAGCAACATATTTATGAAAAATACATATGTTCGTAAAAAACATTATGAAGAAGAGAATTCTCCTTTAAAGTAACTTTAAATGTGCTCTGTATGAAATGATTTGAAGAGCACCCTGGAGCATCCTCAGCTGCTGCCAGAAGTAGTTGGGGGAAGGGCAATATTGCTGGTATCATGACCAGGTCATAAGGTTATGGTCAAGGTCAATCCGTACAGCAACTCCATACAACAAAAAACAGGACGCCCCCAGATGATCATCACCTTCCAGCTGCTGTCTCTTGACCTTACTCAAGATATGACTGGCACTCCAGAAAGCATCAGTCTGAGCCTCAGCAGCAACCCTGTTAGCGTTAGCACCCCAACGCAGCAGCAGGCTCATGAGTATCCCCACACCCACCTGGTGCCCCTCACACTAGGCAACTCCAGAAAAGGATCGAGTCCAGCCCCTCTCCAGGAGTTTGGTTCCAAAGCCATTGCTGAGTGTGGAGGTGAGTCCACCTATATCTACCTGGTATTGTTCCATCTCACATTCCTCACATCTACAGCTGGTCTATAAAGCCAGGCCCAGTACCCCAGCCCAAACTGCTGCCTGGCATACGTTGCACCCCACTCGCTGGCAAGGTCCTGGCTTCTGAGGGGTTTCTGAATTGCTCTTAGTCTGGCCTCTCCCCTGGGACCAGTTTGCCTTGAGAGACCCTACCAGGCGCTAATGCCCCTGACAACCGCTCACCCATGTTAAGGTGTCGATTCGTGGAGGGGCCATCACATCATACCCCCAATAGTCATGCCTTACCTGTACTACTTCAGTATACCATGAATTCCCCCATCAGCAAAGATATCTCCCCCTTACCAACCTTATATCAACCTGTACTCCAAAGGACTCATCTATACCCTGAATATCTTCCACATATCTGGAGTACTGATTCATACCAGGAGCAAACATTAGAATCCTGATGACTTCCCCAAACTCTTAGGGCTCCCTGTACTCTGAGTGCCCCCTGCCATTCCAGAGTCAGTCTCCATACTTCAACTACCTATCCTCAGTATCCTCATACTTTTGTTGAGTTGTTTGCTGTTGATCAGTTTCACGTTAGTTAACATGATCAGCTGATCAACCCAGCAGCAACATGAACCTGCAGCCTCTTCTCTCCAACTTTAAATAGATCTAACTGAACATTAGATGTGGTGATACAGTTAAGCTCTGAAAACCCTGAATCCATCATGGCAGGTAAAGTACAGTCTGGTGAACTATCAAAAAATATTTTAATATTGTCAACATACTGATGAACACTTCACCAAAATAATTACAAACCACATCTTCATAATCGGGAAGATATTACACACAACCTGGTGCTGCTTTCATGTACTATCAGAAATATCACAATTATGTAAAAATACTTGAGGCAGAAAAAGGACACAACACAAAAATCAGTTCAGTATAAGAGCCGACAACAAACAGTATTTTGTGTGGCAGGATCCTTTGGTACCTGAAAGCAACACCAGAGCTTTCTCACAGGGGAACAAGGAATTTATGAGAAGCCTTTGAACATAACATCACCAGAACATAAAAACCTGTCAACACTCACCTCTGCTGCCATATTAGGCTCTTTAAGAAGCATACCACTTTTTTATATTTCACCCTTTAACTATAGATCCTGTTCAATCCTGATTATTTTCCATGAATCACTCTTCAGATTCATTTATGTCTTTTCAGTTCTGCTTTAGCTTATTTTGTGTGAACAGCGGTTTTGTTTCCACTTTAACTTTTTAGACCATATTACATATATGCTGCCTGGCACAGTTAGCTTAAGCTAATTTAGCGACAGTGATGATCCATTAATGAGAAACATGTTATTTGAGGATAAATTGTTGGCTGAGGTCAGAGGTCATAAAAATGAGTCTCTTATTTCACTGTGTCCCTAAGTCATCATGACCCCTCCTTCACTCCTTTCCTTGACCTCATGACGTTTTCCATTGAGGAGAAGAGGTTAGGAAAGGAGCAGAGGCCAGGTGCATGTTGGGAAATGTTCAAACACTGAAAACCAGATGTATATTTAGAAATAAATCATGAAACAGAAAATGTTTGAAATGCAGATGAATAAGAAACAAAATGTTAATTTACACATAAATCATCTTCAGAATCAACCCTGCTGTCAGCTGAAAACCTCATATCTCCTTTTCTCAATACACACTGAACTGACTGTAAACAAGTTAAGAGGTTGTCACATGTCAGCAGACACACACACTCTCACATACACACAGTCGGCAGTGTGTTGTTCTGGTTTGGTCCTGGTTTGCCTGGTCTGGTCTTGTTTGGACCAGTTCAGGAACCATTTCCATGGTTATGGTCAGTCTCTCAGTGGGTCTCAGTCCAGGAGGTGACCCACTGCTTCTGTGACTTCTTGTTCCTGGATGAGGGAACATGGTCCTGGATCAGGAAACCGTCAGAGTCCGTGTACTGCTGCTGCTTTTGTTTACCCATAATCCTCCCCTGGTGGAGCGCTGCTGTCCGCCACGCTGTGCGACGCACAAAGAAACCACACTGCAAAAACACAGGGATCACTGTCAGAAACCTTGTATGTCCATGGAGAGGGAGGAAGCAGGTAAACAGGTGGACAGGTGATCAAGTGGACAGGTGGACAGGTGGACAGGTGATCAAGTGGACAGGTGGGCAGGTAAATTTGAGTAACACAGATTAATACAGTCATTGACAAACTGATCGATCACAACAGCTGAGAAGTAAAGAAGAACGCCCAGCAAGTTAACCTGTCAATAACCAGTCCATGACAGTCAGTTATGACAGTCAGTTAAAACAGTCAGTAACAGTCAGTCAGTGACAGTCAGTCAGTAACATTCAGTAACACCAGTAGCTGGTCCTTACAGCAGGGCTCTCTGGCAGCTCTGTACCCAGACTCAGAGCTCCTGGGTCAGCCTCTCGTTCTCAGATGGCTGGCTCTTCATGTGGGCCTTCTGGGTCTTTGCCTTGTACAGCTCTCTGGTGCTGGCTCTCCTGAAGAACCCACACTGAACAGCAGGGGGCAACACAACAGCACTTTACCAACCAGGGGTTGATGAAGACGTAATGAATTCATGATTTTATGGTGATGAGAATGAAAAACATAAATAATGAGATGTCTGTGGACTTTGGTCTGTAGTGGATCCTAAAACTAAAACCAGTGATAAGAGAGGGGTATTTAGTTTGGTGTTATATCAGACCAGTTTACCTTCCAGAGCAGCAGGCAGATGAGAGCCAGCAGTAAGACTCCAGCCAGGACAGACACCACGATGATCCACAAGGGGGTGCTAGAGTCCATCTGCTGCCCCAGGTCTGGATAAATGAGGACCACAATCTGCAGAGGAAGGTGTGATTTAGTAGGTAACACAGAAAAGATAAAACCTGGAAGAAGTAAAAATAATTTCTTTCACTAACAGCAGGATGCTAAGATGACAACACTGCAGCCTGTAGGGGGCGCTAACAGCATTTTAATAGTTTGTTACCTCTGTGCTGTGAGACTCCATTTTGAGGGTTGGTTTGTTAGTCTGCAGCTTCAGAGTCGCCATGCCTCTCACCTCTATGCTCCTCGCATCGCTGTACTCCTAAAGTACACACAGTAAACACTCAGGTTTCTGAAGACGTGTGTAGACTCAGACTCTGAATGCCTTCCAGAGCTTCTATCAGTCCAATGTTGCACAACAGGCCCTGAAAGTCTGGTGGAGGACCTACTGCATGCTACTCCTTGGGTAGCATGCAATAGGTCCCTGAGGTAACTTCATTTTATAAATAGAACTCAATCATTGAAAGCGGGGGAAAGAATAAGGATGGAAAAGTAAAACCTCAAGAAAAATTTAATTTTTGTTATAAAATGAAGACATTACAGATGTGTCCTGTCAAATCTATGTGTAGTGTTCCTCAAGGCTCCATTCTTGGTTCTTTATTTATTTATCTTGGTTCCAATTAATTTTTCCATAAACCATCAGACCACAGGTCGTCCTACTGAAACAATAAAACATCTCCACTGTCAGTGACTGTTTAAAGCTAAACTACTGGGTTAAAGTGATCTTAATTATCAGTGTTACTATTTTTGTCCCCTTCTCATCAGAAAACAATTTGCAAACTTGTCTGACACTAATCACCTTTGTAGAAGTTGTGTCAAACTGCTGTTTATTTGCACATCCAGCTGTCACACATCAACATGATGATCCAGGTGTCTGTGTCACCTGATCAGTCTCAGTCACTGTTCCCACTCTGTCTGGTCTCCAGTTGCAGAGTGTCTGCTGGAGGACAGAGGCTGATACAGATGTTTCCAAGGACAGCTGAGACTGACCCAGACAGGAAACTAAGAGCTAAAAGAAGCTAAAAATCTCTGCAGAGCTTCATTGACACCTGTTGACAGGTGAATTAGATGTGATGAACGTACGTTTACCTCAATCATGGTGGAGTTCCACAGTCTGGCTCTGACAGTCAGAGTCGCTGAGTTGTTCATGTTGATCAATGGACAGACAAACTTCACACATTTGGCCCCTTGAAAACAGTCCTGTAACCACAAACACTTTCATACTTTAATGAATTTGCAATTGTTCATCAGCTCCAAGTCTGAACCTCACACAGGACTAAATGTCCTGTAATGGGAAATTTTGATATAACTCATGTATGACTATGCAAAACTGTGTAACCAAAGACTGTGTGTGTATTTCTAATGGAGTTTTGAAGTAACCTTTGTACACCCTTTTCGTGGCTATGAAGGAGACCTCTGGATGAGCTGATGATGAGCACATGGAGACAAGATATCAGGATGGCCTTGCCTTCCCCGCCATGATAAACACGTGTAGACAAATATATGTGGAGGTCTTGCCCGTCTGCCTTTCTGCTCATGATAAGGGTAGCTCATTTGACCTCGGTGGAGACAGAGCTGTGGATTACAGTGACATTGTGTCTGGGGAGAGGCAAGCAGGTGAAAGAGAGGATCGCATCTCATCTTTGTGGAATGTGTTTTGGGACTATAAGACTGTGGCCCTGGGTAACATCTTCAGGCCACTCACTCACTGACTGTACTGCTGTTCGGTTGTGTTTGTGTGACTCCATTCATGAATATTTATTAAACTCAAGAAAGACAGCTGACGCATGAAGATCTTCTTTTTCAATTATTGAACAAGGTAAAACATTTTTGCCACCACAGTCCTCACTTCACAAACTGACTGTACAAACAAAGTCTTTTATGCTTGTTTTTGTTCCTTATAATTTGTACAGATCCACTACACAAAGATGAGCTTGTGTTGTACTCCACAGTGCCCCCAAGTATTCTGCTGCTGTACTACAACAAGTAGCCTAAAAAAAGCAACAAATGTGTGTGCTTGTACCAGAGTGTAGGACTTCTTCTTCTGTCCCTGCAAGTGGAGGGCAGGTAGACTTTCTTCACTCTGCTTCTCCTTCAGCTCCTCCTCCAGACTCCTCCTCTTCTTCTCCTTCTTTGACAGCTGAGCAAGCAGAAACAAACTCTCACTTGTTGGACAGGTCACAGAAGGTCAATTTTATTTTGACAGGAGTCCATGTGAGGCTGCAGCTGCCATGGTTACATCGAGGTTGAGAGTGTTGACGATGTTGTTGGGCGGATCACAGCGAGGCTCAGAGGTGCCGCTCACTTGGATCTCTGTAAGGTACAGCAGCCACTTCCCATTGGACACCACCCTTGGCCAATCAAACTCTACCTCCAGGTTGCCCAGGTGACCCAGCGGCTTCCCGTTGATATGCACCTATCAGAGAAGTTCATGGGTTGCACCTGATCTGTTTACACATCACTGAGTGAACAGACTGATTTTAGCCAAACCTGGAAGGTGAAGAGGAGCAGACTGCCGACGTCCTCCGTCTTCTTCATGGCTGACTCACCGATCACATGACCACTGAAGGAGGTGGGGCCTGGTGGATTGAATCTGTCAAGACAAAATCAACCATTAATGCTATGAGGTCAGAGGTCAGAGGTCAGTGTTAAACCTCTCAGTCATCTCCCAGTACTCACAGAGTGAGGGACGTCTGCAGCGAATACTCCACCAACATGGAGACAGAGACAGGAGACAGATCTGACTGTTCGCTGAGACTATGGACATACAGAGGCATGAATAAACATCTGTCCAAAAAAACACATCTGGAGAGGTGTGTGTGTGTGGGAGTGTTAGTGTGTGTCCTACGTGGAAAGCTGCAGCAGAGACTGAATCTTCCTGGTGTCCAAACTGATGTCTGATGGCTGAAATATGATCAACACCTGAGTCTGAAATACAGGAAGTGATGAAGGATCAGGCAGAGTCTCAGCAGGAGAAACATAGTACAGAAAGCAGTACACACAGTACTGTAGAAAATAGTTCTAGTAGTACTACAGTGTGAGCAGTAATAGATGACGTAGAACAGGGGTGCCCAATACGTCGATCGCAATCTACTGGTCAATCGCAAGAGGAGTGCAGGTAGATCGCACAGAACTCCCAATGAAGTTGAGGAAAAAATGTAGATCGCACGGCATTAAAAGAAGTGGAATCTATGCTGTGCGATCTACATTTTTTCCTCAACTTCATTGGGAGTTCCGTGCAATCTACCTGCACTCCTCTTGCGATGGACCAGTAGATCGCGATCGACGTATTGGGCACCCCTGATGTAGAACATTGTGTACCGTCTGGTTGCTTTTGAACGGGTTCCCCAGCTCACACAGAAGAACAATGTCCTCAGTGGAGCACTCCACTGCTGCTGTGGCTTCTCCCTGCAACACAAACACACACAGGACTGACTGAGGCAGGAACTCCTCCAAGTCCCGGGTCCTTTAAGGTCCATTTAAACTAAACCCTCATTATAAAAAGGTTTGTTTTTTTGTTCTTTCATGTTTCTGCTTTTACTGACTAAAGTCTGATCTATTAGATTACTTAGAGTGAGAGACACATTTGAAATACTGAACTGACACAGTACTGCTACCTAAAACAGTCTGAAACCAGGCCTCACTCTGATTTGTCTGAACAGTTTTTACTTGAACTTTTATTTTCCACAGCATCATGTCAGAGTGAAAACCAGTGAACAAGATGAAAATAAAACTATGTGAATTCACACTTCAATACAACATTTTGGACACATTGGATGGTCTTCAGTCGGTGGTTTGTTTGTCAGCTAGACAGGTGTAACAAACTAGCTACCATGCCAACAATGCTAACAGGCTGATCTGCAGCTGCCAGTTGGCTAGTAATTCACTGAAGTTTGTAGCTTGCTTGGTAGGCAATTTGACCAGCAGGTGTTCAACTAAATCTTTTAAATTTCAGAGTGAATAATTCAGATTTAAAGACGTAATCCCTTTATGTGATATATGGATCTATGAATGTAACTGCATTTCATTAACACCTAGTTAAATTGTAACTAACTAAACATTACATGGCATTTTGTATTCCATTACTCTCTATCACTGATAGCCTCAGTATAAATATCCACTCATACACAGATGACACTCTGCTCTACATCACCACTGGCTCCTTTTATACCCGCTTAAAGTTGGATGACAAAAAAACTTCACTACCTTCCTTCGAACTCCAGAATATATGAGCGATGGCGGGATGCTAACATTCAAAATGGTATTGTGAGCATCCTCTGCTGGTCGGCCCAGTGACGGCGTATTGCTGATGTTAACTTCCAGAAACAATTTGTTTATGCTGATGCTGTAATGTAACACTTGACTGCCCTTCTGCCTGAAAACACAGAATCACATATACACAAAAACATATCAGCAACATAACACAACAGTCTGAGGCCAGACATGGTACAGTAGTTGTTGATAACTGGCAGACTTTCTGGGGAAGACCTGGTCTGATTAGACGGGACGGCATACATCCCACGCTGGATGGAGCTGCTCTCTTATCTAGAAACTTCACTGAGTTTATTAGAAAGCCAAAGCCATGACAAACCAGAGTTGAGACCAGGAGGCAGAGTCGCAGTCTTACACTCTTCTCTGTGCCTCTTAGAGCAGTCGCTGCCATTCACCCCCTAAAAACTGTGTCTGTCCCCCGACCACCTACATTTAAATATAATAAATCAAAAGCGAACAGAGGAGGAGTTAGACATGAAAACCTAATAAAAATTAGCACAACTGTTAGTCCAGAACCAAATAACAGGAAAATTAAATGTGGATTATTGAATATCAGATCACTCTCATCTAAATCTCTACTAGTCAATGATCTGATAACTGATCATAACATTGATCTGCTCTGTCTGACTGAAACCTGGCTGCAGCAGGATGAATACGTTAGTCTGAATGAATCAACACCCCCCACTCATGTTAATGTTCATATCCCTCGAGGCACAGGCCGAGGAGGAGGGGTGGCAGCCATTTATCACTCCAATTTATTAATGAATCCCAAGCATAAGGTTAATCATAATTCATTTGAAAGCCTTATTCTCAGTCTGTCACACCCAAACTGGAAGACACAAAAACCAGTCCTTCTAGTTACTGTATATCGTCCACCTGCCCCTTACTCTGAGTTCTTATCTGAGTTCTCAGAGTTTTTATCTGAGTTAGCTCTCAGCACAGATAAAGTTATCATGGTGGGTGATTTTAACATTCACGTAGATGTTGAAAGTGACAGCCTGAGTCATGCATTTAATTCATTATTAGACTCAATTGGCTTCTCTCAGCATGTTAATGAACCCACTCACTCTTTTAACCATACCCTTGATCTGGTTCTGACTTATGGGATTGACATCGAATATTTAACAGTTTCTCCCAGAAACCCTCTTTTATCTGACCATTCTCTGTTAACATTTGAGTTTTCAGTCATGGACTACACAGCATCTGGGGAAAAAATCTATTACAGCAGGTGTCTCTCTGACAATACCGTTAGCAAATTTAAAGAAAGGATCCCATCAGTACTTAGCCCACTGCCATGTATCAATGCAGTAGGGAACAGCTCTCTTAACTTCACATCCACACAGGTTGATGATCTTGTTGATAGTACTATAGCCTCACTGCGTGCAACTCTAGATACTGTGGCCCCTCTGAGGAGGAAGGTAGTGAGTCAGAGAAGGCTAGCTCCATGGTACAACTCAGAAACACGAGCTTTAAAGCAAAATTCAAGGAAGCTAGAAAGGAAGTGGCGTTCTACTAACCTGGAAGAATCTCTAAAGGCTTGGAAAGACAGCCTATTGGCGTATAAAAAAAGCCTCCGTAAAGCCAGAACATCCTATTATTCATCATTGATAGAAGAAAACAAGAACAATCCCAGGTTTCTGTTCAGCACTGTAGCCAGGCTGACAGACAGCCACAGCTCTGTTGACCCATCTATACCTTTAGCCCTCAGTTGTAATGACTTCATGAGCTTCTTTACAGATAAAATTGTCTCTGTTAGAGAAAAAATTCACCATCTCCTCCCCACAGCTGGCTCAGATGTACTGTCCAGTTCAGCAGCCTCAGAGTCCACTGTAACTGGCTTATATTTTGACTGTTTCTCTCCTGTACATCTCCCTGAGCTCACTTCAACAGTTTCTTTATCTAAACCATCAACTTGTCTTCTTGACCCCGTTCCAACAAGGTTGTTCAAAGAGGTTTTTCCTTTACTTGACACCTCTATATTAAGTCTGATTAACTTATCTTTATCAACTGGTTATGTACCGCAGGCTTTTAAAGTTGCAGTAATTAAACCTCTACTTAAAAAGCCTACTCTTGATCCTCATGTTTTAGCCAATTATAGACCTACATCCAACCTCCCCTTTATTTCCAAAATCCTTGAGAAGGTCGTTGCAAACCAGTTATGTGATTATCTGCACAGGAATGGTTTGTTTGAAGATTTTCAGTCAGGTTTTAGAGTCCATCATAGCACAGAAACTGCTCTGGTTAAGGTTACCAATGATCTCCTCATAGCTTCAGACAATGGACTTGTCTCTGTACTTGTCCTACTAGATCTTAGTGCCGCATTTGACACCATCGATCATAAGATTTTATTACAGAGACTAGAACATATGGTCGGCATCAAAGGAACCGCACTAAGCTGGTTTAAGTCATATCTGTCAGATAGACTCCAGTTTGTTCATATTAATAATGACTCCTCTATCATAACTAAAGTCAGTCATGGAGTTCCACAAGGTTCTGTGCTAGGACCAATGCTCTTCAGTCTATATATGCTTCCTCTGGGAAACATTATTAGGAGGCACCAGATGAATTTTCATTGTTACGCAGATGACACCCAGCTGTACTTATCCATGAAGCCAGGTGAGACTAACCAGGTAGCCAAGCTTCAGGTGTGTCTTAAGGACATAAAAATCTGGATGACCAGTAATTTCTTACTCTTAAATTCAGACAAAACTGAAGTTATTGTAATTCGCCCAAAACACCTCAGAGATACACTATGTGATAATATACTGACTCTGGATGACATCACCTTGGCCTCCAGTGCTACAGTCAGAAACCTTGGTGTCATTTTTGACCAGGACTTGTCCTTTACTTCACATATAAAGCAAGTCTCTAGGACAGCCTTCTTCCACCTGCGCAATATTGCTAAAATCAGACCCATTCTGTGTCTAAAGGATGCTGAAAAACTAGTTCATGCATTTGTTACCTCAAGACTGGACTACTGTAACTCTTTATTGTCAGGATGTCCCAAAAATTCAGTAAAAAGCCTCCAATTGATCCAGAATGCGGCAGCACGAGTACTGACAGGAACTAGGAAACGAGATCACATCTCTCCTGTGTTAGCCTCTCTGCATTGGCTCCCTGTAAAATCCAGAATCGAATTTAAAATCCTCCTCCTCACCTACAAAGCCATTAATGGTCAGGCACCATCGTACCTTGGAGAGCTTATAGTTCCCTATTTTCCCAATAGGACACTTCGCTCTCTAAATGCAGGTCAACTTGTGGTTCCCAGAGTTTGTAAGAGCAGAATGGGGGGCAGAGCCTTCAGCTATCAGGCTCCTCTCCTGTGGAACCAGCTCCCAGTGTGGGTTCGGGAGGCAGACACCCTCTCTACCTTTAAGATCAGGCTTAAAACTGTTCTGTTTAGTAAAGCTTATAGTTAGGGCTGGCTCGGGTATGTCCTGACCCATCCCTTAGTTATGCTGCTATAGAGCTAGACTGCTGGGGGATTCCCATGATTCACTGGGCGCTCTCTCCCTATTTCTGTCTCTCTCCCCCTCTCTCTCTCGATGACCTCATGCCATTAACTTTGTTTCCTTTTCTCTCCCGTAGTTTGTGCTTCTCCTCTCTCTCCCTCTCTCTGTCCTCATTCTGCAGGTATCTCTGCCTCGGGAGCAGCAGGATCCAGATCCACCACTACTCATCATTACTATTAACCACTGTTACCTGTCATCATTATTATTGATAACACCATTACCTACACAGCTGTTCCTGGTCTCTCTCTCTCTCTCTCTCTCTTCTCTCCCCTCTCCTCCCCCTCCCCCTCTTTCTATCTTCTCCTAAACCCAACCGGTCGAGGCAGACGGCCGCCCACCCTGAGCCCGGTTCTGTTGGAGGTTTCTTCCTGTTAAAAGGGAGTTTTTCCTCCCCCCTGTCGCCAAGCGCTTGCTCGTTGTGGGAACTGTTGGGTTTTTCTCTGTAACAAAGTAAGGTCTTGACCTGACCCTGTAAAGTGCCTTGAGATAATGTATATTATGATTTGGCGCTATACAAATAAAATTGAATTGAATTGAAATTGAATAGTCATACAGATTAGGTCATGTGACTTTTGTGATGCTGGAGAGATGTCAATCACCTATTAACTACTTCGACCCTGACTAGCCGAATAACTGTAACTGTCAGAGATGTTTTTAAGTCTGTCAAAATCAGTCAGTCAAAATCTCCAGTTAGTCCAGTCCTCTAGGACAAAAAAAGTCAAGTGCAAGCCAAGTCAAGTCCCATGTACCTCAGTTCAAGTCTATGCCATGTCTCAAGACAAGTCCTGGGTATTTCAGAGCACTGTTGTAATCAGTAAACTAGATGCTGTAGGCAGCAGGTAGGCTAGGCTTAGGAAGTTTAGTTGGAGTGGGCAGCTAAAATAAAACACACAGATAAACTGGAGCCAAGCTCTGCAATGAGACCACTTCATGCAGTGAAATCACAAAACTGACGTATTTCAACTAGGAAGGAAAGAATGAGAAGCCTTTTGGTTCTGTTTTCTGAAGGTGGACCAACATGACAGCGAGGTTCACTTACATTGTGAAGGGTTTCTGGTTTTCATCTATGAACTGAGCCGTCATCTGCAGGTTACTATGGCAACGGTTATCAGGACCACAAGCCTTCTGAATATGGATCTGATAGATGAAGAAATTCAGCATCAGAGAGGGAACATGTGACTGTCAGTTCTCTTGAGGTTGACAGGATATGACCTGGGTTCTGACCAGTACTATTACTACTACAGCCTATTCTGTATTGCTTGGTAGGTTCTGACCTGGGCTCTGATGGGTTCTTACCTGGGTTCTGATGGGTTGGGGGGGCTGGCTCAGCACAGGGAGGCGTTTCAGGTCTTGTACAGAACCTCTTTTCTTTGGAAGCTTCTCATACAGAGAGACATTCAGGGAGAACACCAGAGGTTCCACTTGGTCTCGGATGGGACTCTGAAGAACACAAACACACAGAAGAGAACCTGAGTAACACTTTACATGTGAGGAGCTGTTGTAGTGTTCTCAGTTTCAACAGAACATTGAGCTGACACTGACTCCATCTGTCTGCAGGTCTCTGCAGCTTTATTGAAATGGAGTGAAGCTGAAAGGAAATCAGGCTGAAAGCAGATGATGTGCAGAATGACCAGCAGGAATGTGAAGTAAACAGTCTTCTGAAACACAGTGTGGGGCTCAAACATCAGATCTAAGGTGACAGCTTTGAAACATGTCAGCGTCACATGGTGATGTTTACTAAGTCATCACAGATCTGACCATCAAAGAGAAAATTGCAGAGAAAATGTAAAAAACACAAATATATGCTGATAAGAACATCAAGTAGACGTCACAGGATGAGTCCAGATGATTGAGCAGAACCTCAATCTCAGTGCCTTTACCTACTCATGTAGAGTGTCGGACTCAACACCTAACAACGCCCTTTAGAGGAGCCGTCTTAAAAACTCTCTTATGTCCAGAAGTTATTTTCAAACACGTCAAATTGTTCCTCTGCAAGACTGTCAGCAGTTTGTTGCAGCATGTTGAACAGTTTGTTTTCAGGATGTGAACTCTGTCAGCAGCAGACTGATTAAAGCTCAGTCAGTCGGTCTTATCGGACACAGCAGAATTTCCTCTAATCAAACTTTATTTGTAATTAAAGGTGAAAAAAATCATAAATTCTCAGCTGAAACTTTAACAGTTCAACCACAGTAATCAAGAGCCACATTTACAGTCAAGCCAGTAACGTGCATCTCTTCTTATTGTTAGCAGTGATAGCCACGGTAGCATTAGCAATGGTTTCACTTGGTGGTTAAAAAGGTTTTCAGTGGATAAGTGTGATGCTTCTGTTTTAAATGAACTGTCTGTGGGTTCTAACATTTTCCTTTTATTGGTAATATCAGTAAACCTTTCTCAGTTTCGGTGAGGTTGCTGATCTCCTTACACCTCTAGTGCCATCCTCAGGACAGATGTGACTGTAATGAATGCCTGCTCCTGTAGGGGGCGCTCTTTTAAACGTGTGTGACTCACCAGGAGTCCCACTCTCAGGGATTCACAGTGTTGTTTCGGCATTGACAGATAACCGGAGTAAATGCTCTGCCTGTTGGCATGGAAATGGAGGCGGGACTTGCTGCTGGTGATGTCAGCAGTCACAGTGAAGTGGACGGCTGTGAGATGAAGAAACATGTTAGCATGAGGCAGCACACACTGTAAAACTTTATGGTGTAACATGTTTACATCAGTTTTATGTGGAATCACAGATTTCATATATAAAAGTTCAGGAAAAATTCATTTTTATAACAAAGTCAAAGTGGTCATCAGAAAAAATGGAAATAAACAGAATAAGTAAATAATAACTGACAGGAAGAGAAATCTCTTCATTCTCACATTTAATCACTGATCACTTTTAGGTGTTTAAATATTTTCAGTTGGCTGAGGTCAACAGTGCATCAGTGAAAACCCAACAAAGTGCAGTGGAAACAGGGAATCAATGCTGAAGCATGTGACTTCATTAGCTCCATTAACTCCATTAGTCAACTGTCATGACAGCAGTGGATGGAGAAGTGCTTAAAGAACAGTCCTCATCCAGAACACAAGAACCTCCACGAACCTCTGACAGTGGACAATAGGGATCCACAGCATCGCCAGGATCATCTCAGTGTTTATGTTGCTCTGTTTCACAGCAGGCGTGTTAACATGATGATGTCATGATCACCTGTCATCGGATTGGACAGGTGAAAGAGTTTCATATTCATTAATGTTACGGGTGACCTGCTTAGTACCTGGTTAGAAACTTTAACAGCTCGTTATTTATTGAAGTTATTTACTTTTATCTATAGCTGTTTATTTCTGTGTATGATAATATTCAGTCTGTAATCATTAATCATGTCATCATTGTCCTGTGGAAACCATGTATTTCCACAACAAACCTCTGTAATGAAGCATTTTTAACTGGACCACAACAGCGGAGCCAGTCCCACAAACACGACAGTCCCAGACGGACTGATGAAGATACACCATTGGTGCTGCTGAGTGCCGCCACTTCCTGTGTCTGTTTCAAATTAAAAGCCCTCTAGGGTTTAACACACGGTCCAGCCATGCAGTAGGTTTAGAAGCATTATTTAGGAGAATTACAATAATTACAAAAAAGTAATTCCTCTAAATAAAAGCCTGTCCACAGGTGCCATGCCATATAAAGAATTTTGAACAACATGTTTTGTTGTTCTGTTTTTAGGTCTGACAGATCTCTGTTCTCTCATATCTGTTCTGTCATCACAACATGATCATGTTATTGTGTTTGTTCAGTGTCACTGTTTCTTCATTTTATCAGTGTGTGTGTGTGTGTGTGTGTGTAAGTTCCATAGCAACAGTGTTACCTCATATCTGATTGGTCAAACTAACAAGACAGAAGGAAGGAAGGAAGTGTGTGTGTGTGTGTGTGTGTGTGTGTGTGTGCGCGCGCGCATCTCAGATGTAATAATATCTGTAATTTGATTTATCATTCAGAGAAACACACACAGTGGACAAGGGCATGAGGACACACAAGGACACAATATGATGTCATCTAGTGTGTGCGTGTGTGTGTGCGTGCCACTTTGTTGATTAACAGCAGGCTTTAATATACAGCCAATTAGCTGAGAGCAGACACACACACACACACAAAGCTGGTTGATGATAATTAATGACTCCTCACTATAAACAGACCTGTTAGCTTTGTTTCCTTGTAAACACTCCATCTGTCAGGTCAGCATGTTAGCATTAGCAAAGATGGCTGTAAATGGGAAACAATAATGATGTAATAAACAAGCACTGATCTTCTCTATGTTTCAGTTTTCTCTTGGTATTAAATTGAACTTTGATGAAAATGGTGAAAATGACTCTGGTGTGGTGATGGTGCGGTAACTTGACGACTTTGGGAAAATCAAAATTTAGGTTGAGGGATTTTGAGGGACATACATTGAATGAGGTTTACATCATCTCCCTGCTTATCAGCCCAGCGAGATTCTGGGGAGTCTCCTGTCTGCCAGTCGCTCCAGTTGTTCCCAGCTGTTCACAGCTGTTTGACCATACTGCTGCTGGGAGAGAGATGCTGAAGGGTCTGCTTAATCTGAAGTGGGGAGGCAGATGAGTAACAGACTCGTCCAACTGAGTGCTAGACTGAGGCAGTGGAGAGTAAGTGGGGATTGTGTGACGCCTGTTGTCCTGGTCTGGCTGACTGTGCTAAAGAAACTCATGGACTCATGTTGGAACAGGTCATCTGACTGCACGGGCAAAAGACCTGGACTCTGACCCGGCCCAGTTCCTCGCTTCTTTTTGGAAGGAATTTTGCCTCCTGGAGCAGCCTCCTTCAATCAGTCTCCCCTCCAGGTTCTACAACAGACTGACACCACACCAGACCAGCCCCAAACCAGCCCCAGACCAGCCCAAGACCAACACCAGATCAACACCAGACCGATCCCAGGCTGACCGGCTCAATCAGGACCTGGAGACAGCGCTGTGCTCTCTCCTTCCAGAACCCACCCTCCTGTTCCTCCACAGGCCCGTCCCTGTCCCAGAGTCCCTACAGTTACCACTGACAGCTCTGAGTCCCCTGTGACTGTGGTCCATGTCCGCTGAGCCTCAACGATG
Source organism: Trachinotus anak (assembly GCF_046630095.1). Lineage (NCBI taxonomy): Eukaryota > Metazoa > Chordata > Actinopteri > Carangiformes > Carangidae > Trachinotus > Trachinotus anak. The sequence goes on along the minus strand of NW_027273854.1, from coordinate 241,961 downwards.
TAAACATAAACTTTGAAAACCTTACAGTAGGTTTCAACATAACTTCATTTAAATAAATAGCTTTAGGGCTGAAATGATTAGTATTAGTTGGTTAATTGATGAGTTGATTGACAGAAAATTAATCATTATTTTCTCAGTAGAGAAGATTTACTGTCTCTGTCCTTCATGACTGAACATGTTTGGATTTCAGACTAAACACTTTTGAAGACATCAAAAGGGTGTCACAAAATCATAACAGGCATTTTCACTATTCTGCTTCATTTCATTGATTAATCAATTAATTAAATGTACTTAATTTGTCCTAAAGCCCTAACATTTATATTCATCTGCTTTGTGTTTTTATTTTGTTCTGTGTTTCACTGTGATTCAACCAGTTAATTGATTGATTGATTCACTTATTCATTCATTCATTCATTCATTCACTCATTCCAGTTCACGGTTGTTGTTTACTTACTGATGTTGTCTCTGTCGCTTCTCTCTCCAGTACTGAAGATGCAGGAGAAACACACCTCCACCTGAATACTGACACACACACACACACACACACACACACACACACACACACACAGTCAGTCTTTTAGTAGCCTGTTAGCTTGTTAGCCTGTGAGCAGGTATAAGCTTTGTATCTCACCAGAAGTTGCAGCTGTTCGGGTCGACGATGCCTGGGGAAACTCTGAGTGTTTTATTGAGGTGGATGACTGGACGAGCTCTGAGTAAACAATCAATCAATCAATTAATTCCACACTAGATTGACGGGGGTGGGGCTGGGGCTGTTCAACCACATTAGAGTGATGGAGAAAATTCTTAATGAAGTAGTAAAAAGTATATTATATCTTTGAAATGTAGAGCAGTCGAAATATGAAGTGAACTGTAAATGGACTTAGTCACTTTCCAGCAGAGGGAGCGACTGTCCTTTGTTGGGCTGGATTTACCTGAGCAGAGCGACTGTGTTGTCCAGAGAACCAACCACCAGGTCTGGATATTTATTCCCATCAACATCCAGCCCTCCAGACAGGGAGTACCCGAAAGTCCTGAACCCAGGAGAGATGTTGCTGCCCCTGATGACCTGTGGTGGTGGTGGTGGGGTGGGGGGGGTGGGATGTTGGTTACAGGCTTGTATTGTTATCTTTATGGGGACCTATTTCACTTCTAAACCATTGTACTGAGGACATTTCAACCTTATGAGGACCATTCTGCCTTATGAGGACATTTCTCCACTATGGGGACTTTTTGTTTGGTCCTCACAGTTTCAAATGTGTGTTCAAAAGTTCAGACTTGGTTTGAAGATTCAGGGTAGAATCAGGTTTAGTTTAGGGGTGAGGGTCCAGATAATGCTTTATGCTAATGAGGGTTCTCATAAGTAGAGAAAGAAGAACATGTGTGTGAGACCTGGCTTGGTTCTGTAGAGACCCCGTCACTGCTTCCAGTCCAAATCATCACACTTCCCGTTTTATAGAAAGGAGCTCCAACTGCAAAGTCTGAAAAATACAACCCATCGCTCTGATGAATGGATAGTGATTATTAAACATGAGCATCATGTCATCATCAGCCTGTTGCATCCTCACCCTGGAAGCCATCTTGGTTCAGGTCTCCGGCGGCAGTAACGGCCATGCCGAACCCAGATCCATCGGGCCCTCTCAGTACCACACTGGGCCTTGAATCAAAACTTCCTCCAGAGTTCATGTAGACATAAACTGCCCCGCCCACCTCCTGCTGACGGTGGAAGTAAAAAGGAGCGCCCACCAGCAGGTCGTTCCACCTGCAGGGCAGAACGAAGAAATTACCTAAACGTTCTGTGACCTCAGAGTCTTCAGGTTGTGTCTGCTCTGACCTTACTGATGTTAAATACGCTGCTCCTGTTTGTGAATGTTATTATCACAAACTCAAAGTTACTGTGACTCAGACACAAAAGCCCTGAGAGCAAGTGAAAAAAACATCTGTCAGGTTTTAATATAAATTTCAGCCACAAGAGGCTGTGAAAAAAAACCAAACCTGCCAGTGATTTTTTTTCCTTTGCCTTTTAGGGCCTCCATACAGATGACAGGATGAATTTTTAACACACGGGAGATGAATTTCTATTTCTAGCCGCTGATTGTTTAGTTTAGCCAATGTGACGCAGACAAATTTTTTTGAATTTCAAAATATCAAAGTAAAATACAATTATTACCAGGGGTGCACATAACTGGTACGCAAGTACGTATGCGCAGCGAAAATGAGAAATGCGTAACATCACGAGTGTCGTTACGGCGCCTTTGCGTACCTGACGATTACCGACATCAGAGATCTTGTCTACATGAAGCCATGTCAAAAAAACAAAAGACATTAAGCAGCTTTTTTGGCGCCGTAACGACAAACGTGATGTTACGCATTTCTCATTCTTGACGTGTATGCGTACTTGCGTACCAGTTATGTGCACCCCTGATTATTACATTTAAATTGTTGTCTGTTCCCAAACATTCAGTGTCATACCTCCCCTAAGTAGTTAATACAATGATCTGAGGATTAAACAGTAAAAAAGAAAGGTAAAATAAATGTTGTGAAACCTGAGTAGATAAAAGTTAATGATCAAAGTTGAAAGTTAGGGTGACTGATTTAGGCTCTTATGTCCTGAGCAGTGAGTCCCTGGTTCTCTTCTCTCTCCGAATTTCCTGTCTGTTACTTCCTGCCTGTTACTGATCTGTTTGGGGCAACTTTAAACAGATGTCTCTTCATATTAACTGACAGACGACTTTTCTGTTTGTCAGTTTTGTTTCTCTACACTGTGAAAACGACTCAGGTCACTGATCATGAGTTGGTTCTCCAGATGACCTGAATGATGAATCATGTGACCTGTAACACTTCTGTTACCCGTCATTGTTGAGGTCGGTGGTTGCCACGGCGTTACCAAAGTATGATCCCGTCTGTTCACCACGCAAAGTCTGCTGAACTATCAGCTCATTATTCTGTTTCACTGCCAACAGCACAGAACCACGAGCGTCCTCTTTACTGTCCTTAGGAGCTCCTGTTAATCAATACAACAATCAATACATCAATGCATGTGTGTTCTGACTGAATCAATTACAGAGGAGTGAAAGTGAAGCTGTCCATCACCTGTTACTATGGTTTCATTATCTTTAGAGAGGAGACGACGAGCCTGAGTGACTGAGTATCCTGAAAACACACACACACACACACACACACACACACACAAAAAAGCAGACAAAGCTGTGATCAGCTGTGATCAGCTGTGATCAGCTGGAGGATTCTGGATTCTCTGTTGACAGTTCACCTATATAAATGCTCCTGCGCTTCATGTTGGGGAAGGAGCTCTTCTGGGTGTCAAAGATGTCATCTGGATTCATCCAGGAGACATGAACGTTTCCTACAGTGCACACACACACGCACACACACACACCATGGTAACACAAGAGAACAACAGAAAACACATAAAAGTGGCCGATCAATTTGAGTCAACAAGAAGTGAAAGTGATCAAAAGACCAGACCAGACCAGACCGGACCCATACCTTGCCATTCATAGCTTCCAGGTGATCCGACGATGACCTCAGTCTGAGTGATGGAAGCTGAAATCCCCATGTTACACATGACCTCAGCTCTGACATCACCCAGGTGACTAAACACATAAACACACACACACAAACACACACACACACACACACACACACACACACACACACACACACACAGGGGTTAACTGACAAATATCATGTCATGTGTCATGTGACTTGTGACCTGTGTCAGGTGAGCTACCTGCAGGGCTGCTCTGGGTTCTGCCAGTGTAAGTCGTTGTCATCATACTGCAGGTTGTTTCCGCGGAGATAACAACGGCCAATCATTTGTCTGAGTTTTAATGGTCCATAGAGTTTAACGAAGCGATGACCACATGCCTGGAGAAAGGAGGACACAGGGTCAGTCAGTCAGTCAGTCAGTCAGTTAGTCAGATTAGCAAGTTAGACATGTGGTTAGTTAGTAAGATTTAGATACTAAGTCAGACATCTTGTTATAATTAACAAGTTCTTCAGTTGGTTAGTGAGGTCATTAATTATTCATGTTGTCAGTTGGTAGACAACAGGTTAGTGAGTCAATGAGTCAGTCATTGGTAGTTACTCAAATTGGCTCAGAAGCAGTCAGTCAGCATAGATCATGATTACGTTGATCAGTTAGTCAAGCACTGTTGTTGAGTTAATTGAGTTAATCATTTTTTCTGACAGCTCGTTAGCAGTCAGGTAGACAGACGGTGAGTTCATTTGTTAGGTCAGTCAGTTTGGTGGGTCAGTAATTTACATGATAGTTAGGAGACTAGTAGTTAAAGACAGTTGGTTAGTTGGTTGGCTGGTTGGTTAGTTAGTTAACCTACTGGGAATGTAAAGAGGATCAGTCAGAAACAGAGGGGTTCTGCTTGGTAGCCAGGTGGAGTTCATGGTCACGATGAGAACAAAGACTCACCAGGACCCTCCCCCCGGGTCGGCCCTGACTGGCTACTGAGACACCCAACCACATGTCCTCAATCAGGTCCTCAGACAGGTTCACATCTGAAACAGTAACAGAACAGTTTGATGCTCTGCAGTACACGGTCATGATCCAATGTTTGCTTTTACAATGTCACACATCACACATCCACCGACTGGCGATTGCCATGGTTACCACTCATTATCGCCCACTCAGGACGAAGCCTTATCATGTCTGAGTGTGTTGTGTTAGGCAGCAGCAGACAGCAGCTGTCACTTCACACTGAGGGATGGACTGCTCATAATGCACCAGGACACTGATAACATCAGACCTGACTCCTGCTCTGTGATTGGCTGACACAAACATTACAGATGAGCCAATGAGTGTCTCTTATTTAAATCAAATGAAAGGAACCTGTCTTACATCAGATATAAAATCACTGTTAAAGTCGACTCACTCGGATCAATGAGCTTCATCCTGCTGCAGTCTGATTGGTCCACAGTGATCGGACAGCTGTACACCCCTCCTGTACGATTGGCTGGAACATCAGGCTCCGCCTTCTCCTTGGGAGCTCCGACTAACAACCTGATGAAACAGGTGAGACAGGTGAGACAGGTGGCCTGTAGAGCAAGGCACTGTATCCTGAAACTCCTTCAAGGACACCTGGAGCTTTTAAATACATCATGGAACTTGTTCAAGAGCCCTGGGCCTTCTTCAAGGAACTCTGGAATGTCCCGGGGACTACAGGAGCCTCCTTAAGCATCCTTGAATTGTTCAAGGATCCCTGGGATTTTCTGAAATACTCAAGGAGCCTTTAAAAGCATCCTGGAACTCCTTCAGTGATACTTTGAATATCTTGAATGACCTTGGGAGTTTAAAACATTCTGGAACTCTATCATGGACCCCTGAAATATCTTGAAAGTACACCAGGAGTAGTCTTAAGCATCCTGAAATTCTTTCAAGGGCATGTGGAATGCCTTGAAATGCCCCAAAGGCATTTAAAAGTATTCCGGATGTCCTTCAAGGACACCTGGAATGTCCTGGAGGACTCTCAATCAGTGTGATGATCATACATTTAAGCTGGGTTCATTACAGTCCTGGAATAAACATAGACGTCTGGGTCTCAAGGACATTCAGGACTCACACAGACACGCACGCACGCACACACACACACACACACACACACACACACACACACACACACACACAGACAATGACAGACAGAGGACTGGAGGTTTGATTTGGCTCAAATCTCCTCATCACTTCCTGAATGCCCTTTAACTCCAGGACCTTCAGAGCTGAGTCAGTCTTCTCACACACCCCTAAAACCTCCTCCTTGAACTTCTTCAAGGACCTTCAAGGACCTGAGGTTTCTTTGAACTACACTTAATGTGTTTTCTGACACTGAAGATGAAGGAGGTGGAGCTCAGAGTGAGTAACAGGCAACCCCCAGCCCCACACATGTGGACACGTGGGGTCTTAGCTGATGGTGCTGCCTCCATGACAGGAAACCATGGAGTCGGATCTGACTGATGTCATCAAAGGTGATGCACAATACAGAGAGTGCCAAGAACATCTGCAAACACCTGAGCAGTGAGCAGGTGCTGGATGATGCAGATGTTCAGACGTCAAGAACATCTGGTCCAGAACATCATGAAGGTCTCCTGAAAACTCCTCAAGGACCCCAAAAACCATGTCTTTCTTAGTTCTGGATCAGGTCTAGATGTTTCTGTTTGACCAATCACAGAGGAGCAGGCATCTGAGGGGCGGAGACATTGACCCCCTGACCCCAGAACTCCCACAGGAAACCGCATTATTACAATATGTGTGTGTGTGTGTGTGTGTGTGTGTGTGTGTGTGGTCCATTAGCAGCCAATCCAATTAGAGAACATAAAGATGGTCGGCATGGTGACCATGGAGACAGACAGTCAGGTGACCTCCGAGTGACCTCATGACTGTGTACCAGAGGGGGGGAGGGGGCTAAGTGACGACACTGTAGCCCTTAAAAGGACCCCTACAACCTCCTCAAGGACCTCTACAACTTTCTCAAGGATCTCCTCAAGGACCCCAAAAACTTACTCAAGGACCCTAAAACAGACCCCTCAAACCTCTATCAAGGTTACAAGGACCTAGGGTCCTTCCTCAGCGAGTCCTGGAAGCACCTCAAGGACCTCAAGGACCCCAACCACACCCTTGTCCCTGATGCAGTGATGCTTTCTCATACTTCAAGAAAAACACATTATTAACACTGCAGGGCATTCACCTGACTGTGTGTGTGTGTGTGTGTGTGTGAATTCCTCTTGTGTAACAGAGTTTAAAGTATTTTTCATTTACAGAACACATGAAGCGTATTATTACACTACAAAACACACACAGTAATACGCACACAGACACACACCCACAGTGTGTGTTCAGATAGATGAGCACAGTCTGGTCTGGTAGTTTTTGTTGGTCTGTTGTCACATCCAGAGACCAGGTTCAGGTCCAGACATATGTTCAAACATACAACACACACAAAAACTGAGGGTTCATACTTCCTCTTCTAGCCTAAGTTGACACAGGCATCTGTCAGCCAATCAGAGAGCAGCATGTTGCTGTCTCTGATGTGATCTCACAAGTCCATGTGAACTGTCTATAGCAGAACCACAACCCCAGGCTACTCACTGAAGCAGGAAGTCTGAGCGATGACTGACAATCATGATGACCTGAACAGGAAGAGATCTTATAATCCACCTGCTTAACCATGTGTATGGTTATGTGAATATTTGGTAACCGTGGTAACAGGCCATCGATCAGACTGGCAGCAGCAGTTAAACCCGTGGTCTTTAGTGTTTGTTCCACTCTGTTACTGACCATCCACCTGACCTGAAATACAGTTGTGACTCAATGTTTCCATGGCAGCAGCTGTCCCTGAACCTCAGTAAGGTCTTATTTTATCCATTACTGACAGCTAGCTCGCTAGGCTAATGCTACTTATCTGTTGCTGTTGATGTTTCCCAGAGGCCACCTACAACACATGATACGCATCTACACAGATGATTGGCCGAGTCAGACAGACAGGTTCTCAGACAGACAGGTGAACAGTCAGACAGGTGTATACTCACATGAAAGTGTCTGTCTTCAGGTCTTGGTGCAGGGCGACAGACAGCCCAAACAGGCTCCCGTCTCCACCCATCTTCAGCAGCGGGAATGACGTGTCAAGGTTAAATGACACGCTCACACTTACACAAACACTTAACAGCACACACACACCTAACGCCATGGTGACACACACCTGAGAGGATGTAAACAACAAAAGCACTATTACATCACTGTCCAATATTACATCACTGTAAAACAAAACAACTTATGATAATGAGCGAAACAACTGAGTGTAGTGAAATGAAAAAAGTGTTTGTCGATTGTTTTTTTCTTGGTGCATTGAAGTCATGTGACCTGCTGAGAGCTCTCACCTGATAAGAAGACATCTGTTGGTTTAATTCAACAGGTTTCTCAGTGTTAGATACCTGTCTCACTGACTGAGTCCCACAAGGCTCTGTACTGGGTCCTCTCTGTGTTACATTACTATCACTGAGTATTCTCCTCTATGCAGATGACACTGTGTTGTACTGATCAGCCGCTTTCAGGACTGAGGCTAGAGCTGGAGTTGATACTCAGCTCCAGTTTGGATCTGATCAGATTTAGTCACCTTCCTGTCTATTTACACCTGACTGACACATTTTGAATCAGGATCATATAGAGCTCAATCTGGAGTATCTGTACTGTAACTGCAGTTGTTTGATAAACAGATTATCAGATGAATTACCAGTCAGACTTTCTGTCATGTCAGTGTATAGACCATAACTGCATCATTATATCATCAATTGGTTCAATTAAATCGGCCAAACAAACTTGACCAATATGTCTTAGTGTCTCTGGTAATAATGAGACATTAAATCATTAATTTCACAGGTAAATTGAGTTTTTTGGCTGATAATCATGATGATGGTTAAAGTTTCTCTTCAATCAGATAGAAAAAGATTCTTGTCGTTTATGCTGGTAAATAACAGTTAACTGTATTTTTCTCTGAAAGTAAAACTCATTCAGAAACAAACTGTCGTTTTTTACTTCAGTAAAAGATCAGAGTTCTTGTGGTTCTGATAAAATAGAATTGCATGTACACACTTAGAATAATTCGCTCTTCAGTCTCTAAAATAATTATAATAAAATAATAATTTTAAATGCATATATTTCTCAGCCAATAAATAAATATTGAACATTAATTTTACTCATATCAAGTCATTCTGGAATTAAATTCACAGTTCACTCTGTTGTTTATGACAGTAGATGATAACAGTATTTTTCTGAGTAAAATTTAACTCTGAAGTTTTTCTTTTTACAGTGAAGTTGTCGGTTTGACTTCTGGTCAAACGGTCACTGTGTTTCCTCGACAGGTGAATTCACTGAAGTTCAATAAATGAACCAGAGAAATAATCTGCAAGAGAAGAAAGATTTCAAACCTGTTTCTCTCCAGTCAACAGAAGCAGCTCCTTGTTCGTTTGTGTGTTTGTTGATGAAAGTAAATGAAAGCAGCAGCTCCTCGTCCTCAGCAGGTCATCGGTTTGATTCCCGCTCTGCTCCGACTGCTACTCAGTCTGCTGTCGACTGATCTGCACACACTCAGTTTCCCTCTCCTCTCTCTCTCTCTCTCTGTTTCACCTCTGAGACTCTCATCCCCCCTCCCCCGCCCACTCTCTCTCATTCTCATTCTTCAGTTGTGCTCGCTCGCCCTGAAATGAAATCATGTCTGTGTCTCTGTGTGTGTGTGTGTGTGTGTGTGCTTTAACCCACCCACACACACAGGCCATAAATGGATTTGGGCGTGCGAGGGCACCTTGATTGTCTCTCTCTCCACACACACACCCTCCTGTTATTAATGTGTGTGTGTGTGTGAGTGTGTGTGAGAAAGTGAATGTCACACACACACTTACTTCCTGTCTTTGTGATGACTTCCTCTTTCTCTCCTTCTGATTTTCAGAGACAGTTAATCAGTCTTACACACACACACGTTTGTACGCGTATCTTTGTGAGGACCAACTCTGTCTGATTCACAGTTCACTGAAGTTATTCTTTATCTCAAACTGTTCTGCAGCCAATCAGCTGAACCTCTGACTGAAACATAAACAGCACACCTTCTTCTAATTGGCTGAACCTCCTGAAGCCTGTGAAGGGGCGGCAACCAGCACACGTGTACACTGAGCACTGTTTACTGTGACATCATGCTGATTTAGTCTTTCAGTCATGATCTGTATATAAACATGATTCTGTATCTGCTGCTAAAACACAACTGAGTACAAAACACTGCTAAGAAAACGTTTTGGTCGATCGACTGAACAGTGAACGTCTGTATACAAAGATAAACAGTGTTGTCAACATGGCAACAGGCTAACGGGCGTCTAACTAGGCAGGAGGTGGGATTATGCAAATGTTAAATATAGTGATGAAAGTATGTTATGAGACAAAAGGTTGGAAAACAACTGAGGTGTTTCAGGCTCTTCAGGACCACAGTCCTCTGTGGGGGAGGGAGAACGTTTGCACCAAACTCCATTTAAAACAACAGTAATTTAACATCATCATGCCTGCTGGTTAGTTTGCATCCAGTGAACCAAACAGATTTTACTTCAGTAAATTACATTTGAATTTAGATTATTTCTGACATCTTTGATTAGTTTTTAGTTGATGTGGATCAAAGTGGACCAGACTCACACCGGTCCTCATAAAGACAGACATACAAGTGCACACATATGTTATATCTCCAGCTGCATCAGCACCCTCATGCTGAAAAAGTCTCTTGTCTCTCTGACACACACACACACACACACACAGGTTATCTGATGCTGCTGTGGTCACATCCACAATCAACCAATCAGAACACCTCTGTCACAACATGAAGCTGACAAAGGGCGACTGATGAAAGGCTTCATGCACTTGCACCACAGAGACCAGAGCTTCACCTGAACGCGCCACAGAGACCTTACCTGCATGTATACTCACCTGCACCTGTATGACAGGAAATGACTCAGTCTGGTTCCACCTAACAAAATAAAAGCATAGTGTTTCTGCCCTCACTGCGACATCACAGTGACACCACAGCGATCTCTAATCACAGTTATGGATTAACTATGACATCATGCATTACTGACATTGTGGGACTCCATGAAATTTCATTTTAGTTTGTTTCAGTGACTGAAGATTAAAAGTGAATTATACATTTACACTAACAGCAGCTGATTTCATTAGATTATAAAATGACCAACTGTTGTGAAATATTCAGCTTAAATGTTTCACTGAAGTTAAACTGGTGTCCAACTGGTGTCACTGGACTCCAGAGCTGGTTTAAGCTCAGACTTGTTGGAGATACTGGTCTAATAAAGGCTCAGACCTACATGTGTTATCAGTGAAGGTTACTTTCTGTGTACAGCACACTATCACACAGAGATCAGTGTGACAGAAACTAAAGGAGAATAAAAAAATAAAATCAAAAGGCATATTAAGAAAAACTATGTAAGAATTAAACAGACAAGATCTAATTAAAGTGTAAGGTTAAAAGATTACATGAAGGCAGAGGAGAGCAGAGCAGTTTTTAGCTTCTTTTTAAAGACAGTTACAGTTTGATCAGACCAGATCAGATCTGGCACTGGGACCTGGTTCCAGCTGGTTCCTGCAGAGGGCAGCACAGTGACTGAAAGTTATTTCACCCCGCTCAGTTTGAACTCCAGGCTTCACTGACTGAAATATATTATAATATAATTATAATAATTATAATATATCCCAGATCATTTAGTGACTTGTAGACAATAAGTGAAACTGCTGGAGTCAGTCACAGACCTGAGAACTGGAGTCCTGTTCTCTCTGTTCTCTGTTCTGTCAGAACCACAGCAGCATCTGAACAGCTGTAGCTGGTGGTCAGACCTGGTCTCAGGGAAGAGAGCACTGTGGTTGACTGTGGACGATATAAAGACATAAAGGAGCTCCTCCAGGTCTTGGTTAGACACACAGGGCTCTGTCTAACATCTGGTGCAAAGTGCAGCACAACTGTCTTTTCTAGTTTCACACCGACACAGTTGTCAACTCCCGTCCAGGCCCTCATGGTCTAAATAGGAAATACACTCGGTGTGTTGTTCTTAACATGAGGTGAGATCAGGAGCTTTGTCATCTTGAGGCAGTAGAAAGTGACGGACCAACAAAAACCTGGTCTGAGACCAGTGTCTCAGTGTTTCAGTGTTATTTCAAAGACAAATTATCAAGACATTAACACAAAAATACAGGCAATTGCATAACATGTCTGTTATACACAATCAGAGTGTGATGACAATGAGCTTCAGCTGTTTGGATCAGTGCGGTGGTCGACCACAGGTTCATCACAAACTGAAGATTAATTCACAATTCATCAGAATATAAATATAATTCAGTTAAATGAAGCGATGGAACAAGCGTATGAAAACTCAAACACCTAAGAGAAAGACAGATGAAGAAAGGTGAAGAAAGGTTCAATCATCAGTCAGTGAATCAGTGGAAGCTCTGAATTTGTTTAACCTGATGAACCTAAACTTGTGAGTCACCAGGTGACAGAACCTGAACCAGAAACAGCCTCATTCTGAACCTTTAAAGCTAAAGAAATCTTTACATCTGACCTGTACAGCAGCTGGTACGCTTAGCTTAGCTACTCTGAGGCATATAAAAAGAAGAAACAGAGCTGCACTACAAACTTTTATTTTATTTATTTTCTTTGTTTTCTTGGTGAAATATTAAAGAAATAAAAATAGATGTTTTCACAGATTTTGTTCAGATTTTAAAAACAGTTTAACATGTTGAGCTTTAGAGAAGCTAAGCTAAGCTAAGCAACAGTAGCTGTAGTACCTGTACCTGTGTACCTGTTTCCCCTGTGTTCTCACATGCTGACCTGAAGACAAAAGGATTCAAACACCAGAGAAAAAAAAAACAGACCTGAACCCAAACAGACCAAATAGAGTCCTCCAGACCAGACCAGGACCCTTCATCCACTGCGCATGTTTTCATGACGTCCTGTTAGCGTCGATCTTAACAACCCAGGATTATGTAGCTCACTGGCTAACAAATATTAATTCAGGTAACCACAGCTAAGGTTAGCGGGCAGCTATCTGTGAGCTAGCCGTGGCTAACCATTGCTAACAGTAAAGCTAAGTTTAGTTACTGATTTTCCCTGAGTTGATCTCTCTGGAAAAGCAGTGGTGGCCTCAGACACAGCACTGACTGTAGGACATCTGAGTGTCAGTTATGCATGAAAGTTGAAAGAGAACAGAAGCTTCAGCTGCACATGTGCAGTGAAGGTGATGCCAGGTGAGCTGCAGGTCCTGAGTCTGGAGGGGGCTGGATCAGTTCACGCTCAGCCTTTTATCTAAACCTGGGGGTTTGGACCTTGAGCCATGAGGCTGAGGACAGAACCAGAACCTGAAATCAGGTGAGGAGGTAGATTTATGGGTTAGTATTCGAGACAGGTATGAACCAGGTCCACAGGTATGTGGAGGTGCAGCTGGGCTTTTCCATACCCTTAAAACCATGACTGTGAGAGTTTCAGGTCTTCCAGTGTAGTCTACACCAGTCTAGGCCAGTCCGGTTCAGTCCAGTTCTCTCAGACATTGGGTCGGATCTCAGCGTAGTTCTTGACAACTCCAGAGAACCTGATGATTTGAATCTCAGGGTTTTTCGCTTTGAAGTCCTGCCACAGGTACTCAGGTGACAGAACCTTACTGGGCTTGTTGGTCCACATGTACCTGAAAACACAGGAACAGGAACTACAGTCATCACAAATACAACCATAACCTGTTCTGGCGACTCTCCTCCTGGCTACCTGTTCAGGTAACTGTGCTTACCTGTTCAGGTGACTCTCCTCCTGCCAGGCAGCCTCGATGTCTTCCTGGGCATCAGCCTCAAAGTTGGCACGGCAGGTTTTGGTGAGCAGATGTACTTCCTGCAGGAGGCCTCCGAACGCGCCCCCACAGTAGTAAAAGTCTCCCTCCTCAGGAGCAATGTAGGCTCTGGAGGCGGGTCTCCGCTCGTAGGGGAACCTGCTGCGTTTGTCTCTGTAGTAACCTGCAGACACAGGTAGGGAAAAATGGAACATATCCAAATAGAGATCAATCCAAACCTCACCTGGACAGTGAGTATCCCTCCGCCTCAGAAAATAGTCCTAGTGAATACAAAGACTTTCTCATTACAGCTGACAGAACAGAAGAAGAAGAGAGGAAGGAGTCTTTTCTGACCTGGATGTACCACAGCGACCAGTCTGCCTAGTGACTCCGTCCCCCAGCGGCCATGGAACTTAGAATCCACGTCCAGACAGAAGATGTAGTCGGTGGACTTAAAAAGCTTCTCCTCTATCAGCGTCTGGATCATCTCCATCCTGCGAGCAGAGATCTCCTGCCAACGCTTGGAGCTGGGAACTGAACGCACCATCAGCTAGAGGAGGAAGAAGAGTTGTTTTAATAAACTGGGCGGAAAGAGTCCAGCTGATCTGGGGTCAGTTTGTTGGAGACAGAACATTCCACCTGCTCCTTCCTTTACCTGTCTGCCGGCGGCCATCTTGACCATGGGCACCTCCTTCGGCTGGTCAGTGAAGACGTACACATGAACCCTGAACCCAACAAAGAAGTGCTGCTCTGCAGTCTCCAGGAAGTTTCTTAGGAACATGATGTACCTGTGGAAAAGGTGAGAGGTCACCTTCTGGTCAAAGTTTAAACCAGACATGCTGCGTTCAGGGTTGTGTGGACATCACAGCACTGTGGCATCATACTTTCCCACAGCAAACACGGTGGCGGCGATGGTGATGTTCTTCGGCCTGTAGATGCTGTCGAGGAGAACTGGGTTAAAGGTTCCCTCCCAGACCACAGGGGCCAACCAGGGTGTCACTGTCACCACGTCATTACTGCAATTACAGACAAATACTGATGTCATCAACAAACAGCCAACAACAACAACAGCAATGAAGAGAGATGGCAGTGAACTCACCCCTTCACAATGCTGGGCTGTTCGTACTGCAGACTGAAACACAAACAGTTTCTTCATTAGAAAACTATACAACAGTGTAAGGAGGGTTGATGTCATTGCTTTTATTCTGAAAAGAACTTTGTGTTACATTGTTTGTACTCGTATCTAGTCTGTAGATTTAAAGAGACAGTCAGTTCTCAGTGATCAGAGTTGGTCACATCTGAAGAGAACATTTCACCTTCTGACCAGCAGTAGTCACATACACACTAGGTGACAGTCAGTGGTCCCAATGTACATGAGGCTCCACCCACCCATAACTGGCAGGTGTGTTAATAGTGAAATTAAATGTGATGATGAAGATGAAGATGAGTGTACTTACTGGTCTGGAACCACCAAGCTGGAGTCATGAGCCCTGAAATCGGCATGAGGAGCAGGTCTACACACACACACACACACACACACACACACACACACACACTCAGTGACAGTCAGTGGTCCCAATGTACATGAGGCTCCACCCACCCATAACTGGCAGGTGTGTTAATAGTGAAATTAAATGTGATGATGAAGATGAAGATGAGTGTACTTACTGGTCTGGAACCACCAAGCTGGAGTCATGAGCCCTGAAATCGGCATGAGGAGCAGGTCCACACACACACACACACACACACACACACACACACACACACACACACACAGTTAATGAGTTACCTGTTTTCTGCTTGTCACTAAAGTGTAACTGTCACTTCAGTGGTGAACAGATGGCACCTTTACACACACACACACACACACACACACACACACACACACACACACACACACACACACACACACACACACTGATGGAACAGGACAACTTGATATGGAGGAGGAGCCGGGGATTGAACCACCGACCTTCTGGATATTGGACGACCTGCTCTACCTCCTGAACAACAGCTAACCTGAACTGAACATAATAATGAACAAATCAATAAACTCATTCAGTCAAGGAATCAATGAATGAAACACCAGTAAATGTTCCTGTGACAGAGGGTCTGAGGTCTCAAGGACTCACTGAGGTGGATCTCAGAAACTCTCTGACCAGAACTGAAATGTGAGCACCAGACCAATCAGCCGGGGAACGCCTTGTCAATTAGGAACGCCTGGTCAATAAGGAACGCTTTGACAATAAGGAATGCCTCGTCAATAAGGAACGCCTCGTCATTAAGGTACGCCTCATCAATAAGGATGCGTCGTCAATAAGGAACAACTGGTCAATAAGGAACGCCTCGTCAATAAGGATGCGTCGTCAATAAGGAACGCCTCATCAATAAGGAACGCCTCATCAATAGGGAACGCCTCATCAATAAGGAACGCCTCATCAATAAGGAACGCCTCGACAATAAGGTACGCCTCGTCAATAAGGTACGCCTTGTCAATAAGGATGTCTCTTCAATAAGGAACGCCTGGTCAATAAGGAATGCTTCATCAATAAGGAACGCCTCATCAATAAGGAATGCCTCGTCAATAAGGATGCCTTGTCAATAAGGAACGCCTGGTCAATAAGGAATGCTTCATCAATAAGGTACGCCTTGACAAATGAAGAACACCGTGTCAACAAGGAACAAGGAAGCAGAAAGTTTAGATGAGTCATCCAGATCAACGCGGTGTTGAAAACAGGAGTGTATTGTTGAACTTAGTGCTGAACTGGCTGCAGATCACATGACAGAAAGCACAGTTTATCCACCTGGTCTTTATTTGTTGGTGTTGGTCACACGCCCAGTCATATAGTAATACTGATCTGTGACCAGTGCTGAGATCCTGGTGATAATGAATTAGAAAGTCTAAAGGTTGGAGATTAGAGGCACCGGTCGCCAGTTTGATTCCCAGACTGGCAGGATTAAATCTGGGTGGAAAAAGTGAAAGAACAACACTTATCCAAACCCTCATCAACACCACCAACTGCTGCAGTGAGCTGCTCAGAGGCAGCAGGTCAGACTGTGGTTGTACTGGGCAGCTTCCAGGTGAGAATGTGTAACTGTGTGGATGTGATCGTAGTGTTTGTGTAAACGAGAGGCTTTTCGTGTGTGTGTGTGAATGTAAGAAACAGAAAGAGTCCTTCACTGTTTGAATGTGCACTGGTGACATTTTGCACAGAAACACCTTGGCACTGGAACAGGTGGAGAAGATCCCACAGACACTGATAAACAGGTGAAGGTCAGAAAAGTGGGTGGAGCAGACAGATACAGTGTGTTTGTGTTACTGACCGGTCTACTGGAATTTTGTCTTTCTGCTCAAAGGACACGACAATTCTGCAACACACAAACACAGACCAGATCACCAGGTGTGACTTCAACCGTCACCTCCACCGTTGTGAGGACTGAAGCTGTGATGATGTGAATGTGAGGGAAACAATCAATGCTTTAATCCATCAATCATAGGAATTATTTAAAAAATGTACTAATGAAATATTGATCCATCAATAAATAAATCCACACTGTGTGTGTGTGTTACCTGTAGGCCCGGAAGATGTAGGAGTACAGCACTCTGTGGGTTCAAACAGAAACACAATGATTAATCAATAGTCATCAATTATCACTGATCAGCTAAGTCACCAGGTCAGAGCCACCTCCTCCACCAACCAGTTAACTACAGAAAATGTGGTCACAACCTCCACTTCCTGAGTTACAGTACTGAATAAAGGCAATGATGTCACAGTGACCTTTGACCATTAAGTTCTAATCAGTTCATCCTTGAGTCCAAGTGAATGTTTGTGAATATGAGGTTCCCTGCAGGTGTTCCTGAGAAATCAGATTCACCATCCTGACTGAGGCTGATCTAACAGAACCCGTCATCTGGACTTTGACCAATCGTTGGACAGCGTCAGATGGAGTGACTCCTCAAACTGAAGGAGAACCGAGGTCTGTACTACGAAGCAAGATTTGAGGTCTACAAGGTAACTTCAGGTTAAAAACTCCCCCGTCTTTCACATGAATGCACTCGTACCTGGACAGCTAAACCCAGAGTTAAATGAACTAGTTGATAACCAGCTTCATAGCTCAGGTTATCCAGGACAGTCAGTGTTAGGTTCAGTTAAGCCAGAAAAAGAAGATTTATCCTGGGTATGTTGAACTTGCTTCATGGTCCAGGCCTCTGGCGGTTGTTATGTTAACAAGCAGTTCCAGTTGTTTCAGGATGTTTTCAGGAAAATCTTTGCCACCAAGGCAAAAATAAATAAATACAAAATTAAAATAAAAATCTAACCAGAATGCCTTGGGGATTCGACAGCAGCCCTGTATTACATAATCCAGTGATATTTAGGAAACATTAATATCGGCTAATGCTCCAATAAAAAATGAGCTAACTCAGGTATTTTCAGAGGAAAAGAGAAACAGAGGTGAGTTTGGTAATCAGAGCAGGGATCAAACGTTAGTGAGGGTAAAGACCCACCTATCTCCTTGCTCTCTTAAAAATCTATGTTAGCTTCACTCTCTGTCCTTTCACTAACTACCTACTATACTCACTGCGAAACTCCACACTTCATGACTCCCCGATGTAACTTGACTATTGACACACACTTCACTGTGGTAACACACTGGTAGACTACGTCTCTCACGTCTGCTGGTTAGACTGAGTCCCATGACACACACAGGTGAGTTAGACTGTTGTTACGATGTGACAACAGTGAACAGTGAAGCACTGGAGACAGATTGTCGACGACTTCATTCAGCAACCACTAAAAAACTTAGTTATAACTGTCACTAACTTTTATAACCAGATCCTCTAAATCTGGATTCAAAACCAGATTTTTCTTTTACAAGACTCACAACAGAGCTCAGTTCAACCCTTAACACACCGACACACACGCTTTCTTTTGTTGTCTCTTTGTGGAAACGTTTGCGAAGCTCTCTGAAGCCAAGTCACTGAACAAACTAAACCTGATGAATGTACTTACCTTGCTTTGTGCTGAGCTGAATGGAGCTCAGGACCAGGATCCAGATCCGTATCTGGATAAGTATAACAACAAGAGTTCACCGAGGTGAACCCACCTGACTTGGTCTTAATCAATTTTTGAAAAAAGGTCTCAACAAATTAGAGAAAGAATTATGGGAAAGAGTTCAGGCGGCATTCAGAGAGTACAGAACCCACAGGGACTGAGTCCAGAGCCAGAGGGACTGAAAGAAAACCAGAACCAGAGACATTCTGGTTCTGGTTTTCTGTCTGTTTCTAAATTGACACCCATTCACAATATGGCCAAGTGCAAATATCCAAATCACAGGAACTGCAGTTTGTTGATAAAAGGAGAGGGGTATACATCTGCAGTATCAGAGCTGCATTACCAGCAGTATCAGTACTACAGTTACTGCAGTATTACTACAGCACAGTAGTCAGCAGTACATCAACAGCAGCAGATGTAGGATCAGTAGTATTTGTGACAGTAACAGATGTAGTATCAGTTGTATTTCTGACAGTAGCAGATGTAGTATCAGAAGTACTCACCCCAGTAGAATTAACAGCAGAATCACGGTCACAAATTTAACGTTCAGTAAATGCATCTCACAGTCCGAGTCAGACCAGGACAGTCCTGATCCACAGGGTGAGAATCCTTAGTTCAGTTCAGTGTGTTGTTGTTCAGCCGACTCAGTCTTCAGTGAGGTTGTGTTCAGTTGTGTTTGCACCAGTGTGTTGAGAAAGAGCAACAACCAGGAAGCCACAGTCCGGTGAGCTGCAATGTCTACAGGGGGGGGCAGAGGAGGAGGCGGGGGTGGCGGGGGTGGCGGGGGGGGGGGGGGGGGGAGAGATTACATTAGTGCTCCACACACAGGAGTCTCAGCTCAGAGGTTTGTTGTGTCCTCTGCTGCTGTTACAATGTGACTGATGGAGGTAAACTGGTGGAGCTGATAATACAATGTAACTTCTAATACTGTCATGTCTGTTCAAGGTGGGGTAATTTATGACTTCTCCTGTGGAAATAACCTCACTGGACTCACATTTGTTTGTGACATTTCATCCTGCTGGGCAGTGTGTTTTGTAAACCAGCATCGATGCAGAACTGTTGTTGGAGGCTTTCTAACCCCATCTTCACTGATTCACTGGCTCATTTGTTTGGAACAAAACTGACTGAGGCGCAACAACAGATCATCACCTCCTGCTTGTTTCCTGCACCAACCAGCAAAGTCACAGGAAATATGCTCACAACCTCTTTCCTGAGTAACAGCACTGAATAACAACCAGGAGTGTTTCTGCATGCTGCACTGAAGGTAACCTTTGACTTTTTGTATATCAAAGGTCATTGTGTCATTTTATCCCGTTAGACATTTGTGTTCAGCTGTGTCATAATTAGTGTATGAATTTGTGAGTGATGGCAAAAATGTGTTTTGTGAGGTCACAGTGACCTCTGACCTTTGGCCACTAAATTCTCATCACTGAGTCCATATGAATGTTTGTACTAGATCTGAAGAAATTCCCTCCAGGTGCTACTTAGATATTAGGTTCAGGAGTATGGGATGGACAGATGGCACTGGCTGTCGCTGGCGTGGAGGCATAAAAAGGAAATGGGGTGGGGGTGGGTCTCTACATCACCACTGAAGAACTATCCTCCCAGTCTCAGAGCTTCATGAATTGTTGTGCATTGTGTGATTTTGTCTGTTATCCATCCAGCTCAGGATACTAGAGAGGAATACGTCTCCTGACACTGAGGAAAGTGACGAGTGTGAACACACAGCAAGACTCAATCATTAATCCAGGTGTAGCTCATAGACAATGATCGAAATGTCTTTGTACAGATCAGACCACAATATGGCGGCAGTGGTGGACAGCCTGTCAGGAGGCGCGTCTGGTTCAGTTAGCCCTCAAAAAGCAACTAAGGAGGGATGACGAACTCATCAGGTAACATCTGCTACTGCTCTCACCTGAAAGGTAGACATTACATAAAAGAGAATTCAGAGGCACACCTGGCTAATTCTCATGCTACTGCTGCCAAATCTTAATGGTAAAAGAATAAATTTTATTCTGTTATTCTGTAATAACATTTCATAATTTGTTGATTATGTTTTGTTTCAATAATCTGAAGTTATCAGATTAATGTAAAAAGGTACAACAAGAAAGCAAAGAACCACTGAAGCAAAAATACTGAAAGTTGTACCTAAGTACAGTACTTGAGTACCTGTACTTTGTAAGTCCTGATCTGAACTATGTTCAGTTGATAAACTGTAACTTTATTATCAGCTGTTAACACCTGTTTAACCTCCTCACCTGTGTGTGATGGATGTCTCAGTTTCTTCTTCCTGCAGCTCCTCTTACAACATCAATAATCATTATCATTATTGATTAATCTAACAGTTATTGTTTGATTAATCATTCACTCTATTGATTATCAATCAACAGTCAAACCTCAGATTTTAAAGCAAATGATCACAGGTCAGATTTAGTGAGTGGCAGAAAGTAGCTGAGTACATTTACTCAAGTACAGTTCTGAGGTTCATGTACTTTTACTGCAGTACATTGATGTGGCAGCTGTAAAGGCCCCTGGCTAGGGGATACAGACCATGTTCACAGGCCCCTGACTGGGATCATCAGGCCCTTTCTGGCCCTGTCCTGGTATTAACATCCATCTCAGGTGATCCGATCACAGGTGGACAGCCCGAAGTTCAGGTGTGAACGCACCCAAGACCCACTGAGGCAGCAATTGAGATCTGATCAGTCAGACCACCATATCCATCACAGTTTCCCAGGTCGAGCTGTTGCACTCGACAAGTGGACTGTGTGTGCGGAGCACAGTGTTTGCCGGATGTCAAGACTTTAATATGAAGACCATATTATCTGTGTTTGTTACTGCTGTTTATATTCCTTCAGGTACAAATTCAGTACTGCTGTTTCTGTGAGGGAGGACTTCCGTAATGTTGTGGTGCTACTTTGTATTGCATAATACCAGTGAAGAAGTTCACCCCACCCAAACAAACCCTCTAACATGTCCCAGTTTTTGCCCTTACTCCCAGCACAGCTGCACATCAGACCACATGTTCAAACCTGAATCACAGACTGAAACAACCGGAAAGTCCGGTCACACGCACCTGAGACACAAACACAGTCAATAACTTTCAAAAACCTGAACATGTCACAGTCACAGTCAGGGGGTAGGACTCCACACCAGACTCCATAGAAAAAACGCTGTATTTTAGGATACCGCTGAACTGAGTCTTTTACTAGCCGAGGCAGCTGGTGTGACGTCTGCTGCTTCTCTAAAACCTGCATGGCCAGGTGGAGGTGAGATGGAGGTCAAACCGGCTCACAGTAAAAGACAACTGATTGTTGATCCTCTACACGTCATCCGTCACTCCGGACCCCCGGGTGACAACCGGAAACACAGCGGGAGTCGGTCCCGACAGAGACACGAGAAGAAAAACAAGAAACTGAAACATCAGGACTCACCGTGTCCGATGATGATCTCAAACAGCTCTTCTTCTTTCTTTACTTCTCTTCTTCTTTCTTTACTTCTCTTCTTCTTCAGTGGTGTGTAACAGCGACTCCGCAGTCTGTGACAGCAGCTGGCCTCCACCTACATTCATTACTGCCCTCTCCTGGAGCCAGTCACTGAACTTCTCCCCTTCGTGTTTCCCCGCAGCCCACTCCTCTTCCTCCCATCCCCGGTCTTTGCATGTCCTCCCCCGGGGCCTCTCTGAAGTGGATCTGCAGCTGGATGTCCTACAGACTCTGGTGCCTCTCTGGTGCCAGAGACCAGCTGATGGTTCCCTGAGCTCTTCTCTTGGTTTGTCAAATGGTTCTGAGGTCTGAGCACAGCTGCACAGACAGGACCTCAGACCTCAGACTGCTGTGTCTCCACCTGCTGGTGGAGTAACTCAGCGCACTCACACCAAACACGTTCCCGCTCCGAGTCCCGCATGAAACCAACAGAACAGAGGCACTGAGGACGGAAGCAACCGTTAGACCGCCAGGTGACCCCCCAGCCCCATGCAAGAGTTTCCATAGGTTCTTGAATGTTTCCCAGGCGACCTTGAGTGAGAAGCTCATGGTAATAAATATTTAAACTGCTACATATAAAAATGTATCTAATAATGTTTTCATTATTATGATGTCATTGTATCATTGTTTTCGTGATGTCACAGCGTCAACATCACTAAATGTTTCCATAACAACCAGAAAATGAATGTGTGGCCTGAAAGCGAAAACTGTGATGTCATCACTTTATCAAGTAAGAGCCAATGTGAAGAGGGTTCAGCCTTCAAAGTAAAAGTTTAAAAGTTTAACCAGTTATCATTGTTTGTAATAAACACGTGACTGAAACCCACCCTGTGTTCATGAGAGGGAACCTCTTTGTGTTTGTATTCAGTTACATTTGTTTTTCAATTAGTTAGTCACTGACAATGTCCAAGCTTTTATTTTGTAAAGGTGAGTGTGTCACTTCCTGTGAGGTGTACAATCTGAGGTTTAGAAAATGAAAGTGAAGGGACTTCCACAGCAGAAATCCACTGAGCGGGAAAAATATTCCCACGTGACATCACAAACTATGTGAATGAATGAAAATGTTTCGAATATTCTGTTCATTCTGATTCATCCTCAGATCTGCTTTTAAAAAGTAACTGAGTACATTTACTGCAGTACTGTACACAGAGGAGGTACTTTTACTTCCATGTTGTACTCGTACTGCTCCACATCTGTCTGACAGCTGCAGCTGTTTCACAGCTTTTATACAACATGAGACTGGTGCTTCTACTGCAGTACTACTGCACTGGTATCAGTACTGTGTGGTACTGGTACTTCTACTGCAGTATGACATACATAGATAGTGAGGACCAAAGACAGTATTTTCCTAACAGAGTGAGGATGTTCTGTCTGGTCCTCAGTGTCCAACACGTCTTCAAACAGCTGTATAAAGGTTAAGACTCAGTTTTAGGGTCAGAGTTAGGCATCATGTCAATGAGTGTGTGTGTGTGTGTGTGTGTGAAAGGGAGAGTAGAAACAGTGGCTCTGGGACTTTCTCTCTCTCTTTCTCTTTCCTGTCCTGTTTGAATAAAAGTCCTGAACTCAGACCAGCAGCATGTTGGAGACACTCACACTCAGCACAGATCACATCTTCATCTTCATCACCTTCATCATGATCAGCTGGACCGGCCTTTTCATCCTCTGCAGCGTCCTGAGTCCTGCTCTCTGCTGTGATTGGCTCAGACACTATGGTCACTACAGCAACATCTCTCTGACTCTCATCCGCCTCATGGTGAGTACAGCACTGACTCAAGGTCCTGGAAGAAGTTCCAGGAGTCCTGGAGGGGGTTTTAGTCCCAGACTGTGTATGTTTTCATACATGGTTGCATATTAAATACAACAGAATAGGAGCATGTAGATACATGGACGTATTGATGATGTGTAGAGCAGCAGCTGGAGGACAGTTTGAGGTGACTTTAACGTCAGTGTGAACAGGAGCAAAGATCACACAACAGTAACTGTGGAACATGTGAGTGTTGGTCATGTGACAGACTGACTGAAAAAACTCTGGACTGCTCCTTTAAAGATGCTGCTGACTCTTTAGTAACATCTGCTGGGGCTTAAAAAAACTACCACACCATCAGGAAACATCTGTGTCGTCCATGACAACGAGGGTTGATCAGAAAATGATCAGGCTCAGACACAACATCTCATATATGTGCCTGTATCAATTCAACATTAAGTAATAGAATGTATATCCCTATATGTTACAGATATACATCAACAATAATGTTAGATTTAGAACTGACTATATATATTTACATGGACATGAAAATAAACTAAATATTTTTATATTTGTGGATATATATTAAAAACAAACAACATGTTTACATTTATGAACTTACATCAAAAATAAACTGTTATCTCACATAAATTGGTCTATAATAAAAAAACAGCAAATATATTTAAATATAATGACAATAAATGTTTTTTTAATATATTTCTACATATATTATTTATACTAAAACACACTGCATATGTTTATGTATGTTAACATATATTAAAGATGAACTATACATGTTTACAGAATCGGATGTTCATCGTCTATATTTTTCTTATTTTAAGTTTCAACTGTTAATATGTAGAGGTCGAACAGGAAATGAGCTCAAAGTTTCCAGTATGTAGGCCAGTGGAACCAGTGGAACCAGCTGAGTTTCCACTGGTTTGTGAAGTGTGTGATGAGGTGAAATGAAGTGTCGTCTCTTTGTGTTTCAGGGCGGTCAGCTGACTGAAGAGGAGAGTCCAGTTTCCTTTCCATACAAACTCTACAAACACATACGAAACACTGAGGTAATCAATCAGTCAGTCAGTCAGTCAGTCAGTCAGTCTATCTATCTATCTATCTATCTATCTATCTATCTATCTATCTATCTATCTATCTATCTCACATTTAAACTGCTTGCTCTTCAGTTTCTACTTAAATTCATCTTAATTCAAAGATTTTTTAAAATATCTTTTTTGTCAACTGATGTTTCAGCTTCACTCAGCTCTCAAACTAAAATTTACGCTTTAATTTGGTGTTTCCATTGTTACCATCGCTTTAACTTCTTTTAGTATTTCAGATTTTTTCAATATTTGTGTTTTTATTGCCACTTTAACTTTGTCACCACTTCCATTTCTTTCAGATAGGTTTTCCTTTTCTTGTTGTATGTTATTTATTTGTATGTTGTTATTTATTAGTATGTTGTTATTCACATGTTTTACAAACAACCACGTCAACAGCTGTTGTGTGTTATGTTGATGACATCACCTCTGTCAGCCAATCAGATAGCTACAATTCCCTCCTGCCTCTCTCTCCAGGTGGGGTCCCAGGTGGTTTTCATCAGAGACAGTCTGGTCCAGATCTCTGACCTTTATCGCCACGACAACCTCTCCTTCGTTACCTGGGATACCGACAATACTAATCGTTTCCGGATGAGCATCGACAGACAGATAGACAGCCTCAACACCTGTGTGAGTATATAGACAGACGACACTTCAAAAGACACTTCAGCTCCTTTCAGTGTTTACGCTTCAGCTGCCACTTTACCTTCTGTGAGAACACACACATCAGGTGAAACACTTAAACAAACAAGAGTCAAGTTTCAGATGCAATGAAACTTTGCTAAGACATCACCTGATACTTCAGCTCCTTTCAGCACTTTTAATTCAACTACGCTCTGACACTTCAACTGAAACCTCAGCCTCTATCAGTGTTTCACTTCACGAACCACCTCATTTCCTTTCACACCCTCAGCCTTAGTTTTTTCTAGCAGACAGAAAATGAACCTGAAGTGTTTTTGTTTTCAGGTGAGGACTAACAAACAAGTCGACAACAGTCTGAGGAATTACTACAGGAGACTGAGAGCAAGGACTCTGAACCGCACGGTGAGTACAAGTATGACCTACAGCACTGTATGGGTCAGAGTACTGATTTGAGTGCTGTGTGTACAGGTGTAGTGCTGACTGTAGTACTGACTGTAGTACTGTGTGTACAGGGAGGCAGTCCTGGGTCCTGGGAGCTGATCAGGAAGGAGACTCAGCTGCATCTGGAGCAGTTGGACCTGCTGGTGAACTCCATCAGACCTTCAGCTGCTGCCAGCAGGAGGAGCTCTACAACAAGTCAACAGCAGCTCTAACAACGTCTGTGTCACTGCTGCTGACATCACGCTGATGGGTTCTACTGTCAGTCTATTTATTGATTGATCAGCTTTCTATTGATCAACAAAGTTCTCCTCTTTATTTATTTGTATTTATTGATTGATCAGCTTTCTATTGATCAACAAAGTTCTCCTCTTTATTTATTTGTATTTATTGATTGATCAGCTTTCTATTGATCTACAAAGTTCTCCTCTTTATTTATTTGTATTTATTGATTGATTAGCTTTCTATTGATCTACAAAGTTCTCCTCTTTATTTATTTGTATTTATCTATTTCTACGATGTTTTGATAACTGACAACAATAAAGATGTTTCATTCAGCTCTGTGTTCAGTGTTTGATCCTCACTGACCTTTGACCTGCTCTCTCTGCTGCATCACTAACTACTGGAACTGACCTAAACAAAGAATCTCACTTGCTGGTTCTCAGTCTGTATTCTTATCTGTTCTTGTGAAACCTCATCAGTCTCAGCACTGGTCCAATTCAAAGTCCAGATCCAACATCCTGAAGTGTTCTCGCTCTGCCCCGTTTCATCAAGGATACATCGGGAAATGGGAAATGACTTCTGTGGACTTGGGACAGCAAGTATCCCAGAATGCATTTCACACCAAATAGTGACAAAGGCAGAGATATTGATCCAGACTCAAAGCTTCACTCAATGGACCAATCAATAATCAATAGTCTGTGGTGAAGTAAAGTCCACGGTCTCCCTCTGAAGTGTGGTTCAAGTGTGAAATACTCAAACCAAGTACAAGTACCTCAGACATATACTGAAGTGCAGTGCTTGTACAGTAAATGTTCTCAGTTGCTCTGTCTCTAACTGCTCTCCTGGTGACTCCTGTTGGATATGTTGTGGTTTGTCAAAGTCTAGTTTGTCAGGTTTCTGTAACCAGTCTGACTCCTGGTCCAGTAGAGACAGGTCTGGAGGAATACTTTATAATCCAGCCTGTGGTTTATGGTGTAATGTCCCCAGGGGCAAACTGGCCCTGGCATTTTGGTCCAGACCGGCCCACCACATACAATCACATGCACCACCCATCTTTGCACTCCCTTTAATATGTATACC
The DNA here is from genome assembly GCF_046630095.1 of Trachinotus anak. Classification (NCBI taxonomy): domain Eukaryota; kingdom Metazoa; phylum Chordata; class Actinopteri; order Carangiformes; family Carangidae; genus Trachinotus; species Trachinotus anak. The sequence goes on along the minus strand of NW_027273854.1, from coordinate 214,822 downwards.
AACTCCTACTCCTTAAAACCACCAAAGCCATGTAATTAGTAAACAGGAATCATTGACAGTAGACACATTAAATACTTCCAAACTCGGCATTTATTAATACAATAAAATTGCATACTCCACAGTGATGAATCCTAAAACAAGCTGTAGCATTCCATCCTGTGTGTGGCTGTGTGTTTGAGGGATAAAGAGGAGAGAGAGAGAAAAAATGGACATGATAAATGATTGATCACTGCTTTCCAGATAAAGTAGTGTTGAATACATTCTAAACTCACTAAGTCTTATTCTCCTCCTCACTGTTTGCGCTGTGCCAGTGCCAGCTATGGGAGCTGATGAAGTCTTGCTGCTCCATAAGTTTCTTCTCCATCTTCTCCATCTTTCATTCACTGTTTGTTTGTTCAGATGCACACTTCAGCAGGTACAGAACCCAAAGGGGGAGGTGTTTGAAGATGTGACTGGCCCAGTGTCAGTTTAAAAAAAGAATCAATCGGCCGCTGATTTACCTGTTTCATGGGCCTGTGCATTACGCCGGCACAGAGACCAAGGGGGAAGGTGTTTAAATATGTGATTGAGCCAGCCTGAGCCCAATGGGCCACTGATCTGAGTTTTATGGGCCATTAAATCATAAATAAAAAAGGATGTATCGGCCCAGAAAGCATGTCGGACCAGTGGGAAAGTGCCCGGTCCGCCAGATGCCTGTACCAATCAGGTCCCAGTGAAACACTGACTGGTCCAGTAGAAGAGAACAGGACTGTGGAGAACGAGGAGGAACCAGTTCTGAACCCAAAGGTCCAGAAACCTCATGTTGATTGTAACTTAACAGTGAAAAGGATGAAACACTGAGGGAACCTTCCTGTGTTCCCCGGCTGTAGAATACAAGTTAACAGAACCATCTCTCTCTGTAATGAAGCACAGACGGACCTCAGAGGTTTCAGGACTCACAGGTTTCAGGACCTCAGAGGATTCAGGACCTCAGAGGTTTCAGGTGCTGCAGCTCGACTCTACTGAACATGTTTGAAGGTCTGATGAGACTGATGAAGACCATGCTGCTCTATGTGCTGTAAACAGGTCTCTGCAAACCAACACAAAAACCTCTTCCCACAGGTGTAGCAGGTGGAGGAGCATGAGGATCTGGACCTGGACAGATCAAGGTTTCTTCAGGATCAGGTCAGGGTGTCTGTCCACCTGCTGAAGCCCAGGAGAAGCTCCTGATAACCCTGAACATCAGAGTAAATCCACCTTCTGGAGTGGTCTAGTCAGTCCAGACCTGGATCCAGTAGAGCTACTGTGGATGGAGCTCAGAGCTGCTCACATCCTCAGACTGTGGCTGGAGCAGCTCTAGAAGAAGACTGGTCCAGACCTCCTCCTGAACATGGAGCAGGTCTGATCAGCAGCTACTGAAGGTCTGGTTTCTGGTTCAGGTTCAGGTTCAGGTTCAGGTTCAGGTTCAGGTTCAGTGACTGTTTCCACTGAGGAGGTTTAGCAACTGGTGATTAAAACTGTGTTATGTCAGCTCAAAGACAGATTCATACAGACAACCAGGTGATCCACAGGTTCACTGACTGTGCTCAGTGTACCTGCTGACCTAACCCTCACAGCCATGTAATCACTGATGTGACTACGACAGAACAACAGGCAGAAAACGAGCTGATGCAGCTCCAAGACTTTGGTTTCTTCATCTTCCTTCTCAAAATGAAGAGAAGTGGAAAGTGAGTGAGCGACTGCAGTGAAACAGAGGACCGAGGAGGACTTTCCTGATCCGTGTCTGTATCATCATCATCATCATCATCATCATCATCATCATCATCACTCAGAGTCTTTCAGAAAAACCTTGAGTAGTAAAGAAAGCCCTCAGAGTAGGTTACGCACTTTCCTCCACTCTTTCTCTCCTCTTTTCTGTCTAAATGAAAAGTGAACCTGAATTTCCTGTTGTCTCTCTTCTCAGTAAATGTGAACTGAAGGTTAAACCGCTTCCTGAGCTGCTCTGATCTGTGACGACACAGACGAGTTTTACTTTGATTCATATAGAAAAAAGTTTTGTAATATGGAATCAAATGCACATTGTGGCCAAAAATGTGTGGACAGTCCTGTCCTGAACAATGATGGGTAGTTTCCAATCATTTTGGCTGTGAAATCTTTAACATGAAGTCATCACATTAAAATCTGATTAATTTACAGCTGAATAAAGTTTAGATCGAAGTATTTAAATCAGATTTTTGATTGGGTTGGTTAATGGATAGTGAATAGACAGTAATGTAAAGTTCATTATGTTCATGGTTGAAGTGTTTTTGATGGAGGAAAAACTACAAACACTCTGCCCCATGTTTAAACAGATTCATTGATGATGTACTGGTCTTTAGATCGCATTACATTTACTCCTCTGTCAGGAGTTTTTATCCAAAGAGACTCACAAGTGAGGGACATCACTAAAGTTTCGGAGTAGTGGTCCTCGTGGAGGACTGAGTCAGGTGAGACCTGATTGGTACAACCCGGAGACGGATACAACATGGTCAGAGGATGAGAGCTGGTCATCAAACATGACTCCAGGTTTCTCTGGACCTTGGTTTGGGGTCAGAGATGAAGAGGAGATTTTAATGTTGTTATCATGATGAATAGACTGATGATGATGAAAAGATGTGAGTGGATAACTGGACCCAGGGAGGTGGTGGTTATAGCAAAGGGGAGGGGTCCGAGAAGTGATCCCTGGGCCACTCCAAGGGATGGGCTAAGGACGTTTGTTGTTACCATGACACAGTGAAGGAGCATCCAGTAAGATAGGATTTGAACCGGGAAACCAGATGCCCATGTTGGAGCGTACGGAGAGCAGGATGTGGTGGTTCACTGTATCGACAGGAGACACTTTTACTTTTTACTATGAAATAATTATGGTTCTTTGTTCTTATGGTTCTGTGAGCTGCCACACATACAACTGGGGGTTTTTTATATGGGGAGATGGCAGTGGAAGGTACTTTTTTTGTCAAGGCATCAGAGTTTCAGTTTCTGGGATTAAGCTTTATTTAAACTGCAAGATGACAGAACCTCACCAGAACCACAACAACCACCAGCCTGAGGGAGACCCACATCAACAAAGACCAGCGCCTCCAGGACCTTCAGGACCTTCAGCATCTTCAGGACCTTGAGCAGCTCCAGTACCTCAAGCACCTCCAGGACCTCCAGGAGCTCCAGCAGCTCCAGTATCTACAGGACCTACAGGACCTATAGCAGCTCCAGCAGTGAGTTTGTTTCTTATGTATTTCTTATCTGATCTTCGATTCAGTTTCACTCAAACAGCTGAAATCGGAAGGATTCTACAGTTTAGAGACAGAGCTGCTGCTCTCATCATCTCTTAATTTGAAAATACAAGATTAGTTCCTTCATCTGAAGTTCAGCATCTTCACCCATCACAGACAGAAGGCTCCTCCTGGTTTGATGATACGAGGAGTAACGACAAACTGATGAAAACATCTCAGCTCTTCACGTCCATCCTCTTCAGTCTGTGTGAATGAATGAATCATGACGTGAACGTTGCCGCGCTGAAGCTTTGAGTGATGATGTCAGCTCAGCGTCAAGGTCAGAGTGCAGATGGAAACACAGCTAATAGAAATAATGATCATGCAGCAGATTTAAGTTTCGTTTCAGCTCAGAGTGAAGTCGAGTCCTGGTCTGAAACAGTCCAGCAGAGTTTGATCTCTGTGACTCACAGCAGCTTTCTCACTTTGAGTCCATTTCATTTTGTAGGAGCTTTTCATTGAAGTTTCCAGTGCAGAGGAGCCTGAATGGAAACCTGAAGGTCTGGTCCCACCTTGGGGCTTGTTGGCACTGAAATGAAACTTAAATTTGTGGTGTCGACGTCTCTGGGTTCACTTCATGGTGACGAATCTTCACATTTCCATCTGTGCTGTGACGCTTGGCGTTTCTGAAGCGGTGAACAGGGAAACTTGTTCATCGGAAATTGATCTGCGTTATTATGACAAATGGCAACTGTGTCACATGACGTGGCATCCTACAGATAAATATTAGCGTTGTCTCCTGTTGGTTTCATGAAGCCTGAAGTTGGACCTGCAGCTGCTGCGACAGACTCTCAGGTCAGAGCTCATCTTTGATTTCTGCTGTCTTTCTGAGCAGTATCGATTGATTAGCTGATCCAGACAGTGTCATGTGACCGAACTAGACTTTGGTGCTCATCACTTTCAGTTTCTTTGGTATCTGTGAAAACCTGAATGTGTGTTAGTCCGAACCTTAGTTAGTTCCAGACGGTCCCTGGCTCCTCAGGACGAACAGCTGCTACAGAACTTCATTCACTTTTCTTTTGATTTTACTGTCAAATCTTCAGACAAAGAAACTTGTATCAATTCAACTTTTATAGGATTGTGACCCTGAATGAACCTGCAGTGACTCACCTGGTCCTAGTCCAGGTCTCTGTTGCTGTGGTCGGGATAATACTCTCTGAGGTCTGATGACTCACACAGGTAGACAGCCTTTGATTGGCTGATTGGTCCAATCTGTTGCTCTCTGTTCCAGGTTATCTGAACTCACCTGAAGCTGTCGGCTCACACAGCACACCTGAAGCATCTTAGTCCAGCTCTTACCAGGACCAGGACTACAATCAAGACCAGCTAAAGAAACAGGATCAAGATCAGGAGCCCTTCAGGTGAAGGTTTTACAAACTCAAACAGTCAGTTTGTCTTTTTCGTTTAAAATTTCAGCTAAAAGTGTTTCTTTTTCTGAAGAACCAGGACCTGGCAAAGACCAGCTGAAGAACCAGGAGCAGTTGAAGATCACCTGAAACAAAATCCATCAGACCCAGAACAATGACATCCTCTTCAGTCCTCCTCGTACTCCTGCAGCTCTGCAGCCTCCAGCTGATGGTGGTTGCCATGCCGACCTGCCAGCTCCAGGAAAACATGGTCCTGCACACTCACCAACTGCTCAGAGACCTGGTAAGACCCCGACCCTTCACCTGTACACCAGCAGCTTAGCTTTAGCTGATGTCAATCTGGTTTGAGCTGTTTCCTGTCTGTCCTGTAGGGGGGGCCGTTTCCTGTTCAGTGCATACAGTACAACATCAACATCTCCTTCCCAGACTCCGCCTTCCCTGCTGCCACAGCCAGTCGCCCTCAGGTAAGCCTCTGCCATCACCTGACCCTCTTGACCAATCACGGAGCTGGATGTCTATGCTCAAACAGTTTGTTTACAAAACTTTAAAACTCTGAACTGTGACATCTGATTGGTTCCCTGCAGTGCCACCAGGCATTATGGGTGGTGTATGAGACCCTGCGGGAGATGCAGCTTTTGTTTGAGGACTTTGAGGTACCTGTTGGAGAGGGCGGAGTCACCTGGGACAGTAAGAAACTCAACACTTTCCAGAACCTGCAGGACGGCCTGCTGGAGGAGGGAAGCTGTGTGAGTATCAGCTGAGGATCCTCAGAGCTCTGTGCTGGGCTGTTTTAATGTGGTTACTTACCCCCCCCCCTCCCCACAGCTGTCCGCAGTCAAGGGTCCAGATGTGTTGTCCCCTTACTTCAGTAACGTCACAGCTGTTGTGCAGCAGCAGGTAAATGTTATGTTTTCTTTGAACTTCAGTTTTACTTTGAAAAACTTCTGACTTTATAAAAACCTGGATCTAAAGGTGAATTAGGTGCGAGGAGGTTGGTCCTCCTGAGTCTCACTGAAATAGGATTAAAATCAGATTCATTCAGATTCTTTTGAACATCCGTTCGATGTTAAGCTGTTTCACTCTTCAGATTCAGACTCTGAAAATAAAATCATCATTTATTTATTTAACAGTATTAAAACAGCTATTCTATTTTTTCTAAATCTATGTTTTTAATCACTTAAACATTTTATCAATTAATTTTTTACTCTTTTAGTAAATGAACAAGAACATTTCTAAATAAATAATTATAAATAATTTAAACCAATCCTTCAGATTAAACACATGTATAATGATTGGATGAGGAGTGTGTCAGTCAGAGTGTTTGGACCAATCAGAGCTTGGGGGTGTGTCTCTCTGTGTGTCACAGGACAGTGCTGCCTGTGGTTGGATGGCTCTGAGGAGAGATGTTCTCTGGGTCCTAAAGACCGCCCTTCACAAACACCACAGCTGTTTCGCCCGGAGAGGCAGATATGACCATGCCCATTGATGCCGAATGGCCATATCCACTGATGGTTAATTGATAATCAGTATTTATTTATTTATTAACCTATTTATTTATTTATTTTATAAACTTTGACAGTTTTGTATTTATATATTTTACATATTTATGTTTTTTATATTTTTATATTTTAAATTATTTTTTTTACTCAAATTCTGGTGTCTATGTTTCTATTGTTTCAATTTCCCTTTGAATAAAAGTAAAGCATCATGAAAATGGACAACTTTACTTTAACTAACACACACACACACACACATACACACACACAAGCACGCACGCACACACACACACACACACACACACACATAGATACACACACACTCACACACAGAGTGACTCACACAGGTTATTTGTCACAGCTGAAAACTCACATTTCTCTACACTGAGCTCATTGTGTAAACTCTATACACACACACACACACACACACACACACACACATACACATACACCTCTTTCAACATCAAAATTCTGAGACACCCTGGATCACATCAGGATTGACTCTAACATGAAAGCACACTGAGCTGAGACAGCATCACAAAGAGACACACACTCATTTACTGCAGGGGTTGTGTCACCTCACCTCACTCTGCCTCCATACATATTTTTGTTTTCCTCAGACAGACAGGGCGTCTTCTCTCCAGGATCAACAACAGTAACACACAGGCAGTATATAATTATACAAGTCACAGCCTGGTAACACAACTGATGGTGATTAGACAATTAGGTCACACCATGTAGGCAAAGAACAGTCGTGATGCCTTCAGCCAATCAGAACTCTTCAAAAACTGGCAGAAACCAAATGGAAATGTAACATATGCATATATTGACTGTCCATATATCACGTGAGCGCAAGGCGCTCTTAGCAGGCAGTCGCTGGTTCGACTCCCGACCGGCCCGACTCTTTCCTGCATGTCATTCCCCTCTCTCTACCCCCTTTCCTGTCAGTCTCCACTGTACTAAATAAAGGCAGAAAAGGCCCAAAAAATAATAAGAAAAATAAAAAAAAAGCCCTCCCTTGATGATGCTTCTGATCTTGCCAATTTTAGACCCATTTCTAAGCTTCCATTTTTATCAAAAGTCTTAGAAATGATTGTTTTTATCCAACTACTATCTAATCTTAATCAAAATAATATATTTGAGGTGTTCCAATGGCTTCAGAGCATTACACAGTACTGAAACAGCCCTTGTTAAAGTGGCCAATGATCTCTTCTTCACAGCTGATGCGGGTGATTGCTCAGTTCTTATCCTCCTAGACTTGAGTTCAGCTTTTGATACTGTCGACCACACCATTTTGATTAATCACCTTGAGCAGTGGGTAGGCATCTCAGGCCTGGCACTGAACTGCTTCAAGTCTTATCTGTCAAAAAGAACATTTTCTATTAAAACTGGCAACTTGTCATCATCAGTGGCCAAAATTACCTGCGGGGTACCACAGGGTTCAATCCTTGGTCCCCTCCTCTTCTCTCTCTATATGCTCCCGCTTGGCCACATAATATGTAAACATAATATCTCTTTTCATAGCTATGCTGACAATACACAACTTTATTTGCCCCTTAAGCTTAATAACAGTAATTGTATTCTTACTCTTAGTAAGTGTTTGAAGGACATTAAAGCTTTGATGTCACACAGTTTCCTCCAGCTGAATGAAAACAAAACAGAAATTGTAATCTTTGGAAAACCTACCATTAGAAAGCATTTTACCAACGCTCTCTGCAATTTTTCACGTAATGTTAAACCTGTTGCCAGTAATCTAGGAGTGCTTTTTGACAGTGGCCTGACCTTCGAGGAGCCGGTTATGAAGGTAGTGCAATCCTGTTTTTACCAGCTCAGAAATATTTCAAAAGTCAGGTCTTTTTTTTATCTCGCTCTGACTTAGAAAAAGTTATTCATGCTTTTATTTCATCTCGTTTAGACTATTGTAATTCACTTTATTCCTGCCTCACTAAGAAATCACTGTCATGCCTCCAGCTTGTTCAAAATGCTGCTGCAAGAATTTTACCTGGCACTAAATATTGAGACCACATCACTTCAATCTTGGCACAACTGCACTGGCTACCCGTAAGATTTAGAATTGATTTTAAAATTTTATTAATAAAGTTTAAAGCACTAAATGGCCTAGCTCTAAACTTTTAAACTACTATGAGCCTGACATCCTCAAGTAAAACCCTATTAGTTGTGGCACAGTCCAGGCTCAGAACAAAAGGTGACTGCGTGTTTGCTGTAAGGGCACCTATGCTCTGGAACAGCCTGCCCGAGAATATTAGGTTAGCAAAATCCATTGAGTCCTTGGACTCCCTTCTTAAAACACACTTTTAAAAACAGGCTTTTGTATGAATTGTTTTATTTCATCTTGTTTTATTTTCTACTTTATTCTATTGTATTTTATTTATGTTTCATTTTAATTGTATGTAAAGCACTTTGTAAACTTTGTTTTTAGAAAAGTGCTATATAAATAAAGTTATTATTATTATTTATTATTATTATCATTATTATTATTATTATGGACATGTCTTATAAACATACATCTACAAAACACATATATAATAAACACATATATAATGAACTGAGATACATTACTTATCACTCAGTAAAACATGTTCTAAACACAATTTAATTTAACAGCATCGACTGATGAGTTCAGTGTGTGGACATGTTTCTACATGTGTATCCTTACAGTTTCCATTTATAGCTTTCTATCACACATGCTGTAACATTACATGTCCAAACACATTCATCCCTTCATGTGGAAGCATTTAGATTCTGGAGCCAAATAGAACACGATTAATCCCCCGTACACCAGAAAAATTTCACTTATCTTCAGTTTCCTCACTGAAGTTTAGTTTGAAGTGACACACTGACAACATGCAGTCTCAGCTGGTGCAGGCAGACTCACAAAGACACTGGGGAAGATGCTGAGGCAGAGCTAATGCAGTTAGCACAACGCACAAGAACCAGGGCAAGAACACACACAACGAAACACAACCGTCTGCCACCTGAGAGGAGAAAGATATTCACAGCACTGCTGCATAAAGGATGATGATTTTAGAGGAGGAGATGCAGATTGTTTACTTTTAATTAATGTCTCATAATTTCACACTAAACAGTTAAATACTGATATATGATTTAAACACGAGGCCAGTGAAAACATGACCTGAAGACTTGACTACGTTATAATGTTATTGTCAGGTTTTGTTTTTTAAATAAAGATAAATTATTGAATTACAGTAATAGACAATTAACACTGTTTTTTTGTTGTTGTTTTTTTTTTGCCTTAAAAACACCAGTCTGTTAAATAAATACCACAGAAACTGATTATAACAACTACTGAGGTGTAGTTTCACCACTTTAGTGTGACAACATGTTAGTGTGGATTAGTTGATGTGAAGAATGTTGAGTTTACTGTCCTTTCTCGTTTCAAGTAAACTCGCACGTTCGTTTCATGAAGTTAATGCAGGAGACGAATTCAGAATTCTTTTCCCTAATTTATTAAACAAGCTTTCACAACATTAAAAGAGGATCGTTACAGAGCTCCGGATCCAAACTATCTTTCCCTGACAACAACATGCAGCTGTGTCAGTTCATGAAGTCTGACTCCCTAACTTCCCCTTGCCCGGTGTTTTTATTACTGTTACACAAAGATAATAGAGAATGTAGGTTGAGCTCTTCTTCATTGGCTATTGCCCGTCCTGTGTGATTTCTAGGATGTCTAGGTGGTCTAGGTGCCCAATTCGGCACTGGATACAGGTCAGGATGGGTGGGCGACTGTGGTTGAGGCTGCTGCACCATTTGTTTTGAGGCGTTCTTTGAATCATTCACAAGTTTTTTTGCTGCCTCAAGCTGAAGCGTAAGAAGCTGAGTTTGTGCTACTTCAATCTCTGCCTTCTCTGCTTCAGTTTTACTTTTGTGGATTTTCATACGGTGAGAGAGATGCCTCTCCCACTTTGCACAGTCACATCCTGGGATGTCGGGATTGCTTTCCATAGCTGTTTTAACAGCTTTGGGCATTCCCTCCATCACAGCTTTCCTAAACAGTGACTTCTGCAGCTCGCTAGAACCTGGATGCTCTCCAGTGGTGTTTGTCCACTGTGCCTTACATCTAATCAGAAAAGCTGAAAACATCCTCTCCCTCCTGCATTGAGAACACTAATGAGTGCACTGCTCTGTGTGAAACTGGATATTTTACACGCATTGCTTCGCTTATAACAGTGGCATGTTGCAAAAACGGCGCTTCATCGGCTTCTCCCCCTAGCTTAGTCATCGCCTCTATTTGTTTCATTTCCCATTCACCAACCTGTCTGCCCAGCAGAGCTCTCACATAGCCAATTGTTGGCCCATGGTCAGCTGACAAAACTTTGCCATCCATGGGCCCCCTCCCTCTGTTGGGGGTGGCATTTTCTCCACTATGCAGTTCATGTCAGTGAATGAGAAGGGCTTATACACCTGTTCTTTACCTGGCCCACGATTTAATAATGGAAAATTTCCCTCCGCTGTTGCCCCGCTGCGTAAAAGATATGGAGAGCGCGATCTATCTCAAGGCTGTAAAATGCCCGCTGGCACCTCGACATACCCACTGAACGAGAGTGCACGATTATTCTGTCCCTCATCTCTGTTTACCGCCTCTCTGTCGATGCATTCTAATTCTGCATCATTTAGCCCTCGTTCATTGTTGCTAGATTCCCCCTCACCACGGTTCATATCCTGTTCGTTAGCTGGATTGATTCTTGGTCTAACCTGTTGCATTGACGACTGAAGTAGGTCCTGTTGGGTGTCTAAAAGCTGCTGCTTTACACTCTGAATGTTTTTCTCCATATCAGCCTCACATGACCCCGCCTGCCTGTGCCCCTCTAGTGCTTGACTTTGGCATCTCTCTACAAGTGTAGCAAATGTTTGTGCATATGGTGTTGATGTGATGGTGTTGGGCAAGGGGATGTGCGGTGATGTTACTTCACTGTTAGACTGATGTGCTGCCCCTGCACCTGATAGGTTCATGAGTGCTGCATGCTCTCTCCCCATATTTTCAGTTAACTTCCACTAACTCAGTCTCTGCCACTTGCCTCTTAGTCTGCTCTATCTCTCTCCTTATCACTTCTAGCTCTGCCTGTACCAGCCCATCCACTTCCTCCAGCAGTTTATTCTTCTCCTTCTGGCTTATTTCTTCTGTCTGCAAAACTCCCTCTACCTTGACCACTGGCATCTGATAAGGTGGTGATAATGCATTTAAATCAGGATACAACTGTGGGGCTGTTGGTGGTGACAGTACTGCTGCTGATTTAGACATGTGTTGCATTTTTCCCCCCTTGTGTGTTATTTTTCTCCATGCCTCAGGATACACTGCTGCACAAGCCATGGCCATATTATTAACTTGAGTGCGCCACTTATCTTTCTTATCTAGCCCTTTTTTCCATTTCCCTTTCTGAAAAGTGCCTGGTGTTTGTTTCCCATACTCCTCAACCTCTCTCTTTGCCTTTTCCTCTGCTGTCACTAGATTAGTCATTACAACCTTGTTACTCTGATCGGCGGGTACCTGTCCCTCAGTCTGCATCTGTTTCCAGACCTTGTCATATTTTTTCAACATCTTTTCTCCCTCCTCCCTAGAAAAACCGCTTGACAGTTGTGTTCTCACTTTACTCCACTGCTCTCCCACTGAACTCACCATCCTATACTGTGGAGGACCACACCCTCCATTCTCCTCACATTCCCGATCAAATTCCCCTTCCATTATTATTACCTTAATCTCCCCTTAACAGCCAGTCAGTGTGTATGGAGTACACCCGAGCCACTGACCCAATCAGTCTAAACTCACTTTTTCAGTGAGACGTTTCAGACCCGAGACACTGCACACACAATCACTGAGACACTGTTTAATATCTACCACCCCGTTTCTCTGAAGTCGGACAGTGTTACAGGGACTGTCCACACCACAAACAATAATGAAAATATCACACAGCTTGAAAATATCACACAGCTTGAAAATATCATACAGCTTGATACAACGCAAAAAATCTCACACAGCTTGACACAATGCAAATATATCACACAGCTTGGTCCCAGACCATCACCCTCTCAGGCCACCACAGGTAACTTCAATATGAAAATTCTTACTGTAGCTGAGAATCACAAACTCATCCCGAAAACGACAAAATAAACACTCTGCGGAGGACTCTCCGTCACGTTTGCTTCCCTGGCCTTTTAAACGGGCTACAATTTATGCAGTACTTCAAAACCTACCGCAAGGGTTCCCAACCCAAATCAGATTTAGAGAGTCGACTAACCTCTCCTAGGCTACGTCCCCGACGCACCTGAGCTTTGGTCCCTGACCGCTCTTAATTTATCCGGTCTCTCACTGGAAAGGCAATAGCCTCCGGGGGACTCCAACCCTCCTTGCTTTACTTGGTTTATACAGACAAAGCAGATAAATGGACAACCTTTAACTTTTTAGCGTTTTCCAATCCAGCAGATCTTTTGATTAAACAGGTGTCTGCTTACCTTTTAGAAGAGGCCTCAGTCAGATTGTCCAAGTATCGTAGTTGTCTGTTTTCCTCTTTCCCAAGTTGTCCTACACTTTGGATCCTGCCTTCATCGCGTTGGGGTCACCAAATTGTTGAGTTTACTGTTCTTTCTCGTTTCAAGTAAACTCGCGCGTTCATTTGATGAAGTTAATGCAGGAGACGAATTCAGAATTCTTTTCACTAATTTATTAAATAAGCTTTCACAACATTAAAAGAGGATCGTTACAGAGCTCCGGGTCCAGACTATCTTTCCCTGACAACAACATGCAGCTGTGTCAATTCATGAAGTCTGACCTCCTCACTTCCCCTTGCCCGGTGTTTTTATTACTGTTACACATAGATAATAGAGAATGTAGGTTGAGCTCTTCTTCATTGGCTATTGCCCGTCCTTGCACCTTCGCGGTTATCTGACTCCCTTTGACTCCCTCATGATCTTGCAATACTCACACACACAATGCTATTGTATGAACATATTCTTCATGACATTGACATTGACATTTGTAGCCTTTTGGTGAAACACCACAGTTTAAGGTGAGTCCTGCAGCCCCGAGTCTGGTGAAATACAGTCAAATTATAATTGGGTTAAATCATATGTATTCATTAAAAGCATATGTTCAAATCATATTAGAATCAGATTAAAATCATGTTAACATCATACTAAAATCACACTAAAATCATGTGTGGTTACTTTTACTGTGTCTTCGTGATCATTAAATGAAAAATAAGCAAATAAGCAGTATGACATACTCTTCAAGAACCAGTCCAGGTCTGACTGTCAGAGTTAAACCAGGTCAGGGTTTTACTTTCACTTTCCTTCCTCACTGCTTCAGACTTTAACAGTGAATCAGCTGTGATTCAAACATTCAGCCTGAAGCTGTGAAGCTTTAGACTAGTTGGATGAGTCACAGCTGAACGAATGCAGAAACACCAGGAGGTAGATCAGTGTAATTCTTCTTCTGTGAATCCAGGTCTGACTCAACAGGACTGAGGAGAGCAGTTGACAAAACACCATGAATGAATAGACAGGCCTGTCTGAGACATTCACCTGTGTTACCTGTGTCACCTGTCACCTGTGTCACCTGTGTTACCTGTGTCACCTGTCACCTGTGTTACCTGTGTCACCTGTCACCTGTGTTACCTGTGTTACCTGTGTCACCTCTGTTATCTGTGTCACCTGTCACCTGTGTTACCTGTGTCACCTGTCACTTGTGTCACCTGTGTCATTTTTTGTTAGATGTCAGTCAAGTATTTGTTGTTTTTGCTCTTTATGAAAGATGCTTTTCTTTGTACATATTATATTATCTATTATTTATCTTCTGAAGTATTTATTACTGACATGTAGTATTTCTTTCGTGTCTTCTCTTGTCTTGTCTTTTCTTATCCTGTCTTAACTTATCGTATCGGTTCGTAACGTATCGTATCGTATCGTATCGTATCTTATCTTATCTTTTCTTGATCACTGTGATACTCAAGGAAACAGGAGGATTCTCAATGAAGTTCTGCAGCCTCCGTTTCTCTGGAGCTTTATTCTGGAGGGACATCAGAGATGATGATATCCTCAGGAAGTGATTTGTTGAGCTGATTCACACTGAATCAGCTCAACAAGTCTGACTGACTCAGGACTGTGATTCACCCCCCCCAAAAAAAGAATCTGTGGTGCCACACACTCTGAGTTCACACTCTGATCACAATGTTTATTAACAGACAAACACATGGAACACCACAAATTTTTCTCTTCACCACACGCTGACACTAAATCATAAAAAAACTGATTTTCAGACAAGAAATAGTTGAGAATTGTATTTGATAACTGAACAGTTTACAGTAAAAATCATCAAACTTTGGATCAGTTGGTTTTAAATGTTTTTTTTTTTTTTTTCATTTCACAAACTGTGAGTAAGTTAAAAACTGAAACCAGCAGATTTTCAGTTTATAAGGAAACCAACCCTCCAGCCAATCAGAGTCTAGAATCTGACATCAGGTAACTAAACTGAATGAAAACAAATAGCTGTTAGCATTAGCATTAGCAGAAGTTTTTGTCTCAACTTTGATATGTATAAACGTGTAAACGTTTTCATTTTTGGAAAAATCTCTACCCCAACATTACATTACATTACATTTACTCATTTGGCAGACTTGTCAGACATGTGATTCTCCAAATGACACCAGATTTGGTTTGAACACCCAAACTGTAATCCAGATTAACTGCCCTGAGTTTGGTGCAGATCCAACAACAGGTGAGGCTGCAACACACTTTTTAATCATACTTTAGAGCTACAACTATGTATACTGCACTAACTCTCCTAACTATACTATAACTATTACTATTACTTTTTAACCACTTTTGTCTTAATCAGTCTTAAATGTTTTTGAAAAAATAAAAAAACAGGAGCCAAATGGTTTGATCGGCGTTGTTGCTAAGGAGACTGTTTTATTGTTAGGTGACCTCACACCACAGTCTCTTCCTAATCTTAACCAAATAGTGACTTCTCCACAACTTTAAAGGAGCTATATGTAAGTTCTGCTATTGCTATACAGCTAATGTTAGCATTTACTTTCCAAACAGCTGTTTTTTCCTGAAGAAACAGTGTGAGTTCAGCATCAAACTTGATCCTTTACTCACCAACATCTGTCTCCAGAGGTGGAGACAAACACCAATGTTGACTCTGTTTTGTTTCTATTTCAATCACTTCTTTTCTGCCACTTAAGTTAGCATGCTAACCAGCTAGCCTTGGTCCAGTCGAACCGTGTCATCACTTTCTGATACCGACTCACTGCAGCCTCTAGTCTTTACTGAAGAGGCAGCTGCTCAGAAGATGTGTCATAACCTCTTGTACTGTAAATACAACAATGGCTGAAGCTCTTGGTGAGACTGGTAAGTAAATAGCTGTTAATGCTAATGTTAGCTACCTAAAAATTGCAAAACTTACAAATAGCTTTGTTGCTAACAGGCTAACATTAGATAGATAGCACATGTTGCAAATAAAGTAGCATTGTTGGGATGAAGCTGTTTTTTTTTCTCTAATAAACTGTGTGTGTTGAAAATCAAAGTTTTACAGGCATTTCTTCCTCACTTAGGTCCTGGACTCTGATTGGCTGCTAACAGAGAGAACACGCCCCCTGGTGGAGTGTCATCATCAGAGTAATAAAACTGGTCATTTTTTAGTCCAATCCTGTTTTCTGAATATGACCCATCACAACACACAACTACCCAAGATGCATCACAGTTAAAGCCCGCCTCTCTAATCATGGTTGCACAGAGCCTCTACTCTGACGGGCGAGGCCTTTACTCATCAGTGGGTGGAGCCTCGGGAGGGTTCTGTTGGTTGGGGTCAATGTAGTCCTGATTGAAGGTGACTGAGTCAGCCCCCAGTTTAAACCTGTAGACACCCAGCAGACCTTGGACAGCCTGCAGACAGATTCAAATGATAAAACTTTATTATCTGAGTGAAACTATTTTAACTTCCTACCTGTTGGTTTTGCCTGTTGTCTTTTGTGTTTACTAACTGTTTCTAATGCTTGCTACTCTTTTGGCATGATGTTTCTTTAAATGAGTGAGTTAGCAGTGAAGTTACAGCACTGGTCAGCTAAGCGTTGGACTTTCCTGATTTTCTGTTGCTCTTTCAAACTGATTTGATGTGAACAGTTTTTATTACATCATCAGGGGCCGTTCACAGAGCATCCAAAACATTTTTAATTTTCAGACCCTTCAGTGAATTCTCTTCAAAAGAGCAGCCAGTGATGCATTCACTGGAGGAAAAAAAAATTTTGCACAAACCATGGCTACTTTCCATAGTAGAGAGACAGTTCTGCTCTCTCGCTCTGTCTCTCTCTCTCTCTCTCTCTCTCTGTCTGAGTGATTATTGGTTAAACTCACTTCTGCCTCTAGTTGTCTCTCAATCACAATAATAACAAAAGACAATGTTGTGTCACATCATGAAGCAGTGAAGGATCATGGGAGTTGTAGTCTCCTCCTGGTCTGGATCCTTCAGTGTCAGTGGTTCAGGAGGTTTTGACCCGGAGCTGAATTCTCCACAGAGTCTCCTCCTCTCCACAACAAACAGATCAGCTGATCAGAACCAGTAAAAACATTGAATCAAACAGTTTCACATTTAAAGTCACTGATTGGGGGACGCTATTCAGCGACACAAGACGTCTCTGATTGGCTGGAGCTGAGCTGTCTAACATTTCCTCAGCTTGTTTCTCTGATGACTGCAGAGCCAGACGTCCAATGACTAAAATCCTTCATCTGGTTAAAATATAGAGCTGAAAACCACCAAGGTGGAAAAAGGGGATCTGACACTGACACTGACACTGACACATGAGCAGAGAGGATATGACATCACTGACAGGCTACCAATGAAAAGGAGCATTACCATGATCAAAATCATGGATTTCTCAGTTTGAGAACTGATGGAAACATTTGTGATGATGTAAGAACACAACTCAACAACATGTAGAACAGAGGTCTGGTTGTTCCGTTGTCATGACAACAGAAATAGAAAAACATGAATGAGAATAGCCTCATCGTGAATTCAGTTGAAGTAAAATATTGTATATGTGAGCACAGAGAGGAGGAGAGAAGAGAGCTGAAACTAGCTGATACTAAACTGAAACCAGCTGACACTAGACTGAAATCAGCTGATACTAGACTGGCGTAGATTGGAATAGTTAACACTAGACGGAAAACCACCTGACACTAGACCTTTGACCTCTAGCAGCAGCTTTAGCAACTTTTCATTGACAGTCGTCAGTTTCCTCCCCCCTGTTGCTGAGTGCAGCTCTGTGTGGGAACTGTTGGGTTTTTCTCTATAACAAAGTAAGGTTTGGACCTTACCCTGTTAAGTGCCTTGAGATAATGTATACTGTGATTTGTTGCTATACAAATAACATTGAATTGAATTGAACTGAAGTAGTCGTTTACAGCTGTTCTACAACTGTTTTCAACTATGTGCTCATTTTCACACATGGTCCAGATACAAGGTAATGAAAAAAGTTCAGCTCATGTTTTGATTGTTTTTCTTTTTTTTCCTTTTTCTCACTTACAATAAATATGACATATAAATTGTATTTTATTTATTAAGTACTTTCATTAATTTCAATGTTTTTAAAATAAAGTTTTTTATAAACCGTCACTAACTGTGTTATTTCACCTCTAATAGGTCAATACAGTGACAAGTGATGACTGTGGTAACATCAGAGAGTCAGCAGAGAGTAGCACACACACAGAAATACACATAATAGATCACACAGTCACCAAAACACACACAACTAAGAGTAACACAAACACGCAGAGAAACACACATCACATTAACTCTTCAGGACCACACAGTTAAACTTGTCGTGTCTTTAATCTTTATGATCACATCAGGATACATTATGACATCATATCAAACATCATCACTTTAAGAACATGAGGTCTTTATCAGCTCCTACATCTGAGGAGGGAAACAGCATCACTTTGTTACTGTGGTAACAGGAAGACACTTTGGATGACAGACACTTAGATTGACCAATCAGAGTCCAGACTGAGCTGAGGAGGCGGCAGAGGAATGCTTGTCTCTGATTGGCTGAAGGAGTGAGATGAAGTCAGTTAGATTGTGTGTCTGTGTGTGTGTGTGTGTGTGTGTGTGTGTGTGTGTGTGTGTGTTTTTCAGGCGAGTGGAGGGCTGAACAGTTTGTTGTATTCTTCTTCAAATGACACTCTCTTCAGACGCTCCAACGACAGCAGAGTGAGACCTCCCTACATAACATAACACACACAAATACAACATAACATGAACACATAGACACACATTACACTCAAATACACACACATACATAAACAACATCACAGACACACACACACACAAACACATGAAATTAAGCACAATATATCCCAAAACAGATAAGACAAACAAAACGTAAAAAAAGAAAAACACAGAAATGAACTTGTTACACACATTAAAATGAACATTTTATCTCCAACACCAACATTTTGTTGTAAATATACTTAAAGTTACTGAGGGTTGAAAGCTGACTGTTAGAGAGAACCTGATGTTAGAGAGAACTGACTGTTAGAGAGAACTGACTGTGAGGGAGAACCAACTGTTAGGGAGAACCTGGTGTTAGAGAGAACTGACTGTTAGAGAGAACTGACTGTGAGAAAGAACTGACTGTGAGGGAGAACCAACTGTTAGGGAGAACCTGGTGTTAGAGAGAACCAAATGTTAGAAAGAACCTAGTGATAGAGAGAACCGACTGTGAGAGAGAACCGAGTGTTAGAGAAAACCAACTGTGAGAGAGAACCGAGTGTTAGAGAAAACCCTCTCTGAGAGGAACCTTCTGTTAGGGAGAACCTGGTGTTAGAGAGAACCAACTGTAAGAGAGAACCTGGTGTTAGAGAGAACCGATTGTTAGAGAGAACCAACTGTGAGAGAGAACTGCCTGTCAGAAAGAACCGACTGCTAGAGAGAACTGGCCTCTGAGAACATTTTTGTGACCTGAGCTACAGGAACCTTTTTTAGCTCGGGAACCACTTTTAAATTGATTCTTAATTGTGTGATGTCTTAATGTTGAGTCTATGGCCGACTGGACTGCACAGTGAAGGAAACCCAGAAGCCAGAAAACCTCTTTGGTTTATGACCTCGCTGAACCATTTTCATTCAAGTACGTGGATCCATCTTTAAATCTGGTATCCAGTTACTATAATACATCTGTTGGTAAGTTCTGACACTGCTAAGGTGAGCTGTATTCTGTCAGAAGCTGTCAGGTGACAGTTCAGGTACATACCCATGTGAAGACAGAGAAAAAGGAGAAGACAATGGCAGCCCGAGCAGCATCAGCTCCTTCATTCAGGGGGTTGTCCTCTTCTTTAGAAAACTGCCACTGATTGGCCAGAAAACAGAAACCCACGAACCAGACCAGAGACCAGAGAGCTGCAGAGAACACAGGTTACAAATGGTTATTAAAACACCAACAAGTAAAGATGACAGGACCAGTGGAGGCAGAGTCTCACCTGAAACGCCAATGTCAGCCATGACGGCCTTCTTCCTGTCCTTCACGCCACTGATTTGAGGGAAATAAACATCCAGTGCCAGGAAAGCAGCACTGCAAAGAAAACACAGTGTTCCCATGGCGACAGCGTAGTTGCAGGCATTCTGGTTGCGGTTGAAGATGCAGTACTCCTCCACCTCCTCAGGTCGGTTAATGTAACCCTCATTAGCGACACAGCCCAAGATCACAATGGAGAAGAGCTGAGATAAGAGGAGAAAATTAGCTCAATGCTAATGGGCACATTCATTCTCAGTAGTGGAGGCTGGATGCTAACTGCTGGAGGAAGATTTAAACACAGAAGGAACTTTTTAATTCAGTTGTAAACAATCCCAAAGCTGCGGGTCCTGGTCTCAGACCATGAGGGCAAACTGTTGAAGAGCTAGCAAAAGGTGATTATAGATCACAGGGTGTGGGGTTCAGTGTCAGCCAGTCACAACTTTGCTCTTATTGCTAGGAAAGACCTTAGCCAATCACAGTGAAACATGACAACAGCAGGTAAACAGATAAAGAATCAGCTTCTTCAGGGAATTGTATCGTCGTGGGGCCGTCTGTTTTCAGGTGTATTAATTAAGGTAAACACAGTGAAGAGTGTGTGATGTCATTGACTGCATGTGATGTCACTGACTATGGATTTTATCAACCTGCTGCCTTCAGGTGCTGCAGGGATTTAATGACGGAGACATTTATTCTCAGCTCTATGTCTCAGACACTGAAAGCCAACAAATGTCTTTGCGCTGCTTCATGTGACTGAAACCAACAGCTCACACAGACTGTCAGAGCGCTGCTGTGCTGACACATCTAATACTAATATTTAATATTCAATTGAAAATGTATTGATATTTAATTTCAATATTTAATGCTGCCTGAATGAACCAGATTCATCCAATCAGAGCAGCCCTCCCCTCTGTAAATTGCCCAATAACAGCGGCAGCAGGGTTAAACAGTGAGCTTTTGTTTGAGGAGTCTTGTGTTGAACCTCAGGAATGTTAACACCAGTCTCATGACTGAAACACACACACACACACACACACAGTATGAGGACATATTATCTATCAGCAGCTAAACCAGCACCAACATAATGTTACTACCACTTATTAACCAACCTAAACTAGACCAAAACCAAAACATGAAGTGACCTCAGCCACAACCAACACACATAATCCAACATCAACTGATCAGACCACTAACTAACCTCTAAACCAGAACATTAGTGTGTGTGTGTGTGTGTGTGTGTGTGTGTATACAGACAGGTGATAAATGAAAGGAAACCCCTGAATGAAGAGGAGAAACAGCTGCACTGCATGGTACAAGACATCCCATTGTGCAGGTGTAAAAATGAAAGAAAAGATGCAACTTTAAGGATCACTGTTGGAGCTCTGAGCAGGAACTTCAGTCACGGAGATGTTCACCTGGTATAGCAACAGAAACTAAAGTGACAGCTGCATTCAGATCTATGGGAAAGACGTCAGTGAACATTAGTGAGACGTTACAACAAAAGTCACACACAGAGGAGCTGCAGTGATGAACACAGGCTAACAGCACTTAATTAAACAATTTACAGCCTGGCAGTCACACAGACAGCACTACAAAATGGAAAACACCCTATATACTGTATAGTGGACTGTATCGTAGACTTTATCAAGGACTGTATAGTAGGCTGTATAGTGGACTGTATAGTGGACCATACAGTAGACTGTCCCACTGCACTGCTAAAGCCCCCACATAGTTATGCTCCGCCCACACAGGTGTTTCATCTGTCTGACACAATCACCTGTCAGGTCAGAACAAGTACAGGGACCATTGGAAACACAGATGACCTATACACAGTACTGTCCCTGAACACACCCTGTAAACTCAGTGATCATTAACAGACAATGACCGACAGATCTACAGAACATCCACATCTAAAGCTCTGATAGTCAAAGCTGAAGAAGTTGTGACCACAAAACATTCAGGGGAGGGGTTAACTACAACTCCCAAGGTGCATCTTATTGATAAGCAGTCAATCACAGAGCAAGTTGAAGCTGATGTAAAAAAACAAAAAAAAAACAACCAACTTCACTCTGAATCAGTGGTAAATTCAATAACCATGGCAACATGTTTTGTTCTGTAATGAAGATGAGTTTTGAATTTACTATGATTGATCACAACAGCAGCCGAGGCTCATGGGTAATGTTGTGTTAAGCGCTATCCATGAAACTGATGAAGAAAACTTGATTTCTCAGAAACAAAGTGTGAAAACTGAAACATGAACCTGTCAACCTGCAGTACAGTCTACCTGTACCTGTGGCTCCTCCCACTGTCATTATGTCATCAGTCAGAACACCTGAGTACCCCTCTGAATTAGACAGCTGAAATATTTGAGGTGAGGTTTACTGTTACACTGTGACATCATCATGACATCATCAGACTCACCCAGCAGAGGATCCTCACCACAGTCTGAGGTTGTCTGATGAAGGTCAGTGGGTCGAAGGCACCGCCCGCCTTCCCTGCCCCATATGCCTGGAAACCATCCATCTGTCCACTTCCTGTCCCCAGACCAGCTCACACCAGTAAGGACCACTAAGGACCTGTTCAGCCCAGCTCAGTCCACTTTAACCCTCCACCGTCCCCTCCCAGCTCAGTTCAGTTAGATTTAAGTCAGACAAACTGGTCCCAGTTCACTGCATCTGGTCTAGTCCAGTTAGGCCAGTTCAGTCCAGTTATTGCGGATGAGTGTCTGTACTGGTGTGTGTGTGTGTGTGTGTGTTTGCTCTCTTCTTCTCTGCAGTTATAAACTGCTCTGTAATCTGCTCTAATCCTCCTCATCCTCCCTGAGACCTCTGGGGGTTTAAGACCCTGAGATCGGTCACACAGGCTGAGAACTGCCTCCAACCTGCTCCACCAATCACATGTTTTTATTTGTTTTAAGTCTCATCCTGCTAGAATTAGAGTTGTCCAATCACAACGTTGGGGGTGGGGTCAGTGCCTGAGAGGAGGTGCTGCCTGAGAGGCTGTGCTCAGGGTATTAAACCCTCTGTTCAGATTTTCCCATTATTTCTTTCTTCTTGTATTAAACTGTCTGTGAAACTTCAGTGTTTGATCATCAATCAGTTAAACATTCATGAGTAGATAAAAAACGAAAGAAAAACAATAACAACAGGAGACAAACAGAGAATAAAAACATCAAGGTTTAATTTATCATTTAAAACACTGGGAGAAGTTTTTACTCAAACTGACATTTACAGAGGACCACGTGAGATTTACCTGTTTTCACCTGTTCAGGTATGTGACTGAGCTCCGGGACCAGGTCTCAACATTATTGAACTTTTAAACTGTCAATCACAAGAAACCTGATCAAAGTCAATCAATAACATCAGAAATTCAGGGTTTAGAGGTTGCGACCTCACAGACATCCTCTGACATCACACAGTCAGCGACATGTGCAACACCATGTGACAGAGTGTGTGTGTGTGTGTGTGTGTGTGTTATTCAGTCATGTGACCCTCCTCAGCCAGCCGCTGCTCTTCATCATCACCCTCATCATCATCATTAGAGGGAGGGCGAGTTCGCTGAAAGAAACCCAGCTACACACACACACACACACACCCCAGGAGAGAGAATGTGATAGAGAGACATTAAACTCAGGCTGAGAGTAAATATCATTAGTTATCAAGGTGGTGATTGATTGATTGATTGAGTCATTTATTGATTGATTGATTGATTGATAGATACCTTCCAGAAGATGAAACAGAGCAGGCCCAGTAGGAGGAGTCCAGAGATGATTGACAGGATGATGTAACCAATAGGAATATCTTTCTCTCCATCAGGAGGACGCCACAAGACGCTGACTTGAGTCTACACACACACACACACACACACATACACAGACACACACACACACGCACACACACAAACACAGACACAGACACACACAAACACACACACACACACACAGTCTTCAACAACTAACCTTACCACAGAACTCCTGTGCTTTTTGTAAGATTTAAGAAAGAGTGTAGGTGGGTGTTTGTGTATTTGTTTGTTTGTGTTTCAGCACCTGTGTGTGTCCACTTTGCAGCAACATTGGTTGCACCTTTGATGATGTGTTGATGACATCATAGGAGGCGGAGGAAACTAGTTCGTAGTTCAGGTATGGAGTCTGAAGAAAAAAACATGATGACATCATCGTGTGTGTGTGTGTGTGTGTGTGTGTGGCTGTGTGTGTGTGCGTACATGCATGTGTGTGTGTGTGTGTGTGTGTGTGTGGCTGTGTGTGTGTGCGTACATGCATGTGTGTGTGTGTGTGTGTACCTGTATGAGTGCATGTGTCCAGAGTCGGGCTGAGATTCTGACGACAGCGCTGAAGCCCCGCCCCAACATCGTGACATCACACACAAACCTGACACATCCTGTCTCCCTACTGCTGCAGTTCTGCACACGCACACACACACACACACACACACACACACACACACACACACACACACATGGTCTGAGCTGGTTAATATTATGATATATTTGATGATGATGATGATAATGATGTCATTCTTTTTATTTACCACGTTGACAGTTTGTCTCTGTGAGTTTGTCTCCTCCTGCTGGATCAACGGAGAAACTACAGACACACCAGAGGAGTTACCAACCAGCTGCAAGAGACAGACAGGTCAGAGAGAGAGGTCAGACAGACAGGTCAGATGGAGAGAGAGGTCAGAGAGACAGTTCAGGGCGAGAAAGGTCAGAGAGAGAGACAGGTGAGGAAGACAGGTCAAAGAGAGAGAGATTGGTCATAGAGACAGTTCAGGGAGAGAAAGGTCCACGAGTGAGACAGGTCAAAGATCCAGGTCAGGGAGAGAGGTCAGACAGACAGGTCAGTTAGAGAGAGACAGGTCAGAGAGACAGTTCAGGGTGAGAAAGGTCAGACAGACAGGTCAGAGAGAGAGAGAGAGACAGGTTAGAGAGACAGTTCAGGGAGAGACAGGTCAGACTGAGAAGGTCAGACAGACAGGTTTTGGACCTTGAAGGGGTCGATCTGTGATGCGTTCATGGTCCAGCAGCTCAGTGATTCTTCTGAGGCCTCAGAGAAGATGTAGAGCAGGAAGTGATGCTGCCAGGTTGAGGGGAAGTCCACTGTCAGTCGGGCGTTGACTGTACTCGGGCCCTGGTTCCTCAGCTGCACATCAATATCATCAATATTTACAATGTGATAAACACGTGGCGATCAGAGGCATGTTGCTAGAACCTGACAGATACTTTCTCAGGGAGGCTGAGCAGTGTGAGACGTTCAGACTTGGACCTTATCCTCTGGTCTTTCTTAAAAATGTGAATAACCACCCTGGTCTGCCAGTTCACAGGTGCTGTTCCTCCAGTTCACAGGTGCTGTTCCTGCCCTTTCAAGTAAGGAAAGGGTAAGGGTAGATCCGGACCCTAGGTGCTCATCTACAATGTATTTAGACAGTATTCAGAAGAAGAACCAGTTCTAAGAGTCATGTCTGGTTTCCTCCAGATAAGACTCTTAGAACTGAGACCAAACAGTTCAGCCCTGGTTTTATTGGACCAGAGAATCTGGTTTCTCTCTGTCTCAGAGTCCTTTAACTGCTTCTTTACAAACTGTCACTGAGGAAAGGCTTCACCTGGACCCTCCTGTAGTTTTCAGTCTTCTTTGTGGCATAGGTATCTCATCAGCATTTCTAACTGTAAAAAAATACAACTCACCTGTTAGACCACAGACCCGCCTCACCTCATAGACATGATCCACCAGTGGACCCACTTCTTCTAAACTCCCAGGATACATTGCAGGATGCCAGTCAGGAAGGGGCAAGACAACTTCTGGAGGGGAGGAGCCTCTGAAAGCACAAACAGACGTCATCATGTTCAGTCTGTGTCTCCACCCCAAGGTTCAACTAAGACTGTTGTTACTTTACCCTCTGATTTCCAGCGTCGCCTCAGCTCTCACCTGGACCTCCACACTGACCTCGTTACTGCTGGAGTTCACAGAGTTCTTGCTGAGAGACATACAGGCAGAGAGAGAGACAGGAAGAGAGACAGGCAAGTAGAGAGACAGAGAAAGAGATAGACAGGTAGAAAGACAGAGAGAGAGAGAGAGAGGCAGGGAGGCAGACAGGTAGAGAGACACAGAGAGAGAGAGAGAGAGAGAGAGGCAGGGAGGCAGACAGGTAGCGAGAGAGAGACAGAGACATCAGCTGTTTTACCATTATCACCTATAACTTCAGTCAGAGAGACAGGTAGAGAGAGAGACAGTTTGTACCTCCTTATTCTGAGGCTGAAGGTGATGTGGCTCTGCACCTCCTCCAGACGACCGACACTGAACAGAAGATTTGTCTGCAGCTACAAAGAGACAGACAAGCAGTGAGACAGGCTCAGTGCAGGTTCACCAGAAGAACCAGTCTCCACATTCAGGTTCTGGACAGTACCCGCTGGTCTTGCTGCTTTGAATCATGGGTAATATTTGATGCTAACCAGTGTTTTGATCAAACATGTCCAGACTCTAAACTGAGTTCCAACAAGGTCTCAGCTCCAGCACTGTAACACACTTTACTGAGGGGTCAGCCCGGGTGTGCAGCTGATTCAAAACCTTGATGCTGGACTCATGACCCGGACTAAGAAGAAGGGCCACATCAGCTCTATACCTGCCTCCCTGATTTAGAAAGGACTTCAAGATTTAACTGCTCATCAACAGCCTCGCTCCTAAACACCACTCTGAAGTGTAGACCTGGATTGTGTTCTCTGAACTACTGAGACCCACTGAGACCCACTGAGACCCACTGAGACCCACTGATGGAGTCCTGCTGGTTACTTTCTGCATAATTCTAAATATTTCCTCTGTCTCATGTTGTCAGGTCCTGGTCTTGTTGTGTGATGCTCTGAACCACATGAAACAACCAGGTGTGTTACTTTGTGTCCTGGTCTCATTGGGTTCCCGAGGTCACAGGTCACGATGATGGTCTGATTCTCCTTCCTCTGGACACACACCAGTCTGTTTGTGCCCTGCAGACACACACAGTATTCACTGGAATTAGTGTGTGTGTGTGTGTGTGTGTGTGTGTGTGTGTCTGTGTGTGTGTGTGTGAGTGTGTTCACCTGGCTGCTCTGGAAGTGTGTGTGTTCAGGGACTTGAACCACCAGCTCGGTCTCATATGACCCCTCACCTTCGTTTTCTGCAGACACTGAAATCACCACAGACTGATCCTCTCCAACCAACACACTGTCTGACACACTAACACACACAGATACACAGACACGCACACATATACACAGACACAGACACAAAGAAACACATACACACACACACACAAAGAAAGACACACACACATTGTGTTTTGCTGTATTCTTTTCTATTCTTTTCTATGTTTTTCTACTCAGCTGGATTCTGTTGATAAAGTCTCAGGTTTAATATTTTTATCTGCAATTAAAGATTTTTGTGTTTGTTAATAAAGAGATTAATATTTAATATAATGGTCATTATCATCATCATCATCAAATATGTCATAATATTAACCAGCTCAGACCATATGTCTGTGTCTGTGTGTGTGTGTTGCTTACGGCCTGGCGCTCAGCTTCAGGTCAGGAACACAGATGTTGTCATCTCCACAGTCCAGAATGATCCTAGTCTACACACACACACACACACACACACACAGGTTTAGATTCAGTTCAGGCTCAGGTCTGGGTGGTCTGACAGTTCAGCTGTAAACCACAGGAACAGCTGTATGTACTACAGGTAATGATGTTATCAATGACAATAATCAATAACAGTGGTAATAACAGAAATAGAAATACAAATAGACATAGAAAGCCTTTATTGTCATTGTATTGCAAAAAATAGAATGAAATTTAGAGTGCCACTCCATATGGTGCCTCCATATAGGAGGAGAAGAATGTAAGCAGGTTTCTGAATTCTTACCAAAGAACAACTTCCACTGAAACGGCCCTAAGGGCAGCCAGAGCTGCAGGTCAGTCCTCACTTCTGCTCTTGCTGGACCTCTCAGCAGCCTTCGATACAGTGAACCACCACATCCTGTTATCCGTATTCTCCAACATGGGGGTTCTGGGCAAAGCCCTTTCTTGGTTTGAATACTGAGCACTCCTTCACTGTATCAATGTTAAGGGAAAATATTCTTAGTCCACCCCTCCCAACTGGAGTGCCCCAAGGGTCGGTTCTGGGACCCCTCCTCTTTGCCATATACACCACCTCCTTGGATCCAATTATCCACTCACATGGCTTCTCATATCACTGCTACACTGACGACGCCCAGCTACACCTGTGGTTCTCACCAGACGACCCCACGGTCTCTGTGCAGATCTCGGTTTGTCTCTCTGACATATCTACATGGATGAAGGAACGACACCTTCAACTAAACCTCTCAAAGTCTGAACTTTGGGACTTGACCAGGACTAGTCATCCCAGTCAGTCTCTTCATCGTGATATTGATATCAAAATTGCCTCTTCATCCCTGACCCCATCTAAGGTTGCAAGACACCTGGGTGTCATGTTTGATGACCAATTATCCTTCTCTTGCATCTGTCTCTTGGTCGTGATGCTTTACTCTACACAACATCACTAATTAATTGTATATTGCCAACTGTAGCCTATATTATACATTAACCAATATAGGTAACAAGGCAGTAATCAGCAAATTCATCAAGCTAATATTCCATCCATTCACTAAGATTAAGATACTTATTTATTGTATGATTAATAAATACGATTGATAGGCTACATTATCATTGTGAAAGTGCTCATTTTAAAACATCTCCATTAATAACCAATCAGTCTATCCTGTAAAATTCATGGGCAACACTAGTTTCCAAACACAGACATGAAAAATGTGATAAGAGCACAAAAAGACACCTGATGAACTCTCCTTTACCATTCTAGCTAACAGGCTAAGCTAACAGTTAGCCAGCTACAGAGCAGGCTAATTCAGCAGCACAAGTTACTATGGTTACTGGGCAGGTAATCCTATAAACCACAATAATGGAACAGAACTCTCACTTATATTAGAGACTTACCACAATAAACCAGGACTTTCCTTTATCTGCCTTGATGGAATGGACACAGATTATATGGGTGATCCCAGACCATAACATGTACACATGCAGCATCTCTTCTTCTCTGACTTATTTAGGAGGCATTATTATTAACTTTATTGAAGTATAGTAGTGTTACAAAAGGCTGTGAGCGTGTGCAAAAGTTTTCTCATACAGCATGAATGTGTCTGAAATTTAAAATAGAATCTACTCGGTTTCTGTTTCAGTCTGAATGTGAGGATTCACAATCTCTACTTCCATCTGGAATCTGGTTTCTGCTTTACATGGTTCAATAAAAACAACAGTTACCTGGTTGGTGTAAGTGCAACACCCTGACTTGGGTTCCTCACAAGTATAGATGTACAAATGTGTGTGGGTGTGTCTCAGATTCACCTGTGCAGCAGTGTGTGTCTGTCCATAAAGCAAAGCATGCTGGGTAGTGTTGAGGAGGCTGATGTTGACGGTGATGAAGATTGGACTCAACTTATCGCGAACCTCATCTTCAGACTGCACACACGCACACAGGTAAACATGCACACACATACATACAGGTGTGACTTATCCATGTCCTGTTCATCACCATGTGTTTTTTTTTCTGTCACTCACCCTCAGGTAAGCTGTCTGATTCATACAGGCCACACCCAACTCCCTCTGAACCATGAGCTTCATCATCTCCTGCGGCTGATTGGTCGATAGCAACAGGGTCCGTCGCGCCATTGACTGCTTCATCTTGTCCAGCTGTAGGTCCACCCACAGTGCTGCCTCAGCCAATCACAAAACAGACACAACATAAGGTCAATATACAATTCTGTATAGACAGCTACAAACTTCTGAGCATATTGTTACCTGAATGAGGATGTTACCTGTCTCGAGTTGCTTTTACCTGTCTGAGGTTAGTTTACCTGTCTCAGGTAAGTTTACCTGTCTAAGGTTATATTTACCTGTCTGAGGTTGTGTTTACCTGTCTTTGGTTGTGTTCACCTGTCTCAGGTTGGTTTACCTGTCTGAGGTTGTGTTTACCTGTCTCAGGTTTTGTTAATTGTCTCAGCTTGGTTCACCTGTCACAGGTTTTGTTTACCTGTCTCATGTTTCGTTTACCTGTCTCAGGTTGGTTTATCTATCTCAGGTTTTTATTTTTTACCTGTCTCAGGTTTGGTTTACCTGTCTCAGCCTGGCTTACCTGTCATAGGTTTTGTTTACCTTTCTCAGGTTTTGTTTACCTGTTTCAGGTTTGGTTTACCTGTCTCTGGTTGGTTTACCTGTCTCCTGTGGGATTCTGTGACCAGACATGTAGACACACATCTGGATAACAAAACTACAGAGAGAGAGACAGAGAGAATATTTGTTCTTGAACTTCAGTGAAGATGGAAGCACAGGTACAGTGTAACTACCTTGGATTCTCTTGAAATAGCCTAAGAGCTTTTTAAGGATCCTGGTACTACATAAAGATAAATTTAAAAAAAATCCTGGAAACTCTGTAAGTACATTAACATACATGCAGAGTACTGAAAAAATTTCCTCAAGAAAACTCAGGACCTTATTAAGGACAACAGAGCCCAAACTACAGACTCATTCAAAGAGAGTGGAATTCCTTGAAGGACCCCTAGAATGTCTTCGCTGAATGCATTTTGAAGCACTCAAAAAAAAGGAGTTTTCGTCGAGTACCCTAAATCACAGACATTTTTCAAGGGCCCCAGAAGTCTGACTTTCATTCAACATTTTGATTAGGTCTTAAAAATGATTGAAATTTCATTGTTTGTTTCTTTGTGAAATATCAGTTAAATCTGTTACCAGGACACAGGTGTGCTCTCTTGACACTGTTTGACATCTGGATTCAGGAAGTCTGGAAGCAGAGCCAGAGAGATTCTGGACCGGATCACTGCCTGGGATCTGAACACACAAATTTATTGACAGTTACATTTTCATCATGTGATTTTGGACCAACAGAAAAGTCTGTTTGATATCTAGACCTTCAGAGTCGGCTGCTAATTGTCTGCTAATTGAATCACTTAGTTTCAGCTAGATAGATAACTTGGTTAATCTACAGAGAGGAAACTACAACCCCATTTGCTGGCATCGAATTCAAACTGAGCAGATATTTTTCATAAAACAATAACATTTCTCATTTTCAACATCTGATATGTTGTCTTTGTTCTATTTTCAATCAAATATGGATTTACAGGGTTTGCACATCATCACATTCTGTTTTTATTTGCATTTTATACAGTGTCCCAACTTTTTTGGAAAAGGGGTTGTAGTCACTAAATCTTATCTTTATCCTGAACAAGTCTTCAGCCCTTCAGTCTACTGACAGATAACCTAGATGAGTGGTTCTAACTTGGAGAACAGGACACCCACAACGGTCGCAATATAAACCTAAGGGTTTGTACAATAAAAAGAAAAATATTTCTGCGACACAAAATTATATATTTTCAGACTTTCCTCTAATCTTAGAGAACAATTTTAATGCTTCAATAATTATTGAAACAAAACAAAAAACACTCATCAGTTAACGAGAACCAGATAATCACTTTCCTTTAGATTTAATGACATCATACCTGTAGACAAAAGCTCTTTCTGCAGCCCATGCTCCAACCAGAAGGTCTACAACACACACAGAGAGGAAGTGACACTGATTATTGATTATTGATATACAGTAATATGAATGAATGACCTCTGAACCCAGAGCATACCTGGGTATCCATTCCCATCAATGTCAGCCCCTCCCCTCAGAGTAAAGCCAAATGCCGTCCTGCTGCTTGGCAGCGGGCTGTCAATCACCTGAGAGGGCATGGCTGACAGACCATTACTGTTGCCCAGGTAGATAAATACCTGGCCCCGCCCACTGTCACCTGACCAGGGAGCCCCAACAGCCACATCTGCAGAGAGAAGGTCACAGGTATGATCACAGTTTGGTGAGTGTCCTCTTTTATTTTTGTGGTTAGCTTGCAGCGTTAACTGTTGTCATTAGCTGCATTAGCTAACACCTTTCACCAAGACATTAGTAGCTCAATCACTTATCGGTAAACCACAGCTGGATGTTAACATTTTGAGACTTTTACCATGGTAACCGTCCATGTCCAAGTCACCAAGCACAGTGAGGGCAGAGCCGAACCTCCCATACAAGGAGAAGCCGATCAGTGATTGGTCAGGTTTGGCGGCAAAGGAGGTGTGTCTTCTCTGCAGGTACACAACCACCTGTAGTAATAAGAGCAACGGCAGTGAAATAATTGTGTCACATGTGTAACAGGAAACAGTGACTGTTTCACTTCACATCAAACAAGCAGATAAATACTTTTCCTCCATCTGTTTCACCACAACAAATTACTGAAACACCACAGCTGCAAAGTGTGATTACTAATTAAAATATTTATTCTAATTATTAAGAAGACTTGGTTTAGATGAGTTAAGATTGCTTGAGACTAGACCAGATTGTTTTGTAGTTGGAGGGTTGGTTTGCTCCAGTTATGAAGAACTTACACTTAGTTCCATAGAGTAATACTAGTTAAGACTGGCATGGTTCAGAATAGTTTAAGTCTTGTGTAAAGCGACACAGGTTTTTAGTGGTTTAAACTAGTTCCAAATAGTGGATTCAAATTGGTTTTGATTAGTGTTAAACTGCTTAGACTGGTTTGATTCAAACCAGCTCAATTCCTTCCTGAGTGTTCATGTCATTCTTTACTATCCTGTCAAAAAATACATATTTTTTAAAAAAGTGAGAGTGATGTAGTGGTCCAGTGGAGACACATTTAAACTAGTTAAGTTGATTCTCCATGTACCTTGGAAGGAGGTTAAACCTCCACTCTGTTTCCGCAAGACCATGACTTCTCCCGTGTGACTGTACCAGGTCAAAAATATTGATCCTGGATTTGATCCAAAAAACACATATGTAAAAACATTTTACTGGACTTTACCTGTCCTCTCTTTACCTGTCCTCTATTTACCTGTCCTCTCTTTACCTGGCCTCTCTCTTGTAGCTGCTCCATCACTCTGTCCATGAAGAGTGGAGCTCCAATCAACACGTCATCTAAACTACAGACAGACAGGGAGAGAGAGAGAGGGAGAGAGACAGGGGCAGTCAGACAGAAAGACAGTCAGACAGACAGACAGACAGATAGATAGAAAGACAGTAAGACAGTCAGACAAACAGAATGACGATCAGTCAGTCAGACAGTCAGATAGACAGACAGACAGTCAGTCTGTCAGTCAGACAGACATTCAGACAGTCAGAAAGACAGATAGAAAGACTGTAAGACAGTCAGACAAACAGAATGACCATCAGTCAGTCAGACAGTCAGATAGCCAGTCAGATAGATAGACAAACAGAAAGACAGCGAGACAGACAAAGACAGACAGTCAGTCAGTCAGTCAGTCAGACAGTCAGACAGTCAGACAGACCGCAGTCTCTGTCTCTTCTCACCCGTCACTGTTGATGTCGGCTACAGCTACACTGTGTCCGAAGTACGACGCCACCTACAGGAGACAGAGACATTACAGGTCCAGGTTCAGGCACTAATGAATCATTTTCACATTAGGTACACTGACGCTTTTGATGACATCATGACATCACCTGAGCTCCCTGGAAGATGTGGTGAACACTGAGTGTTCCACTGCTCCTGCCATCATAGATCTTCACCTGTGAACACACAGAGACTGACGACAGAGCCCAGTAGATCTCAGAAGAATCCAGCCCTGTGCCACAGAGCACAGGAGAATCCAGCAGAGTACAGTAAAGTACAACAAAGCGTTGTCCACTACACTGAAAGTAATCTTCATCTGTCATCTTAACTTTTCAATTAAAAAGAGACACAAGGAAAGAAGTCCATGTGAGGGGTAGGCGGACAAATACTTCTGATACTACATCTCATTTTTGAAGCTCGATTGTAGCATCAATCAGATCAATACCGGTTTCAGCTTCTCTCTTCTGTGTTGGACTCATTTCAGAGAAGAGGTGTCAACAATGTTCTGCTGTTGTGAAGACAAATAAGTGCACACACTCTTTGCTTCTCCATTAAAACATGAACACCGGGCCATACCGAAACATAACAATTATACAGGGCACCTCAGAGGCTAAGCTCATACCATTTAAGGTCAGTCCTTACCGCAGTGGACCAGGTACAAATCCAGCCCCTGCCTATTGCTGCATGTCATCCCCTCTCTCTCCCCCAGCTTTCCTGTCTGTCTCTCACTTTTCTCACTGTTCTCTCTTGCATTAAAAAAGGCAAAGATGCCCAGACATAACTTTAAAAACATAAATGCTTGCACAAAAGAGGAGTATCATCATACATTTTGCACATCTTTACAGTGCTGCATGAATGAATGAAGCCACTTCAAATTTTGCTTCAACTGGGAATCAAACCCAGGCCTCAGAGGTCACAGTTATAAACTCTGCCATCCTTAAAATGATTACTAACCCAAATCATTTAGTGGTCATTAAAATCTAATACGATTTAGACTTTTGATGAAGGATATACCCCATTTACTGTAATTCTTTATTGTCAGGATGTCCCAGAAATTCAGTAAAAAGCCTCCAATTGATCCAAAATGCTGCAGCACGAGTACTGACAGGAACTAGGAAACAAGTTCACATCTCTCCTGTGTTAGCTTCTCTGCATTGGCTCCCTGTAAAATCCAGGATAAATAGAGGACACTTTGCTCTCTAAATGCAGGTCTACTTGTGGTTCCCAGAGTTTGTAAGAGTAGAATGGGGGGCAGAGCCTTCAGCTATCAGGCTCCTCTCCTGTGGAACCAGCTCCCAGTGTGGGTTCGGGAGGCAGACCCCCTCTCTACCTTTAAGATCAGGCTTAAAACTGTTCTGTTTAGTAAAGCTTATAGTTAGGGCTGGCTCGGGTATGTCCTGACCCATCCGTTAATTATGCTGCTATAGAGCTAGACTGCTGGGGGATTCCCATGATGCACTGGGCACTCTCTCTCTCTCTCTCTCTCTCTCTCTCTCGACCACTTTATGCCATTAACTTTGTATTTTTTTAGCCCCGAGTTTAAAGGGAAAATAAAGAAAGAATTAAAAACATATTTGGAAGACAATGATGACGGTAATGTGAACCCAGTGATGTTGTGAGATGCTGCCAAAGCAGTCCTGCAGGGGAAAATTATTTCAGAATCTGCATTCATAAAATAAATGAAAACTCAAAAACTGTTAAGCCTGCAGAAACAACTAAAAGAACTGGAACAACAACATAGTAACAGTAAAGATCCACAATTACTTCTACAGATGAGACCACTCAAACAAGAAATAGATAAGATTTACTGTGATGAAGTAGAGAAAAATCTCAGGTTCACAAAACAGAGATACTACGAGGCAGGCTCAAAAGCATCCAAGCTGTTAGCCTGGAGGCCGCGAAAACAGCAATCAGAAAATACAGTCTTTAAGATTAGGGATCCTGCCACTAAAAAAGTCACATATAAATTAGAGGGAATACAGAAAGCATTCAAGAAATTTTACCAGACCCTGTATACCCAACCCACATCGTTCGAACCTGCTAAAGTAGAAGAGTTCCTGAGCCAATTGGATCTGCCCTTCTTGGGGAAATTGCAAAATGAAAAATTAACAAAAGAAACATCAGCTGAAGAAATCGACAAGGCGATCTCCTCCCTGAACTCTTGTAAGTCTCCAGGGACAGACGGATTTCCAGGGGAATGGTATAAATCACTGAGGGAGCAATTAATACCAATACTACATAGAAGCTTCAATTACACCCTGAGGGAGGGAGTCATCCCCCCGTCTTGGAGGGAGGCTACCATCTCAGTGATTCCAAACGACGGCAAGGACCCGAAAGAATGCGGCTCTTACAGACCTATCAGTGTCTTAAATCAAGATTATAAATTATATGCAACTATTTTAACTAAAAGAATGGAGGAAGTGATCCCTTTTTTGATTGACGAAGATCAAACTGGATTTATTAAATGTAGACAAACACAGGACAACATAAGGAGATCCCTCCATACCATTGAACACATAAAAAAGGAAAAAATTGGAGCTATTCTACTTAGTATGGATGCGGAAAAGGCATTTGATTCGGTGGGGTGGGAATTTCTTTATACAGCTATGGAAAAATTTGGCTTCCATGAGAGGTTCATTAAAGGCATCAAAACACTATATACGTCTCCCGTAGCCAGAATTAAGGTAAACGGAGGCCTTTCAAAAACTATCCACCTGCAACGCGGCTGTCACCAGGGCTGCCCAGCCAGCCCAGTGCTCTTTAACCTTTTCATTGAACCTCTCGCTCAGGCTGTAAGACAGAATCCTGACCTTGAGGGCATCACAATAAAAGGTATAGAATACAAAATATGTCTTTATGCAGATGACGTGTTGGTCAGCCTAAAAAAACCGAGAGTTAGGAATCCCAAGATTAATGGCTTCCCTGCAGGTGTATGGACACCTGTCAGGCTACTCCCTTAACGTTGATAAAACACAAGCCCTGACGTTTAATTTTGTACCATCATTAGAACTTAAAAACAAGTACAGGTTTAACTAGGACTCCACCTCTATTAAATACTTAGGCATTAAATTAACTAAGGATATACCACAGTTATTCTTTGAAAACTATGTAAGAATTAATTCACATATAAAGGAAGATCTAGACAGATGGGCCTCTCTGCCCCTAGATCTTGGTAACAGAATTATGACAATAAAAACAAATATTTTACCCAGATTACTCTATCTGTTTCAGTCTTTACCCATTTGTGTCCCTGATAGTCAGTTTAGGGAATGGGATAAGATGATATCCCGTTTCATCTGGAATGGAAAGGTTCCCAGGGTGAGATACAAAACTTTACAGTTGCCAAAGTATAGTGGGGGGATGGGCTTACCGAGGCTCAAAGATTACTACTTAGCGGCACAAATAAGACCACTGCTGCTCTGGTGCAATAAAGACTACTTCGCAAAATGGAAAGATGTTCAGTTATCACTGTCAGACAGGCCTATACAGAGCCTTTTAGGAAGCCCAGTGGTGGCTAAACAACATGATATCCAGAGCCAGTGGGTTAGATTCTCTATAGAAACCTGGTTTGGCGTGGTGAAACAACTTAACATTCAGAAAGAAATTCGAATTTTAATGTGGCCAACCCATGACCCAGATATGAATGACAGAGGCTTCACTCAATGGACGAGAAAAGGACTCTCCACATTATGTCTATTCATCAAAAACCAGGAATTTATAGACTTCAAGACCATATCTGATAAATACGGCCTTGCTCGGCAGCATTTCTATAGGTACCTCCAACTCCAGCACTACTTTGATAAGAACATTGAAGGACTTGTACAGGAAAATATATCAGGTATTACCAAAATGTTTATCAAAGCCTATAATACAAAACTGTCCAGAAAGATCATTGGCGAACTATATAGACATGTAGCTGAATTAAGAGGTCATTCAACAAACTATATTAAGGCGAAATGGGAAAAAGAGCTGGGAATCATAATTACTTCTGAAGACTGGACAAATGTAATTAACACACAAATCACTACTACAGCCTCACAACTGTGGAGGGATTTTTCCTGGAAAAACTATATCCAATTCTTCATAACACCAAAGCAAAAGTCTAAACAGACAGGACTACAACCTACATGCTGGAGAGGGTGTGGACACAGTATGGCAGATCATACACACATATTTTGGAGCTGTCCCACGCTTAAATCCTTCTGGGCAGGAGTTCAAAGTATTATCAGTGAAGTCTTGCAGCATAATTTTAATTTCACTTGTTTATCATTCTACCTGGGCAATATGGACACAGAATTACCAAAAAAAGACAGATACCTCCTAAAAATCTTCATGGCTGCCAGCAAAAAAGCCATAACAAGAGGATGGCTCAACACAGAACCTCCCACAGTTAATCAGTGGGAGGCCATAATTAAGGACATCCAAACAATGGAACTACTGACGTATAGTCTCAGATTACAAAGGAACAAAGGTGATGCCCTCTGGGAAAAATGGAGAACTTATATTACAAGAAGAGGTAATAACCAACCTTAATGCTTTATTTATTTTGGTTTTAAGGAAAATAATATTGCAACTATATTGTTGTAATGTATGACATACGACCTACTCACAACCCCACTGTTCTCTCATGTTTTGTTCCTATGAGTGTTCATGTGTGTGTGTGTGCAACTGTGTATGAATGTGTATGATTATTTAGACATATGGGTGTAAGTGAACATGTATACTCGTGAGATCAGGTGCACGGACATATGTGTACATATACTTTTGTTCTTCTCTCCTTTTTTGTTGTTTCTTTTGTGTCTATAAGGGCACTACATGGCTAGCATTTGTATTACTTAGCCACATCATATTGTACCCATACCTACTTTTGTTCATTACACCGATGTTGCCCATGTTTTGTACAAAGAAAATATGAAAAAATAAAGTAAAAAAAAATAAATAAATAAATTGTATTTTTTTTCTCTCCCGTAGTTTGTGCTTCTCCTCTCTCTCCCTCTCTCTGTCCTCATTCTGCAGGTCTCTCTGCCTCTGAAGCAGCAGGATCCAGATCCACCACTACTCATCATTACTATTAACCACTGTTATCTGTCATTATTATTGATAACACCATTACCTACACAGCTGTTCCTGGTCTCTCTCTCTCTCTTTTCTCCTCTCTCCTCCCCCCACCCCCCCTTTTTCTCGTCCTAAACCCAACCCAATTTCGAACAACTAAAATGAAAACTTTTCATAAAAACCATTAAAATCAAATTAAAATTAAATAAATGTTCTTAATTGACCAGGTCTTACGCCACCAATTCATGATTTTGTCCTTTGTCAGTGTTTGATAGTTCACAGGCTGATAACCAGAGAAATTTACCACAATCCCAAGGCAGGACCGTGAGCATCACCCACACTTCCTTTCAAATGTCACGCTGATCACTTCTGATGTAAATCATAAAACATAAACTGCAGACTGTGAAGCTACATGAGTGCCGCATAATTATCATTTGAACAACACTAAAACAGCCAATTCAAATAATAATGTTTGAATTTACATATAAGTTGATTTAAAATTGAAAACAACACAGATACACAACTCACTATATGATCTGTAGTCACAGTTTGCGAAACACAAATTTAAAACATGACATTTTAACAGATTTACTTGCCAACCTCCAGGGCTCGCTTGTGAACACTTTAAGAAAGACTGGTATGGAGTAAAAGACAGTACAGCACAATAACTCAGAGTAGAGAGAAATGAAGTCTTACTGTTCCTGCTGTGTTTCTGTCATTGGGAACACCGACCAGATAATCTGAAACATAAACACACAGTTATTGATTATTGATCAATTGCAGTGATGTCAATGATTTGATTTTGTATGTCATCAATTTCCCATCACACAAATGAAACAGGTTGATTATGTTATAATTTATAATATTGACCTGGTGTGGAGTCTCCAGTCAGCTGACCACTGGCCACAGAGTAACCTGACACACACAGAAGTCCAGTCATTTTCTGTCAGATTTTACAGACACATTCTCTTCTTGTATTATTTCGTCTCCTCATTCATCTGAAACCTTAAGATAAACCCAGCTCACACTGATGAGCTGACAGAGAGAAGTTCATTGTTGATCATTGAGCAGCAGTGTTACAGTGTGAATACAGAGTTCCCAATGAATTCTGGGAAACGTAGTAACAACTGATAGAAGTGGGAGCCTGACTATTTCAATGATTCTTATTTTATAAATTTAGGAATCATTCAACACAGGTGTACTCTTCAGGGTAAAAGCTTTCCTTGGCTCTACTCACCATGGTAAAGGTCATAATCTCCTCTCTCATCTGATTGGCTAATGCCTCTCACATACTGGATGGGACTGTCGCTTTGCCCACTGTTGATGATGTCACCGGCACCCACTGTGAAGACCTGACCTGAAATCAGCAGTGACATCATAGTGTTGTTGGTACACTGTAAATCATTCTAAATTAAATCTGTGAACATGCGTTAATGAGTCGTCTCCTGTGCTGTTAAAATGTAAAAGCAGCTGAGTTCAGTTCACTGAAGTTGACAGACAGACTGTACTTATCCTGTTCTTGTCTCTCAGTGCTTTACATGACAAGTCACATTCATCCATTCACACTCACATGCTTCAGAACAGTGCGTGGGGCAGTTTGGGGTTCAGTATGTTGTCTGAGGACATGCAGACTGGAGGAGCCAGGGATCGAACCACCAACCTCTGCTCTGTCTCCTGAGCTGCGGTCAGATCTACTCTTCGCTGTCATGGTTCAAAGAGTCATTTACAGATGTGGCTGCAGCTGTTTGTACCAGAGTCAGTGTGAATTCAACCTGTGAACCTGCTCTACAGTGAACTACACTGCCCTCCCACAGGGTTACACTGCCCCGGTATATCCTGACCTCACTGACCTCCACTGGTTCAACTTCTCACATGGCTGCAGTGGTCTGAGCTATGGGTCTGAGGTACTGTGACATCACTGGTGGGTGTGGTTACTGGTGTAACAAAGCACACATGGGGCCACACCCCCCAGTGATGCTGCTGTTCAGCATTTTACCCTTTAACAGAACGTGTAGTAAAGATTGAGTCAGTGAGTAAGAGAGTGAGAGAGAGTGAGAGAGAGGGAATGAGTGAGTGAGAGAGTAAGTGAGAGTAAGTGAGTGAGAGTAAGTGAGTGAGTGAGTGAGTGAGACAGTGAGTGAGTGTGTTTGAGAGTGAATGAGTGAATGAGTGAGA
Source organism: Trachinotus anak (assembly GCF_046630095.1). Lineage (NCBI taxonomy): Eukaryota > Metazoa > Chordata > Actinopteri > Carangiformes > Carangidae > Trachinotus > Trachinotus anak. The sequence continues at coordinate 174,405 of NW_027273854.1, read as the reverse complement.
GTGAGCGAGTGAGAGTAAGTGAGTGAGTGAGAGAGTGAATGAGTGAGTGAGAGTGAGTGAGTGAGTGAGTGAGACAGTGAGTGAGACAGTGAGAGAGAGAGTGAGACAGTGAGTGAGAGTGAGTGAGTGAATGAGAGGGAGAGAGAGAGTGAGACAGTGAGTGAGAGAGTGAGAGAGAGTGAGACAGTGAGTGAGAGTGAGTGAGTGAATGAGAGGGAGAGAGAGAGTGAGTGAGACTTTGAGTGAGAGAGAGTGAATGACGAGTAAGAGAGTGTGAGAGAGAGTGAGTGAATAAGCTAAACTAATTTGAAATGAATAAAACTTCATTAAATTAATACAATTAGATAATTCCACTTAATTTCCATATGATGTTTACAGTGTAATGATGTAATGTCAGCTGATGTTTTACAGTGTTGTGCTGTTTGGTCGGTTGATGTTTTGCACCGTCATGATGTCAGTAGCGCCTTGCTGTAAGTTTTTAATTTGTTGTACTTCCTGTCAGTGACCAGCAGGTGTCCCTACTAACCCTGGAAATAGAAGCTTCCTGGGGCCCCCAGCACCAGCCGACCCTCCTGCAACATGGAGACACCATCAGAGCTGAGGACAGCTGTTGTCAGGACAACAACATCAAGCCAAGACACTGATCTGATGGAGGCTCTGGGCAGATCCAGGTTCTGAGATTAACTGGTTCTTGAACTGAATCTCTTTTGACGTCACCAGTGAATTGGTGATGGACATTTTATTTTTTATAAACAAATCAAGAGATCAATAATGAAAATGATTGATATATGCAGCCCCACCACCCCCTCACCTTAGTGATGTCAGTGCTGAAGCCAACCTCGCAGTATCGCTGGTCATTTCCTAGGCAACAAGGAACAGAGATGAGATGAGACTTGGAGACAGAAAGACTCCCTGACCTGAGTGTTTTCAGACACAAGCTGAAGCTAATTCTCACCTTGTGTTGTCAGGTGAGTCAATCAAACCAAACAAACCAGACCAAGACTGCCTGAAAAGCAGGATCTTAATCCAGTTCAGGTTAGCCTCTGGTGGTTTGCTTGTGGTCTCAAAGTGAAGAGGACCAATCACAGGACTTAGAGTAGATCTCTGATTTTAGCATGAAATCACAGGATAAGATACTGAATCCACCTGCCGAGGTTCATGCAGATGGTCGATAACATCAGGACCTGGACCTGATCTTACTGTTTTTCATGTGCTTGTAGTCGGCCTCCATCATGCTTCCTCTGCAGGGGGAGAAGCTGGTGGAGCTTCCTGTCCTGTGGTCCAATACGAGGCAGTTCCCCACAGGTGTTTTCCCTGACTCTGCCCCTCCTCTCTGAGCATTCCAATGAAAAAGCGGAGCACATGCCTGAGAAGTAAGCACACTTCAGGTTACCTCCATCACCTGACCCTCTTCTACCTTTACAGTATACAGTATGCTGGTCATCAGGTCTCATTATGGACTGGTTGTAATGGTACACTCTGGGATCACTGGAGTTCAGTTCTCCAGGGCTGTAGAGACTTGAGTCACCTGTGGAGATTATGTTCTGAAAATCTACAATAGATAATGTGTTTTTGGACACAGACACTGATTCCTTGGAGAAATTATAGATCATGAGTTGAACTGGAAATTATTCAAATGTTTCATTGAAAAAATACTGGTTATTGGTTAAAAAAAACAAAAAAAAAAAACCCTTTTTACTTTCAGCTCAGGTTACTCTGTCATTAACAATGAAATAAATGACCACAACATAGCTCAGGCAAGTACTCGCATCACAAAATAGATTTGTTAGACTTTTGGACTATTTTGTAGGGTAGTGACCACACAGATCAGTAACTGCTTTCTGTCTTTAACAATGATGTCAGTGCCTCTCTGAATAATATTATAGATTCTGGCTTCAACAGCTGAACAGGTGAATGTTGGTTGTAAATATCAGAATCAGAATCAGAATCAGTTTTATTGCCAAGTATGTTTTCACATACAAGGAATTTTTTCTGGTGATTGGTGCAATTGAGGATCAGGGGGATCAGCAACAGTGGGGCTCTCTAGCCTTGTTGATAAGGCTGATAATTTTTGAGTGTGTGTGATCTCACCAGTAAGTGTGTGTTGCTGACTGATCGAACTGAAGCTCCAAACCACTGCTGACTCTTAAAGGCATGAAAAAAGACACCAGAGCTGCTGTAATCCTCATCACCTGCAACAGGTACCACAGGTTTAAGAGGTACAACAGGTACAACAGGTACAACTGCTGCTGATTGTGAAACCAACCAGGTATTTCCAGGAGGTGAGAGCACCTGTTGTGCTACATGTGTAAAAGGTCCTCTCCAGACAATGATTAGAGTTCACAGGAGAAAACGGCTTCACACGGGTGATGCTGTCTATGTTTTAATGTGATTGAAAGAAACGTAGATCCGAAATTTACCTTTCAGGTCAAAGTTGATGATGTCACAGGACCCGTCTGCAGTTGACAAGGGGCAGAGGAACACACCCCCTCCCTCCATCACTCCTGATTGGCTGGTGTTGGCTTTAGGGGCTCCAATCACAACAAAGGACCTGCAGAAAACACGTCAGTGTGTTTCTACTGTGTTTCTACTGTGGTATGACCTCTTTAATTCCCTCGAGAACCTCAGAACTTCTATAATGACCCCAGACAGCATTCATAGAGGAACTCTGCTTGTTTTAAGAGCCCAGAGCATCTTCGACACTGTTATCAAAGACCTCAGAATGGTTCCAAGGCGCTGCTCCTGTGGCAACCTGTTGATCTGCAAAATACTCTATATCTCTGACCCAGACCTTCTTCAAGGACCCAGACCTTCTTCAAGGACCTTCTTCAAGGACCCAAACCATCTTCAAGGACCCAGACCATGTAAGTTCTTCATCAAGTTCCCCAAAAGATTCCCTCAAAAGTCTTCAGGAACCCTGAATTTCCTCTTCAAAGGTTTTATATGTGACAGTCATGGCCGCTAGATGTCTCACTACAGTACCAACATCTCTGACCACAACACATGTCCCTGCCCCCCTTCAGTCAGAGGGAGGGACTCCACAAATAGACCAGAGAAGTTTGGATTACAACACAGACAGTGACTTTGTTCTCTGCTCAGGACGGCATTACTCCGCGATCTTTACACAGGAAATAGTAGTTTGCTGTTCTCATATGTAAAACCAGTACAGTACAGTGCTCCTCATATGTGGGGTCCTCCAAAACATTGTCTAAAACCAACAAACCACTGCTGACAGTTCTAAGATTAAACTGAACCTTTAGTTGAAGTGTTTGTTAAAAAGGATAAGATTGACGTGTTTATAAGGGGTTGGATGAGGCAAGTAAAACGGTTCATTGACGTGTTGGTTAGGTTCTTAAGGTTATTAAGGTAGTGAAGGGATGTGTTGTTGGTGGCAGCTGAGAGATTAGTTGATGAAATGGGTTGAGTTTAGTTAGTTAACATATGTGTTAGTGATAGTTTTAGTTTAAGGTTTATCTAAGGATCTTTACTTCTTGTTGGCAGTGTTGGTTAAAGTTTTCTTATATGTTGTTGATGTGTTAATTAAAGATATAATTGAATCAGTTTAAGGGTTTTGTTAAAGGTTAATTAAACATTCATCAAAGGTGAACTGAATGGTTAATTAAAAGGACTTACTTGTTGCTGATGGTGTGAAAGTCGACGGAGAATCCGAACAGACTTCCTGTCGGCCCACTGAACATGACAGCTTCATCCAGCAGGTTCAGACACACACACACACTAACACAGAACAGCACACACGCATACCTGAACACACACATCACAACCGTCTGTCTTACTATCTGAACAGAAAATGGAGCAGTCTTAGTTCTCCTCAGATATTTAAGCCCTCCAATAACAGCGTGTGTGTGTGTGTTCTGACAGATGATTGACAGCAGTTTAACCTCATGAAGCTGCTGTTTCCTGATGATAGAAGCTAAAAATAAAAGCCTGTTTATCTGTTTGTTTTATTTTGTACTTTTTGTTCTTCTGTTTGTGTTGTGTTCAGGGACATTTCTCTTGTCTGTGAAACATATTTCTCTGGTTATTTCATTCTGCTGATCATTCATGTGTCTAGTGTTTGGATGGTGCTAAATGTCACAGGGTCATGAAAACATAAAGAACTTGTCAGTAAATTTCATGACAAATAAAAAAAAACTGATGAAACTTATCAGGGTGGGGCACGCAATCACCCAGGTGGGAAACAGACAAGGGCAGGAAGTAAAGCAAGGCTATACACAACAGGTAAGTGATTTCAAATAAAACAGGTAGCACAGAGAAACTAAACAAGAGACAGAGTAAACTAGAATCACCACCTTGTGGTTGTTTCCTCCACCAACCAGCCAAGTATCAGGAAATGTGGTCACAATCTTTCCCTCCAGAATTCCAGTCATTCAGCCTGACGCTCCTTCTCCTCCACTGTGCTCCTCTAATGAATGTGGTCTGTCATCACCATCCGACACACAGACAGTCTCAGTCCAGACTGTTCTGGTCCGTGGTTCCTTGATGGTGGAACCAGCTCCTGAAGTCTCTCAGAGCAGGAGCGTCCCTCTCTATCTTCAAGACCCTGTTGAAGACTCCTCTCTTCAGAAAGCTCCTCCTCTCCTAACTCCTCTAACCCCCCCACATGTCTGACCAGCTCTGACTCTGACTCACTTCACTTCTTTATCTGATCTCCTTCACTGATGAAACAGATGTAGAACTGAGTCCTGACACCGAGTCTCTACTGACCTGAAGCTTTAGTGGCGTCCTCTACTTGCTTTGGATAAAAGCATCTATCAACAGATGATTTAATATAAATGTATGATGTTACAGTGAAGTTGACCTTTGACCTTTTAGATCTAAAATACCATCACTTCAATTTATCCTCCCTTTGTGTTAAATTGTGTAATAATTAGTGTATGAACTTGTGAGTATGGACGGACAGATGGACAACCAGCAAACATGACACCTCTAGCTTTGGCTTTCACTGGCGTAGAGGCATAAAGATATCAAATTGACTTCTCTGCCCCATGTTCACATGACTCAACCGAGCCAAGTGTACACTCACTCTGGCTGGCCAGGAGTTTTCACTGTCGTTACAGAATGCAAGTCCTGAGTTTCACCATCACAAGCTGGGACCCAGTATGCCTACAAGTAAGCCAAGGCCTGCCACTCTGATATCAATGGTCACTCCAGTTAGTATCACTAATAGATCTAACAAAACATTTTTTATTGTCTATTCAAGCTGTCTAGATTTGTGCTTCTTGGTGATTTTAGTGTTCATGTTGACAATACCTTTGAATTTGTGTCTTTCAATCTACATGTAACAGGACCTACACACATCAGACTCTGGAACCTGTCTACACTCTTGGCTTAAACATGGATTCTGTCTTTTCTGATCAGAGTTGGCTTTTATTTGATTGTCAGAGTCTCCAGGTTTGGCTCATGTTCAGCCTGCTGTTACATATGGTTGTCCTTCACCCCCAATTCCTCATCTGTTAGTCAGTCAGCATGACCCGAGTGTCTCTTTGTTTGTTTTTCTGTTTCAGTTTGAACAATCTGAAACTGAAGAGTCTGAACTATCCCCTTTTTGTCTTTATAAACCTAAACCACAGAGTCTGTTTCAGTCTCCACCCCCAGGCCTGCAGCAGCTACTGAGATCAGGTACACCACCATCGCTGTTATATTATTAGTTAAGAAGGTATTAGAGCTGAAGTTAAGGAGATATTAGACCTGAAATTAAGGAGGTATTACTGCTGAAGTTAAGGAGGTATTGGAGCTAAATTTACGTAGGTATTGGAGCTGAAGTTAAAGAGGTATTAGAACTGAAGTTATGGACAAGGACAACAAGGTTCACTGAAGGGGAGGTTAAAATGTCCTAGATTAAGAAAACAGAAAACATTAAAAGATGCTGGAATGTCATGTTCAACTGTGTTTGTAGAAAATTATACACATGTAGGAACTTCACAGGTAAATGTTGGGTGTCCTGATTGTATTTTGTGCTGCTCAGTATTTTGCTTCACTGAAAGAAACACAAGTGACTACAAACGCATCATTAGTTTGAATTATTTTGTGTCTCTTTGAGTCTGGGGGTGTTGTCCCTCTGCAGGGGGTTTGGCTTCATGGTCTGTCCATGTTTATGACACGATTCCAGCCTATGTTGTTTGTGGTGCAGACATGGTGTTTCCTTGGTGGCCTGCCTCATTGCTGCTGGCTTCATTGATCCTTCTTCTCTATTGGACAACCTCCTCTGCTTGGTCACAAGACGCCTCCTCAGCTGACCTCTCTCCACTGTACAGGATCAGGAGAGATCTGCCTTTCCACACCAGATAGAAGGTCGCAGCATCCACACAGGTGGTCAAAGACTCCCTATCTGTTATCAAAGAAGTGCTTGGAAAGATTGACATCAAAAGGTTGTCAGGTGTGATGAAGGGCCTTTCCAACATTGCCAGCTTGGCTCCCGGGATGGGAGGCCTGGTCGCATGTCTGGAGGAAATTCAATGAGTTTTGTGAGAACAGTGAGTTGGTACAAAGTGAGGAGGAGAAACTACACCTGGCAGAGATATTCACCAACTACTATGAGAACACAGGATCTGAGGCCAGTGTGGCCAACCTCTACCATTACCTGATGGTCAGCAGCACGTCTCTCAGTGGAAACCTCAATGACCTCCTGAAGAAGTTCAAATGTGGTATTACTGATATTGGCAAATATAATTTATATTTTAGCAGTTTGCTGTGTAAGGGGATGGTGCTCAACCAGCTCTACTGGAATCAGATCGACTTTAACTCGTCAGGGAAAGAAGCTGAATAAGTGCAGATGTTCAAGAACATGTACGAGGCTCAGTTATCAGCTGTGGAGTTCAATCAGAACAACTATGAGGAGTACATGAAGAAGGATGTGGAGGAGATCAGCAAAGAAATCTGTCCCGACGACAAAAAAGCCATCGCTGATCAGGTGAAACAGATTCTGGACAAGAAGTTCAGCTGGTATAACTTGGTGGTGGTGGTGTACAACACAGACCAGGATAATCATCACATCTTCTACAGTATGATCAAGATCCCTGCAGGTAAGATCACGGTGGCTGTGGACTACTCTCTAACAGCAGAGGAGGCAAGTAAAGGAGAAGTAAAAGCCCAGAGGAAAATTTTACTGCTCAAACCTTGCTCTTCTACAGCTCGGGAGACAAACTTGAGATTCTCATCTCAGCCTCATTTTAGTTTCTATTTTGTCTAAAATGTTTCTCATATGTTTCTCCTAAAATTCACTAGGAGAAATAGGTGAGACAGAATAATTAGAGGGAGTCATACTTGAGACTTATGGGAGATACCTTGCTAATCTCAATTCAGTGTTTTTAATGGCTCCTTTATTTCTCCTTTGGAAAAGAAAATGAGCAATACTGGAGCTACTATGGAGCAATATGAGACACACACACACACACACACACCTTACAAATGCTGCAGCAAATAAGAAGTTCCATGTGAAGTTCTCCATGAAATCGTTGCCAGGATACAGACTAAACATCTTGAGGCACTTATAATAATATCAGGTGACTTCAATCATGTGACCCTCTCCTCCCACCTGACTGGATTTATCATTCTAAACAACACGGATCATCCACTTCATAACATCGTGATGGGCCTCTCTCTTGACTGCAGGATGGAGAGATATAGAAGATCTTTGTAACCACAACCACCAGGCTTTATAATTCTATAGCAAATAGCAGATGAGCTGACAGACAAATGAATTTCCCTTTTGGGATGAATAAAGTAATCTGAATCTGAATCAGAATCTTTATTAAAATTCAAAACAGCAGGACTCAATTGTTAATTACAATGACGATGAGTATTGTGAGTATTTCAAGTAGCTGCAGTAACGTTAACAATAACAAAGTTAACAATAAAGTTAACATTTAAAGACAGCAAAAGCTATTCTAACATTGTCATTATAAAATCTGAACAATAAATGTGCCTCTTTTCAGTAAAAATGTGTTTTTAAAACAGTAACAATGTCTCTACCAACTTTACACCAATGCACAACACTGAACAACTTCAAACACTGAACACAACATGCAGCATTTGCATACAAGGGCTTTTTTGAACATGGTCATTTCAACAAATGTCTATCAGTATGCCACATCCAATACTTTACAGTGTTGTGGCCCTGATGCGGCATTTGTTTATGAAGGCTTTTTTGACCTTACTTTTCTCCACTGGTGTCCATCCATCCAGTGTACTACAGCGCATGATGTAAGCTGCAAGAAGAAAGAAAAGAAAGCACAAATTACAAATTGCGTAATGTAACTGCAGTTACCACAACAGTATTGAGAGCTTTTTTTTTTTATTCCGATATCACAAAATTCACATTGAAATATCTCTATGGTTCACACAGGAGGAAATTCAGTAAAACTGTGAGGACACTGAAACAATCACAACGTTAAATGTAGCTATGTGATACATGGGGTTCCAACACTTCAGAAACTATGCCAAATTTGACCAGATATGTTGATGAATGTGAGAAGGGGCAGAAGAAAGAGAGAAAAACAAACTAGAAATAAAAACTAAAATTAGAACAAATTCATTTTTGAAAATAATTTGTGCTTCTTTATGTTGAAAAAGTTGATGGTTGGATGCATGTTAAGCAGTACTTGAGGAAGGTGAAGCATTGTTGAAAAACAAAAACATGTTGATGTTAAAACTGATTTTCTGGAGCTGCAACTATTAGTTGATTAGTTGTCAATTAATAATTAAATAAGGGGAACAAATCTGATTCCAGCTTCTTAAAGGCCCAACATAGAACCCTAGAACCACTTTAGGTTAGAGGCTCGGGTTGTGCCACAAACCCAAAGTGTCAGTATTGGACAACCTGGGAATGAGAATGATAGCTGATGATGGATAGCTGAAGTCACCCCCTTTGTGTTAACCCTATGGGACCTTATTTCTGGAAAAATATGTATTAGAGGTGTCACAATCTTGATTGTAAATTGGATACTGATCAAAATGACATCACAATCTCGAACTTCTAAATCATACATACATATACATACATACATATATCATACATACAATCATACAACATAGCATACTTGTCCACAGGCAACACAACAAATATGGCAGGACATCTCCACATGCATCATAAAGATGTAAAGATGTGAAGAGTGCACACTGCAGTTACAAAAAAGAGTAACTAGATGGCAGGTACCCTCTGACTTCTCTTTTGTTTAGTTATTTTCCAACTGACTGGTGAAACAAGTTATTGCTACATTATATTGTTAATAAATGATTTAAATTTGACAATAAGGCCTTAGGCGCCCTTTCGGGTTTAACTGGCAACCTCATTATGAAATGCAAACGCTTGACGCTGATTGGCTGCCTTTGCTGTGCTCCGCTGTGGAGCATCAAACGCTGGGAGTAGCCGGCTTGAAATTGTCCCAGGTTTGTAAAACAGTCCGGGGTGAAATGGGCTGAGCAAAGTAACAATCTTTGGTTGAATGTTGTGGGAATGTGATTAAAAATAAATAGCAGCCAAACATCTCGTGAATTCTATCGGTGGGAAGGTTGTGAAAAGTTTGAATGCCACTAGCACAGCCAGGAAGCGCACACCTCGGCACACGACTGCACATTGCACCTTGAACTTCGCGAATTTGGCTGCAATTTACTTGCCGTAGGGGGCGGGAAGGCGGGCGTATGCAAATTATTTCAAAGGGGAGGGAATGGAATGAGAGTGGGGGGGGCAGTGAGACACATTTTACGTCAAATGCAACCGTTGTTCAGATTGGCCCATTTTCTGGGGGCCAGTTCGAAAAGCGGAATATCTATGAAACAGAGATGTTCATAATACATAGCACTTTTTGTATGTTCTTGAATGTGGGTTGACTACAGTATTTGACAGAGACAAGGTAAGGTGTTTTTTGATTCTCTGTCTCCTTTAAATTAGTTATTATGGCATAAAACCAATGATTCTAGATTAGACTAATCTAAAAGTGGCATAGCCATCTATGCTAAAAGGGGAAAAAAGATCAAGAATAGAATGTAATCGTGACCTTAAAATCGAAAATCAAATCGTATACAGCATTTGGAGAATCGTGACACCCCTAATATGTATGGCAGTGAACAACGATAACATAACTTCTGATCCCATGAATTTAGTCATGAATTACACATGATGTTTGTTAATTTATATCTCTACAAAATGTTACCCGATTAAAGAAAAATAAGCATGAAAATAGTGAAGTATTTAGCAGTTTTGTGTGAAACTGGTCAGTAAACTAAATGTCTCATCTTACACAATATATTATATGTCAATAGTATCCACTTAGCTGTTTCATGCACAAATGTATCTTAGCTGATATGTTTTATGCAGTGAATCCTGTTCCTTTTCAGCTGGGAAGCAAAAGAACAAGCAAGACTCAATATACATGTGACTACATGCCGGAACAAAACACACATGCATCGTGTTAACGCTAGCTTCAGCAGCTCTGGGTAGCATGACGTCACTTGGGCAACTCTTGGGTGTGTAGTAACTGTAACTGTGACTTTTTGAGTTGTAAAGTTATATTTTAAATTGACAAACATATGTGTAATTCATGACACTATTCAAACAGGATCAAAAGATTAGTTGTCTCTTGCCGTTCACTGCCATACATATTTTTTCCAAAATAAGGTCCCAAGGGATCCACTGTGGGCGTGACTTTGGCTCTCTATATTGGGTTCCCACACATTTTTACTCATGAATTTCCACAACTTTTCCATAACATTTCCATAAATTTTTAACTACCAAATGAGCAATGTACTTACTTAGAATCCCATTGACTTTGAACTTATCCAGGACTGTCTTCCCATCTGGCACCTTTCCGTGTTTCCCAAACGCCACAGCATTTCGGCACTCCTCTGCAGTAAAGAATTCATCAAAAAGAAGATGGAACAAGCGAAGGCAGTCCTTCTTTGCTTCTGCATGGATTGCAGCCAGGCGGGTAGAGGACACGAAGAGGCCACTTTCTGGATACAGCTCTTGCTTCCCAGATCTGTTTTTTGGAGCCCCAACACCAGCCTGAGGTTGGATCTGTTCCACTTTGTCCAGAAAGCTTTTTAATGCCTCGAGGTGCTCACCACCTGTGACACAAAAGATGAATTACCTTACAGGGACACAGCAGCAATCATAAACTCAAGAAAAGGAAGAGAAAAGTTAAAAAAAAAAAATCAAAAGATTTCATGATGGGCTAAGATTTTTACCAAATTGTTTAAAGATATTAAGTTTTAGCTTAATCACCATATAACTCCCAGTGTCCAAAGTAACAAAATTTAGTAGAACTTTACAAATCAGAATTACAATTTAATGTTCCACAATTAATGACACTTGATTATTGTCCACATTATTTGCATTATAACTCATTTTACAGTGCATGTGTGTACTGAATAGCAATTGGGTACCTTAGGAAAATTGTGTGAGAAAAAAGTAATAGTGTTAAAGGAACAATTAATTGCAACAGAGAGACAAAATGTACTTACTTATACCACACAGCACATCCTGCAGTTTGGCCTTCTCCTCCACTAATTTTTCCACCTCTGCCTTGCATGCCCTGCATGGCTTCCATGATCTGTCTTCTGTTGATTCAGGTGAACTGAAACATGGTTCTCCACATTCTGGAAGTGGATCACGCTCGATGATGAAAGTATCTGCAGATGAGCTTGAAGTCTCATGTTCTGACATACTAGTCTGGCTCTGGTCCCCGAGAACAGCAGGTTTTTGGTGTGTATTAGGACTGTACAACATTTTGAGAAAGCTGTCTTTGGCTGTTACAGTAGGAGCTGGTGGCTGTCTTTGCTGATCCAAATCCACCAAAACAGGCTGTTGTGACAGGTCTGAAAATGTGGGCAGTGCCGTGTTAGGTTGGTGATGCTTTGGATACTGCGAAAGGTTGGAAAGATGTGTGACTGGAGACAGAGTGGGTGCATACTGGTGGAGCGGCTGGATAGGTGGATGCTGGTAATATGGATGCGTATGTGGCGATGCCTGGGAAACTGGAAGCTGGTACTGTGGCCAGGCAGTTACAGGCTGGTGCTGTGGCTGGATAAGTAAAGATGACTCGGTAGGTGGAGGTTGGTACACTGGCCAGGCAGTTGGAGGCTGGATGGCATTGTGGTCCACAGTATTTGGGTGATTCTGTGCAGAGGTGGACTGACCTGCTTGAGGTAGGGATGGAAGGTTGTAGAATCTTTGAGCAGCTGCATCTCTTTTTTTCATGTCTTTCTTTGTGGCCTTCTTGGCATCCACTGTCTTGTCAGCTGTTCCAATGAAGTCCACTGTGGCATCGTAGAACTTGTTGTCAGACCATCTTGCAAGTACTTCTTTCCCTGGCTTCAGATCTCTAAGGCAAGCGATGGGTCTATCATCTTTGCTTAGTATATCACAGACATTAAAAATCTTTGCTGTGTATCCATCTACAAAGGTCAAAAATACAAAAAGTCCTGAAAATGAACACAGAGAGACAACACAGAGATTTTGAGTAAACCAGTACAGGCTAAAAATCAATCTTACTTAAACATGCTACTATATCTTATTGGTCTCAATTCTAATCCTCTTCGACCTTAGCAAAGCTAAAAATTTATCTCTTCACTTTAGCTTTCAACTAGCATTAACTTTATTCTTTTTGCATTTGCTTCACACTTCTTCACTCATGTGACTCTTTTAAACATTGTATTTGATTTGTGCACTCTTTATTAATATTTCAGCATTTTACTGTAGTCACCTGGTCTTACTTTGTCTCAAATTGATGTGTTTTAAATAATGGTTTGCTGAAACAGTTCAGTAAATTGTCAATATATTTTAAAGAATTAAATTCTAAAATCTGCAATAAAGTGGTTTCTGTAGTTTCTGCAGGTATCAACAATTAGAGACCTATTTGCAATTTCATGCCTATCCTGGAAAAAAAGTAGTTACTTTTTCTAATGAGAATTTTATTTTATTGAAATAACATTTTTAAATCAATCTCCCAGCCCCAAATGTAGGGATAATTTGACCAATAGAGTTGTAAAATTCTGTCACTAAAACGTACACAATTTCAAGTGAGGGTTACTCTCCCTTTTCTTGACATTTCTTTAAAAAATCCTGTAAATCAATGTTTGTGCCTGAAGCTGCTAATATATTTATAATAATAATCCCAGTGATAAGAGACCAGAGACTGTCAAAGATTTTGGTTAATATAGTGTCCAAAGTAAGTTAAAAATGACAGTCACTTCAAAAATTAGCTAAGCCTGGGGCGCCCCAATGGCCGAGTGGTTGGGGCGTCGCGCGTTGGCACGTGCGCCTTGCGGCCGTTGCCGGTTCACGTCCCGACCGAGTCGATATTTGCTGCATGTCGTTCCCCCGCTCTCCTCCCCGTTTCCTGTCTGTCTCTACTGTCACTATCAATAAAGGCAAAAAATGCCCCCCCCCCCCCCCCCCCCCCCCAAAAAAAAAAAAAAAAGAAAATTTAGCTAAGCCGTGTAGTAAAATAATAACTCAATTACCATCTGAGTCATCTCTGGGTGAGCCGGGGTCTGGTTCATAAAAACCCATCTTCTTCGGTGGGTTTCGCGCTCTTTTAGGCATCTCTTTTTTAGTATTTCCTGCTGGGCCATCCATCCTGTTAAATACACAAAAGTACAACACATTTTAATTATTTAAAAAGGTGGTTCAATGTCTTATTTAGTTTTATCATGTCATTATATCTCATAATTTGGTACAGCAACTTGTTGATACCTTTGGATACACAGATTATGTTAATTTCACCATATCAGACTACTCAGGGACTGAAAAACATGATCTAAAATCCACCAGACAAACCACAGTAAGACACAAAGGCCTTAAAGGAACATCATAGTAAAAATCCAGGCTGTGACTTCTGATGTTTGGAGATTTCTGTAAGAATTGCACTTTTCTGGGATAAGTTGTTGGGCTCTTCTGCTCTGGACATTGCTCCTAAACCCCTGCTTATTGATAACATATCTTGGAAAGATGCACCTTCTCAATTCCCTACGTCTTGAGTTTATAATGTTAATAGGATGACCATATTTTGATTTCCAAAAAAGGAGGACACTTGGCTCCGCCTTGAGATACTTAAATGATACTCGAAGTTTACTCAAAGATGCCTTATAACTTTAATTTATTTAAAGTATGCCTCCTCTGTATGTATAACCAAGGATACAAATTCAGTTAGGCTTCTCAGAGGTGATTCAACATGCTTAATTATGCCTAAAATAATCTCTCTTTAACAAGTGTCAGTAGTGCAAAAATTAAATTTAAATATCTGCAATGAAATAATGATAGAAATAATGCCTCTTCTGTATTACAAAATCATTAACAAAATATCTCCTACTATCTTTTCAATGTAATAATGTAAATAATAAAACAGTAACCCCACAGAGATACTACTTTAACAAACAAAAAATATTACTTCAATCTTTAGGTTTTTTATTCTGTGTCCATGTGAGCTTTATTTGACATGGAAACATGAGTGCCAGTTTTGCATACAGTGCACTTCGTCTCCCATTAGTCCCGACCGGGATGGTACACTGGGATTTTTTCTAGCAGTAGCAGAGTAGCAGAGCTGCCCACATGGACGCTTCTAGAGGATGACGTCACACGCAACAAAGTACCATATTCTGTGCAAAGCGCCAGTCAATTTGAAAATGAAAACCGGACATTTTCACGAATTTATATTTTTTTAAAAAACCCAGACGCCCCGGACAAGATGTGACAAGACGTGAAAAGTGGACATGTCCAGGCAAAAGAGGAAGTTTGGTCACCCTAATGATAAGTTAAGTTAACAGTTAAGGTTAGCTAACCTTAACAAGTTCATGGCCACATGTGGTCCGGGCTTATAGCCTCACTAGCTAGCTACCACTATTTGCCACATATGCCGACCAGTTTCTTCAAAAAAGTATCAGAAACACTCGCCATCTGCACTTTACAAAGTTTTACCCAAATTACGTTTGACAAAGATGTAGCTTACCTTCTTTTTCGTCCTGTGGCGGTTCCTTCTTCCTTCATCCCTCCCGCCCGCAACTCCATACCTTAATTTAAGGCAGGACTTAACGTCGTTAAGGCAACCCGATGTCAATTAGCCAATCATGATACAGCATTTGAGACTGATGGCGCTCTCTACCAATGAAATGTTGACGTTGGAGCTGCATCATCTACAGATTTCAAAGTTCACAACTTTTTTGCGCCAAATGCAGCTCGTTGATGCATAAAGAAAACAAAGATGCAGCTCCTCCGGTGAGTGGATAAAGCTAAACTTTTTCTAAAGAATAAGTTTACTTAATAATTTTCTTTATAAGTTTAGTTTATTTTAGTTAGCTTTGTAAACATACAATACATTTCAATTATTTCTTGAGTTTTGTAATGACTAGTTTTTGTTTTTATTTTTATTTCAGTTGACTGAAATTATTTTTTACACATTCATTATTTCTATATCATATTATTTCGTTTTCATTAACTTTTTAAACTGTTGCCATGGCGCCGCGGATGGCTGCCTCTGTGTTTTGGTGCCAAGGACTATGATGGTGAACTTCTACACCTCCATCATTGAGTCCATCCTCACCTCCTCCATCACCATCTGGTACGCTGCTGCCACGGAGAGGGACAATAACAGACTGCAGCGTATCATCCACTCTGCTGAGAAGGTGATTGGCTGCAATCTTCCATCCCTCCAGGACCTGTACGCCTCAAGGACTCTGAGGCGTGCAGGGAAGATTGTAGCTGACTCCTCCCACCCTGGACACAAACTCTTTGTGACACTCCCCTCTGGCAGGAGGCTGCGGTCCTTCAGGACCAAAACCTCTCGCCACAAAAACAGCTTCTTCCCATCTGCTATTAGCCTCATCAACAAGGCTAGAGAGCCCCACTGTTGCTGATCAATTGCACCAATCACCAGAAAAAATTCCTTGTATGTGAAAACATACTTGGCAAGTTCACCATCATAGTCCTTGGCAGGTTGAACTTCTTCAATTGCCTCAGGAAATACATCCTCTGCTGAGCTTTTTTGATGAGGGAGCTGATGTTTAGCTCCCATTTGAGATCCTGTGTGATGGTGGTTCCCAAGAAGCGAAAATGCTCCACGGTAGCCACGGGGGAGTCGCACAGGGAGATGGGGGTGGGTGGGGCTGGGCTCTTCCTGAAGTCCACTATCACGGTCAGTCTCCCACCTGTAGGCAGACTCATCGCCATCAGAGATGAGTCCAATGAGAGTGGTGTCGTCTGCAAACTTCAGGAGCTTGACAGGAGCTTGACTGATGGCTGGAGGTGCAGGTGTTGGTGTACCTAACCCAGTACAGTTCAACAGCACCACAAATTACAGCGTCCAAAATAACCATTCAAGTAAATTATCACCTCTCTCAAACAGATTCAATAAAATATTAACATTTTAATCCACATGAAGGGAGGATTTATAGCAGGATTTCTCATATACTGCATTCGTTTTACCCAGGTATGCCTAATAAAATTGCATGTGAGTGTTAAATATTTTAAATGTATTATTTTTCTCTGCAGGACACACAAGGACTGGAGAACAGAGGTAACAAATGTGCAAAAATGTAAACAACTAACTCTGTTAGACATGTAGGAAATTGCATGTTGTAAAGCTTTAAATGGAAAGAAAAGAAAGAAAGACAGAAAAGTTAATGTATCCAATAAATCACTGTTACTGATGTGAGACTTGCAAACCTCACTTGGTTTGTCAAGGTTTTACTGGCAGTTCAGGTGACTATAACACTTCAGTAGTCTAGTAATTAGTAATGTGTTTAGCAGAAGTATAATGAAAAATAAACATGTCAAGACTAGTAAGCCATAAATGCACCAATATTGCTTTTTGACAATTGGTGTAAATGACTCATTGCTATAAGAAAACACATTTTCTAACATTTTGCTAAATATATTTCAACTTTTTTTTTTTTCTTTTCTAGAATCAACAAGCACCGAGCAAGAGACCAGTTCCACTAATCTGGAAGCTGATGACGTTGCTGATGTGGAAGACTCTTCAATCACAAATTTGTGTGACCTCCATAACGCAAACCATACATCCCAGTGCTATGGACACACAAGTGAGATGCATCACTCTGGACTTAATGTTGAATCAGAGCCTGAACAGCCTTTTCACATAGATACATTTGTTGATCACCTACCTGAATTTGTTGAAGAAGGGACTTTAGATGAAAATGTGTTATTCGATAATGACCTGTCATTGGATGATGATGACCTATCATTTGAGGACGGTTTAGAGCTAAACCAAGATGAGGGAACAGAACCCAAAAGCTCTACAAACACTGTAGATCATCCATGATAACCTTGGAAGCCTCTCTCCGCACTGCTCTCCAAATCTAAAATCATGGAATTGGTCAACTGGTCTCTCAACGCAATTGACAGGATCTTCTCGACGAGAAGCCCGGGTTCGGGGGAACCTGTCTGCCCTGGCGGAACGTACCCCGCTGGCTACATGAGGGACTCCTGGGAGGACTGGAGGGTCGGGTGCCTGGCGAGTCTTTCCGTTGAGGACATCGAAGATCTCTATATATTCGGAACTGTGATATCAGGCTTTCTGCTGATTGGATTAGGCATTGCCCTGGTGTATCGGAAAATTCGGAAGACGGTGACAGCAGTCCAAATCCCCACGCTGCCCGACATAATTGATGGAGTGAGTAAAGCTGTAAGCACTCAGACTGTGATTGTGAACCGCAACTTGGGAACCACCTTGGAAGGAGCTGTTAATGCTCAGACTGTGGTCATAAATCGCAACATGGGTCACATCTTGGAGAAGCTTGCAGCTTTGGAAAGGAGAATGGATGGAGATGACCAGAATGGACTAACAGAGTAAGCCGTGTCTATTGAAATACGACTGCTCGCCCTAACCCAAACAATCATAATCTAATCTGCGTTCCGGCCCCCGCAGCACCGGCCTTGGCCAAGACCGGTGCTGGAACAACTCCCCCACGAGATCGCTGCAGTGAGAGGCTTCTACCCCCCCCCCCCCACGGACACCTGTGGATTGTTGACTCCGTCCAGGAACCGATCAAGGATGTCTCCATGGCAACTTGCTGTGTTATCGCGATGACACCCTGCGAACTGAGGCACTGATTGTGAACTAGACGAAGCGACTCCCCAGGCCTATGCACACACACACATTCACGGACACCTCTTACATGTACATATGCAACTCACAACCCAACCCCATCCCACGCCTTCGCCGCTTCCTCCCATCCAGCGCGGCGGGCGGGGTCCGATAGCTGCGCCTTAATGGCAGCGGCTGCGGCTGGCTGCCTGTCTGCACTGGAATCACCTCCTCCCCCCTTTACCCCCTCCCCTGGAGCAAATTGTCTTGAGTCACTGTGTTGTAAGATGTGTTTGTTTATATATGCCTATGTTGCTGAGGTTTTTTTCCCGAATCCCACACTGTACCCCCCCCCCCCCAGGAGTATAGTTTGGGTTCTGTTATTTTTTTCTCCTCTCCTCTCCACTTGTTTTTTCCCCATTCCTCCTTTTTAAATGGCGCCGCAGATGGCTGCCTCGGTGTTTTGGTGCGCTCTGCACCATTCACTAGAACAAATTCCTTGTACGTGAAAACATACTTGGCAATAAACCTGATTTTGATTCTGATTCTGATTCTGATTTACAGAAATGCACCAATTTCTGTTGCAGAGAGTCTTCTCCTCATAATGACTTTTGCAAACAGACACAAAATAACAGGAAAAGCTCTCAGTGACTTGCTCACACTAATTTCTCTGCACTGCCCCTCTGATATGCAGACTGAATGTCTTCAGAATTTACACAAATTTAAACAATTTTTTGACGATTCCTCCTCTCTGCTTTTACACAAATATTGTAGTGCATGCTTTGTGACTGTTGAGAGTACAGACACCCAGTGTAAAACCTGTGAAGCCAATGTGTTGATGGAGGGGTCAACTTCCTATTTCATTGAGGTTCCCATTGAAGCACAACTGAAGAGATTGTTTGCTAAGGAAGGTTTTGAAGAAAAACTCAAGTTCAGGTTTAATAGACATAAAAAGTGTCATGACAGTATTGAGGAAATAATATGACGGAGAAGCCCATCAGAAATTTACTACTTGCAATGGGCCTCTCAGTGATTCCAGAAACATTTCTTTAATGTGGAACACAGATGGCATACCCATTTTTAAGTCTTCAAAGTTTTCTGTTTGGCCTTTTTATTGTGTCATAAACGAGCTAAACTTTGTTGAACGCACTAAACGAGAAAACATGATATTTGCAGGTCTTTGGTTTGCTTTTAATCATCTATCATATTGACTTTATTGTAATCCACATGATATATTTTTTTAAATTATGTATTACTGTACGCAGAATGAATTGATTGAAAATGTATGCTTGTAGGCTGCAAAGACCTTCTGCTTTTATATTAATTACATTTTCAATGAATAATTTTAAGTATTCCACTACACGTAATTCAGGTTTTTTTTCATGAACCACATAAAACACATTGTAAAATAAAAACAACAGCAGTTTATTGGTAACTTGAGAGCAATAAAGTTACTATTTCAACAAAGTGCAATATCAGAATAAAGCCCTGTTTATTTGTCACTTAAAAATACTACTACCACTACTATTGCCTCCAATAGTGGACACATTTGTGAATGTGTAAACAGAATGCCACACTTTTGACATTTGCATTGCGGAAATTTCATTTTACAAAATGCCAACAAAAACCATTTGAAACAACAATCTGTTTCACTGGACATCTCAAAATCAATAATCAAACAATATGAACACATGTACATGGAACATTGCAGTTATAACAGTCTTTCAAGTTCATAAAACTATATTAGCATCCAACAATGTAGCCTTTAAGACCAAGAAAATACATTTCAGCTGTATCAAAGTTTGTCTGTATCTTCTCATGTTAAGCCCTAAAGTGACCTTTTTGTGTGACAATAGATTTGCCCACGTAAAACTGTTGAGATCACTGATATTTGTCTTGGTATGGCATCACAATATAAACTTTCTGTCCATCAACTTGAGACTTAACATTTTCAGTAAGGAATTTCAACTGGTTGAAAAAATCATGGGCTCTTCTGTTCACAATAACATCACGTCTTTGACTTCATAATATGTTTAGTCCCTTTCAAGTTTGTTAGGGAAATGTGCAGCAAACACAATACCAGGCATTGAGGACAAATCAATGAACATCAACTTGCCCAAAATACTTTCAAGTCCAACTACTGTCCTTTTTACAGGAACTTCCAGGAGGCTCACAATATGGAAACATGTCCCACCTGTCAAAGTATCCCGTAGAAGATTTATGCCTGCAACTGCAAATTCATTCACAAATGCAAGATTTATCTCATTCTGAGCTTCACTGGTTTCTTTGTAGGAACACAATAATTCAATCTGGCCATATTTGATCTGCATACCATCACAAAATAACACTGTGGAATTGTTCCGTCTTTTGGCTTTGGCATACTGCTTGGAAGTGTAAACCATTTTCCCTATTTGAGCTCTGTTATATGCCTTGACAACATTATTATATAAACCCTGACCAAGAAACTGTTCCAGAAGAGACATATCATCAGTTTCAAGAGATCTATTGAATGGTACCCCTAACATGGCCACACTATTGACAACATTACTTGCTTGATAACTAACGCCATTTGTCATTCTGGTCAAAAACTCAGTAGCTAGTGTGTTCAGCTTTATGTTTTGTGTGATGCTAGGGAGAGATTGTATAGTCTTTACAGCATTCACCATTTGGACAGGTATATTCTGGGTCCCATGTATAAGACGAAGTAAGTACCCATTTTTGTCTTCAAAGTGAAAGCAAGAGTGTGTCCACAGAGGTCCAAGAGCTCTTACACTATCTGCTAAATGGACAAGTAAGTGCATATTGGCTGTCATGTATCGTTCACCATAAAGTCCACTCATTTGAGAACAGAAATTCCAGAGTAGTTTTTCAGCATGATCTATTTGCGCAGGGGTTATTGACTCCATTGTAAGAATGAAGATTGCTTCACTAAGGAGCAGGAAATGGTTGTAGTACAGGCCTGCAAGAATGCCCCGGAATACAACTGGCCCAAAAAACAGCAAAATGGACCGATACTCAGATGCTTTAAAGAACATTCTGTGAGAAGACACAGAACGAGGGAATCTAATCAAAAATGGTGGTTTTTCTTTCATCCGTTTGTCAACTTCTCTGATTGACCTGACCATACAGAATGCACATCGGGAAAACTCTGTGGAAAACCACAAAAACATCAATAGACGCATTACTCCCAGTAGTACAGAGTGCATATAGTCTATACCTGTACCCAAGACCAAATCATAGCTTTTTAGTCTACTGAGAAAGGTAGGTCCCTTCACCCCACGTACAATGCTGTTGGAATCATAGGCCATCTTAGCATTATCTATAAACCCTGTGTGGGTACGAGGCGGGCCTTTCAGATCTGTTTTCTGGAAAGGAAAGGCATGGACATGACCTCTTTCTCCTGTCTTTACTGTTTGACCTGGCTGTTCACACTTTAGACACCCAAACTGTCCATTGAATTGAACAGTATTAAGTACCATTGCTTTTGCGGGCAAATCGCAGGTTCCTGCAATGGTAAAGGCTTTGCATATGAAAGGCTCTTGAGCTCCTGCAAACTGAACAGAAATTCCATCTCTTTCGATTTTGTTCAGAGTGTCACATAGTGGTTCAAGGAATGTCAACATTGACAGCTTTGAGTCCCCAAACCAAAGACCTGCAAATATCATGTTTTCTCGTTTAGTGCGTTCAACAAAGTTTAGCTCGTTTATGACACAATAAAAAGGCCAAACAGAAAACTTTGAAGACTTAAAAATGGGTATGCCATCTGTGTTCCACATTAAAGAAATGTTTCTGGAATCACTGAGAGGCCCATTGCAAGTAGTAAATTTCTGATGGGCTTCTCCGTCATATTATTTCCTCAATACTGTCATGACACTTTTTATGTCTATTAAACCTGAACTTGAGTTTTTCTTCAAAACCTTCCTTAGCAAACAATCTCTTCAGTTGTGCTTCAATGGGAACCTCAATGAAATAGGAAGTTGACCCGTCCATCAACACATTGGCTTCACAGGTTTTACACTGGGTGTCTGTACTCTCAACAGTCACAAAGCATGCACTACAATATTTGTGTAAAAGCAGAGAGGAGAAATCGTCAAAAAATTGTTTAAATTTGTGTAAATTCTGAAGACATTCAGTCTGCATATCAGAGGGGCAGTGCAGAGAAATTAGTGTGAGCAAGTCACTGAGAGCTTTTCCTGTTATTTTGTGTCTGTTTGCAAAAGTCATTATGAGGAGAAGACTCTCTGCAACAGAAATTGGTGCATTTCTGTAAAGTGGATGATCTACAGTGTTTGTAGAGCTTTTGGGTTCTGTTCCCTCATCTTGGTTTAGCTCTAAACCGTCCTCAAATGATAGGTCATCATCATCCAATGACAGGTCATTATCGAATAACACATTTTCATCTAAAGTCCCTTCTTCAACAAATTCAGGTAGGTGATCAACAAATGTATCTATGTGAAAAGGCTGTTCAGGCTCTGATTCAACATTAAGTCCAGAGTGATGCATCTCACTTGTGTGTCCATAGCACTGGGATGTATGGTTTGCGTTATGGAGGTCACACAAATTTGTGATTGAAGAGTCTTCCACATCAGCAACGTCATCAGCTTCCAGATTAGTGGAACTGGTCTCTTGCTCGGTGCTTGTTGATTCTAGAAAAGAAAAAAAAAAAAGTTGAAATATATTTAGCAAAATGTTAGAAAATGTGTTTTCTTATAGCAATGAGTCATTTACACCAATTGTCAAAAAGCAATATTGGTGCATTTATGGCTTACTAGTCTTGACATGTTTATTTTTCATTATACTTCTGCTAAACACATTACTAATTACTAGACTACTGAAGTGTTATAGTCACCTGAACTGCCAGTAAAACCTTGACAAACCAAGTGAGGTTTGCAAGTCTCACATCAGTAACAGTGATTTATTGGATACATTAACTTTTCTGTCTTTCTTTCTTTTCTTTCCATTTAAAGCTTTACAACATGCAATTTCCTACATGTCTAACAGAGTTAGTTGTTTACATTTTTGCACATTTGTTACCTCTGTTCTCCAGTCCTTGTGTGTCCTGCAGAGAAAAATAATACATTTAAAATATTTAACACTCACATGCAATTTTATTAGGCATACCTGGGTAAAACGAATGCAGTATATGAGAAATCCTGCTATAAATCCTCCCTTCATGTGGATTAAAATGTTAATATTTTATTGAATCTGTTTGAGAGAGGTGATAATTTACTTGAATGGTTATTTTGGACGCTGTAATTTGTGGTGCTGTTGAACTGTACTGGGTTAGGTACACCAACACCTGCACCTCCAGCCATCAGTCAAGCTCCTGTCAAGCTCCTGAAGTTTGCAGACGACACCACTCTCATTGGACTCATCTCTGATGGCGATGAGTCTGCCTACAGGTGGGAGACTGACCGTGATAGTGGACTTCAGGAAGAGCCCAGCCCCACCCACCCCCATCTCCCTGTGCGACTCCCCCGTGGCTACCGTGGAGCATTTTCGCTTCTTGGGAACCACCATCACACAGGATCTCAAATGGGAGCTAAACATCAGCTCCCTCATCAAAAAAGCTCAGCAGAGGATGTATTTCCTGAGGCAATTGAAGAAGTTCAACCTGCCAAGGACTATGATGGTGAACTTGCCAAGTATGTTTTCACATACAAGGAATTTTTTCTGGTGATTGGTGCAATTGATCAGCAACAGTGGGGCTCTCTAGCCTTGTTGATGAGGCTAATAGCAGATGGGAAGAAGCTGTTTTTGTGGCGAGAGGTTTTGGTCCTGAAGGACCGCAGCCTCCTGCCAGAGGGGAGTGTCACAAAGAGTTTGTGTCCAGGGTGGGAGGAGTCAGCTACAATCTTCCCTGCACGCCTCAGAGTCCTTGAGGCGTACAGGTCCTGGAGGGATGGAAGATTGCAGCCAATCACCTTCTCAGCAGAGTGGATGATACGCTGCAGTCTGTTATTGTCCCTCTCCGTGGCAGCAGCGTACCAGATGGTGATGGAGGAGGTGAGGATGGACTCAATGATGGAGGTGTAGAAGTTCACCATCATAGTCCTTGGCACCAAAACACAGAGGCAGCCATCCGCGGCGCCATGGCAACAGTTTAAAAAGTTAATGAAAACGAAATAATATGATATAGAAATAATGAATGTGTAAAAAATAATTTCAGTCAACTGAAATAAAAATAAAAACAAAAACTAGTCATTACAAAACTCAAGAAATAATTGAAATGTATTGTATGTTTACAAAGCTAACTAAAATAAACTAAACTTATAAAGAAAATTATTAAGTAAACTTATTCTTTAGAAAAAGTTTAGCTTTATCCACTCACCGGAGGAGCTGCATCTTTGTTTTCTTTATGCATCAACGAGCTGCATTTGGCGCAAAAAAGTTGTGAACTTTGAAATCTGTAGATGATGCAGCTCCAACGTCAACATTTCATTGGTAGAGAGCGCCATCAGTCTCAAATGCTGTATCATGATTGGCTAATTGACATCGGGTTGCCTTAACGACGTTAAGTCCTGCCTTAAATTAAGGTATGGAGTTGCGGGCGGGAGGGATGAAGGAAGAAGGAACCGCCACAGGACGAAAAAGAAGGTAAGCTACATCTTTGTCAAACGTAATTTGGGTAAAACTTTGTAAAGTGCAGATGGCGAGTGTTTCTGATACTTTTTTGAAGAAACTGGTCGGCATATGTGGCAAATAGTGGTAGCTAGCTAGTGAGGCTATAAGCCCGGACCACATGTGGCCATGAACTTGTTAAGGTTAGCTAACCTTAACTGTTAACTTAACTTATCATTAGGGTGACCAAACTTCCTCTTTTGCCTGGACATGTCCACTTTTCACGTCTTGTCACATCTTGTCCGGGGCGTCTGGGTTTTTTAAAAAAATATAAATTCGTGAAAATGTCCGGTTTTCATTTTCAAATTGACTGGCGCTTTGCACAGAATATGGTACTTTGTTGCGTGTGACGTCATCCTCTAGAAGCGTCCATGTGGGCAGCTCTGCTACTCTGCTACTGCTAGAAAAAATCCCAGTGTACCATCCCGGTCGGGACTAATGGGAGACGAAGTGCACTGTATGCAAAACTGGCACTCATGTTTCCATGTCAAATAAAGCTCACATGGACACAGAATAAAAAACCTAAAGATTGAAGTAATATTTTTTGTTTGTTAAAGTAGTATCTCTGTGGGGTTACTGTTTTATTATTTACATTATTACATTGAAAAGATAGTAGGAGATATTTTGTTAATGATTTTGTAATACAGAAGAGGCATTATTTCTATCATTATTTCATTGCAGATATTTAAATTTAATTTTTGCACTACTGACACTTGTTAAAGAGAGATTATTTTAGGCATAATTAAGCATGTTGAATCACCTCTGAGAAGCCTAACTGAATTTGTATCCTTGGTTATACATACAGAGGAGGCATACTTTAAATAAATTAAAGTTATAAGGCATCTTTGAGTAAACTTCGAGTATCATTTAAGTATCTCAAGGCGGAGCCAAGTGTCCTCCTTTTTTGGAAATCAAAATATGGTCATCCTATTAACATTATAAACTCAAGACGTAGGGAATTGAGAAGGTGCATCTTTCCAAGATATGTTATCAATAAGCAGGGGTTTAGGAGCAATGTCCAGAGCAGAAGAGCCCAACAACTTATCCCAGAAAAGTGCAATTCTTACAGAAATCTCCAAACATCAGAAGTCACAGCCTGGATTTTTACTATGATGTTCCTTTAAGGCCTTTGTGTCTTACTGTGGTTTGTCTGGTGGATTTTAGATCATGTTTTTCAGTCCCTGAGTAGTCTG
This sequence comes from Trachinotus anak, assembly GCF_046630095.1. Lineage (NCBI taxonomy): Eukaryota > Metazoa > Chordata > Actinopteri > Carangiformes > Carangidae > Trachinotus > Trachinotus anak. The sequence goes on along the minus strand of NW_027273854.1, from coordinate 148,532 downwards.
ATATGGTGAAATTAACATAATCTGTGTATCCAAAGGTATCAACAAGTTGCTGTACCAAATTATGAGATATAATGACATGATAAAACTAAATAAGACATTGAACCACCTTTTTAAATAATTAAAATGTGTTGTACTTTTGTGTATTTAACAGGATGGATGGCCCAGCAGGAAATACTAAAAAAGAGATGCCTAAAAGAGCGCGAAACCCACCGAAGAAGATGGGTTTTTATGAACCAGACCCCGGCTCACCCAGAGATGACTCAGATGGTAATTGAGTTATTATTTTACTACACGGCTTAGCTAAATTTTCTTTTTTTTTTTTTTTTGGGGGGGGGGGGGGGGGGGGGCATTTTTTGCCTTTATTGATAGTGACAGTAGAGACAGACAGGAAACGGGGAGGAGAGCGGGGGAACGACATGCAGCAAATATCGACTCGGTCGGGACGTGAACCGGCAACGGCCGCAAGGCGCACGTGCCAACGCGCGACGCCCCAACCACTCGGCCATTGGGGCGCCCCAGGCTTAGCTAATTTTTGAAGTGACTGTCATTTTTAACTTACTTTGGACACTATATTAACCAAAATCTTTGACAGTCTCTGGTCTCTTATCACTGGGATTATTATTATAAATATATTAGCAGCTTCAGGCACAAACATTGATTTACAGGATTTTTTAAAGAAATGTCAAGAAAAGGGAGAGTAACCCTCACTTGAAATTGTGTACGTTTTAGTGACAGAATTTTACAACTCTATTGGTCAAATTATCCCTACATTTGGGGCTGGGAGATTGATTTAAAAATGTTATTTCAATAAAATAAAATTCTCATTAGAAAAAGTAACTACTTTTTTTCCAGGATAGGCATGAAATTGCAAATAGGTCTCTAATTGTTGATACCTGCAGAAACTACAGAAACCACTTTATTGCAGATTTTAGAATTTAATTCTTTAAAATATATTGACAATTTACTGAACTGTTTCAGCAAACCATTATTTAAAACACATCAATTTGAGACAAAGTAAGACCAGGTGACTACAGTAAAATGCTGAAATATTAATAAAGAGTGCACAAATCAAATACAATGTTTAAAAGAGTCACATGAGTGAAGAAGTGTGAAGCAAATGCAAAAAGAATAAAGTTAATGCTAGTTGAAAGCTAAAGTGAAGAGATAAATTTTTAGCTTTGCTAAGGTCGAAGAGGATTAGAATTGAGACCAATAAGATATAGTAGCATGTTTAAGTAAGATTGATTTTTAGCCTGTACTGGTTTACTCAAAATCTCTGTGTTGTCTCTCTGTGTTCATTTTCAGGACTTTTTGTATTTTTGACCTTTGTAGATGGATACACAGCAAAGATTTTTAATGTCTGTGATATACTAAGCAAAGATGATAGACCCATCGCTTGCCTTAGAGATCTGAAGCCAGGGAAAGAAGTACTTGCAAGATGGTCTGACAACAAGTTCTACGATGCCACAGTGGACTTCATTGGAACAGCTGACAAGACAGTGGATGCCAAGAAGGCCACAAAGAAAGACATGAAAAAAAGAGATGCAGCTGCTCAAAGATTCTACAACCTTCCATCCCTACCTCAAGCAGGTCAGTCCACCTCTGCACAGAATCACCCAAATACTGTGGACCACAATGCCATCCAGCCTCCAACTGCCTGGCCAGTGTACCAACCTCCACCTACCGAGTCATCTTTACTTATCCAGCCACAGCACCAGCCTGTAACTGCCTGGCCACAGTACCAGCTTCCAGTTTCCCAGGCATCGCCACATACGCATCCATATTACCAGCATCCACCTATCCAGCCGCTCCACCAGTATGCACCCACTCTGTCTCCAGTCACACATCTTTCCAACCTTTCGCAGTATCCAAAGCATCACCAACCTAACACGGCACTGCCCACATTTTCAGACCTGTCACAACAGCCTGTTTTGGTGGATTTGGATCAGCAAAGACAGCCACCAGCTCCTACTGTAACAGCCAAAGACAGCTTTCTCAAAATGTTGTACAGTCCTAATACACACCAAAAACCTGCTGTTCTCGGGGACCAGAGCCAGACTAGTATGTCAGAACATGAGACTTCAAGCTCATCTGCAGATACTTTCATCATCGAGCGTGATCCACTTCCAGAATGTGGAGAACCATGTTTCAGTTCACCTGAATCAACAGAAGACAGATCATGGAAGCCATGCAGGGCATGCAAGGCAGAGGTGGAAAAATTAGTGGAGGAGAAGGCCAAACTGCAGGATGTGCTGTGTGGTATAAGTAAGTACATTTTGTCTCTCTGTTGCAATTAATTGTTCCTTTAACACTATTACTTTTTTCTCACACAATTTTCCTAAGGTACCCAATTGCTATTCAGTACACACATGCACTGTAAAATGAGTTATAATGCAAATAATGTGGACAATAATCAAGTGTCATTAATTGTGGAACATTAAATTGTAATTCTGATTTGTAAAGTTCTACTAAATTTTGTTACTTTGGACACTGGGAGTTATATGGTGATTAAGCTAAAACTTAATATCTTTAAACAATTTTATTCTAAGTAAGTACATTGCTCATTTGGTAGTTAAAAATTTATGGAAATGTTATGGAAAAGTTGTGGAAATTCATGAGTAAAAATGTGTGGGAACCCAATATAGAGAGCCAAAGTCACGCCCACAGTGGATCCCTTGGGACCTTATTTTGGAAAAAATATGTATGGCAGTGAACGGCAAGAGACAACTAATCTTTTGATCCTGTTTGAATAGTGTCATGAATTACACATATGTTTGTCAATTTAAAATATAACTTTACAACTCAAAAAGTCACAGTTACAGTTACTACACACCCAAGAGTTGCCCAAGTGACGTCATGCTACCCAGAGCTGCTGAAGCTAGCGTTAACACGATGCATGTGTGTTTTGTTCCGGCATGTAGTCACATGTATATTGAGTCTTGCTTGTTCTTTTGCTTCCCAGCTGAAAAGGAACAGGATTCGCTGCATAAAACATATCAGCTAAGATACATTTGTGCATGAAACAGCTAAGTGGATACTATTGACATATAATATATTGTGTAAGATGAGACATTTAGTTTACTGACCAGTTTCACACAAAACTGCTAAATACTTCACTATTTTCATGCTTATTTTTCTTTAATCGGGTAACATTTTGTAGAGATATAAATTAACAAACATCATGTGTAATTCATGACTAAATTCATGGGATCAGAAGTTATGTTATCGTTGTTCACTGCCATACATATTAGGGGTGTCACGATTCTCCAAATGCTGTATACGATTTGATTTTCGATTTTAAGGTCACGATTACATTCTATTCTTGATCTTTTTTCCCCTTTTAGCATAGATGGCTATGCCACTTTTAGATTAGTCTAATCTAGAATCATTGGTTTTATGCCATAATAACTAATTTAAAGGAGACAGAGAATCAAAAAACACCTTACCTTGTCTCTGTCAAATACTGTAGTCAACCCACATTCAAGAACATACAAAAAGTGCTATGTATTATGAACATCTCTGTTTCATAGATATTCCGCTTTTCGAACTGGCCCCCAGAAAATGGGCCAATCTGAACAACGGTTGCATTTGACGTAAAATGTGTCTCACTGCCCCCCCCACTCTCATTCCATTCCCTCCCCTTTGAAATAATTTGCATACGCCCGCCTTCCCGCCCCCTACGGCAAGTAAATTGCAGCCAAATTCGCGAAGTTCAAGGTGCAATGTGCAGTCGTGTGCCGAGGTGTGCGCTTCCTGGCTGTGCTAGTGGCATTCAAACTTTTCACAACCTTCCCACCGATAGAATTCACGAGATGTTTGGCTGCTATTTATTTTTAATCACATTCCCACAACATTCAACCAAAGATTGTTACTTTGCTCAGCCCATTTCACCCCGGACTGTTTTACAAACCTGGGACAATTTCAAGCCGGCTACTCCCAGCGTTTGATGCTCCACAGCGGAGCACAGCAAAGGCAGCCAATCAGCGTCAAGCGTTTGCATTTCATAATGAGGTTGCCAGTTAAACCCGAAAGGGCGCCTAAGGCCTTATTGTCAAATTTAAATAATTTATTAACAATATAATGTAGCAATAACTTGTTTCACCAGTCAGTTGGAAAATAACTAAACAAAAGAGAAGTCAGAGGGTACCTGCCATCTAGTTACTCTTTTTTGTAACTGCAGTGTGCACTCTTCACATCTTTACATCTTTATGATGCATGTGGAGATGTCCTGCCATATTTGTTGTGTTGCCTGTGGACAAGTATGCTATGTTGTATGATTGTATGTATGATATATGTATGTATGTATATGTATGTATGATTTAGAAGTTCGAGATTGTGATGTCATTTTGATCAGTATCCAATTTACAATCAAGATTGTGACACCTCTAATACATATTTTTCCAGAAATAAGGTCCCATAGGGTTAACACAAAGGGGGTGACTTCAGCTATCCATCATCAGCTATCATTCTCATTCCCAGGTTGTCCAATACTGACACTTTGGGTTTGTGGCACAACCCGAGCCTCTAACCTAAAGTGGTTCTAGGGTTCTATGTTGGGCCTTTAAGAAGCTGGAATCAGATTTGTTCCCCTTATTTAATTATTAATTGACAACTAATCAACTAATAGTTGCAGCTCCAGAAAATCAGTTTTAACATCAACATGTTTTTGTTTTTCAACAATGCTTCACCTTCCTCAAGTACTGCTTAACATGCATCCAACCATCAACTTTTTCAACATAAAGAAGCACAAATTATTTTCAAAAATGAATTTGTTCTAATTTTAGTTTTTATTTCTAGTTTGTTTTTCTCTCTTTCTTCTGCCCCTTCTCACATTCATCAACATATCTGGTCAAATTTGGCATAGTTTCTGAAGTGTTGGAACCCCATGTATCACATAGCTACATTTAACGTTGTGATTGTTTCAGTGTCCTCACAGTTTTACTGAATTTCCTCCTGTGTGAACCATAGAGATATTTCAATGTGAATTTTGTGATATCGGAATAAAAAAAAAAAGCTCTCAATACTGTTGTGGTAACTGCAGTTACATTACGCAATTTGTAATTTGTGCTTTCTTTTCTTTCTTCTTGCAGCTTACATCATGCGCTGTAGTACACTGGATGGATGGACACCAGTGGAGAAAAGTAAGGTCAAAAAAGCCTTCATAAACAAATGCCGCATCAGGGCCACAACACTGTAAAGTATTGGATGTGGCATACTGATAGACATTTGTTGAAATGACCATGTTCAAAAAAGCCCTTGTATGCAAATGCTGCATGTTGTGTTCAGTGTTTGAAGTTGTTCAGTGTTGTGCATTGGTGTAAAGTTGGTAGAGACATTGTTACTGTTTTAAAAACACATTTTTACTGAAAAGAGGCACATTTATTGTTCAGATTTTATAATGACAATGTTAGAATAGCTTTTGCTGTCTTTAAATGTTAACTTTATTGTTAACTTTGTTATTGTTAACGTTACTGCAGCTACTTGAAATACTCACAATACTCATCGTCATTGTAATTAACAATTGAGTCCTGCTGTTTTGAATTTTAATAAAGATTCAGATTCAGATTCAGATTACTTTATTCATCCCAAAAGGGAAATTCATTTGTCTGTCAGCTCATCTGCTATTTGCTATAGAATTATAAAGCCTGGTGGTTGTGGTTACAAAGATCTTCTATATCTCTCCATCCTGCAGTCAAGAGAGAGGCCCATCACGATGTTATGAAGTGGATGATCCGTGTTGTTTAGAATGATAAATCCAGTCAGGTGGGAGGAGAGGGTCACATGATTGAAGTCACCTGATATTATTATAAGTGCCTCAAGATGTTTAGTCTGTATCCTGGCAACGATTTCATGGAGAACTTCACATGGAACTTCTTATTTGCTGCAGCATTTGTAAGGTGTGTGTGTGTGTGTGTGTGTCTCATATTGCTCCATAGTAGCTCCAGTATTGCTCATTTTCTTTTCCAAAGGAGAAATAAAGGAGCCATTAAAAACACTGAATTGAGATTAGCAAGGTATCTCCCATAAGTCTC